>NC_091438.1:27306794-27628824 GCF_964237555.1 Oryctolagus cuniculus | reverse complement strand
AGGAGACTTGTTCATAAAAGCGAAACTAAATGATAAACACAAAATAAACTTTATTTTTCAACTAAGCTCCATTAAGGTTAAGGCAGTTTTGTAAGTGATGATATTGTCATTTAGTTCATTCCAACAAATCTGAAAGATCTGAGGGTCCTGACCATTTAACCCTGTCAATGCAGACTTTTACAATACTTACTGACGTAAAATAGGTGTCCTTTAAAGATGTTTTTACATTAGGGGGAAAAATCAAAACAAAACAAATCAGGAAGGTTGATGCCTAATGATTTTCCACTGAAACTCACAAAATTGCCCTTTTTTGATGAGAGGAATGAGTAGGAGCATTGTTGTTGTGGAGGACTCTCTGGGTAAGCTTTCTACATTTTTTTGGTAAAGCTTTGACTAACTTTTTCAAAACATCCTCACAATCAGTAGATGTTATTATTTTTCCAGAAAGTCAAAATAGAAAATGCCTTGAGCATCCCCCCAAAAATGTTGCCACGACCTTTGCTCATGTCTGGTTTCCATTTTGCTTTGATGGAACCACTTGCAGTTCTTGGTAGCCATTGCTATGACAATATTTTGTCTTCAGGATCATCCTGGGAAAGGCATGTTTCAATGCCCATTAAAATCCTTGCAAGAGGGACTAGCATTGTGGCACAGTGGACTAAGCTGCTGCCTGGGATGCTGGCATTCCATGTAATCCTCAGCTCGAGCTCCGGCTGTTCCACTTCTGATCCAGCTCCCCGTTAATAAACCTAGGAAAGCAGTGGAAGATGACTTGAGTACTGGGGTCCCTGCCACTCACATGGAGATCAGATCAGGTCATTTGGGTTCTTGTCTTTGGCCTGGCCCACTCCTAGGTATTGCAGGTAGTTAGTGAGCGAGCCAGTGGGTGGAAGATCTTTCTCACAATCTCTCTCTCTCTCTCTCTCTCTCTCTCTCTCTCTCTGCCTTTCAGATAGATAAATACATCTTTAAAAGAAATTGTTGGAAAAATGCTTCATGATTATGTTCCCACTTGCTGAAAATTTCCATTGAAAGTTCTGCTCATCTCTGCCGCTGATCTGGATGAAATAGCTTTGGCCCCCATCAAGCAGAAAATTTGCTCAGCTTTAATTTTTCAGTTACAGTTGTGTATGTTGAATCAATTGACATGTCTATAGAGCTGACCACTATTTCTGCCATTAACTGTTAGCCCTCTTCAAGTAAGGCAAAAACAAGATTGAATTTTTCTTATTTTTAATTAATTAATTAATTTACAAAGAGTTATTTGAAAGGAAGAACTACAGAGAGGCAGAGAGAGACAGAGAGAGACAGAGAGAGAGAGAGAGAGAGAAAGTCTTCCACCTATTGACTCACTCCCCAAATGGCTACAATGGATCTGAAGCCAGGGGCCAGGAGCTTTCTCTGGGTCCTCCACTCAGGTGCAGGGGTCCAAGCACCTGGGCCATTCTCAACTGCTCTCCCAGGCCACAGCAGAGAGCTGGATCAGAAGTGGAGCAGGGGTCAGCATTGTAGGGTAGGGGAGAAAGCTGCTGCCCGCAGTGCCAGCATCTCATATGGGCACCAGTTCAAGTCCTGGATGCTCCACTCCCAATCAAGTCTCTTATATGGCCTGGTAAAGCCATGGAAGATGGCCCAGGTCCTTGGGCCCCTGCACCCACGTGGGAGAACTGGAAGAAGCTCCTGGCACCTGGCTTTGGATTGGCGCAGCTCCAGCTGCTGCTGACATTTGGGGAGTGAACCGGAGGATGGAAGACCTCTCCTTCTCTCTCTCTCACTCTGCCTCAGCCTCCCTGTAGCTCTGCCTTTCAAATAAATAAATAAATCTTTAAAAAAATGAAATGGAGCAGCTGGGACTTGAACTGGCGTCCATATGGGATGCTGGCACTGCAGGGGGTGACTTTACCGGCTATGCCACAGCGCTGGCCCCAAGATCAAATTTTTTACCCATAAATTGATGTGAATGATCTGCTATTGCAGGTTTCATCTTCAATATTATCTCATTCTTTCTTAAAATGAGTTATACACTTGTAAGCTGCTGATTTCTTTGGGGGCATTGTCCCCATAAGCTATCATAAAGCATCATTGATTTCACAGTTCTTCCACCCAAGCTTGCTCATGAATTTGAAGTTTATTCTTAAATCAGTTTTAGCCAAATTCATGTTGCTCTCATGCTGTTTTGAAATTGATGCCTTCTTCTTAATACCCCAAGCTACACCCTATTAAGATATTACAATTTAGCATCAGTTTATTTTGATACAAAAACTTTTTGAAATTCATTCAAAATTTTCCACAATAACCAATTTCCATGAACTTTTCAAAGATCCCACTTATAAAGAGATTTATTTTAAGAAACCAGCTTACATAACTAAAGAGGCTAACAAAGGTCTAGAAAAAATATACTGTATTCTTTATGTATGTGATTTTCTTATTCTCCAGGAAACTCCAGTTTTTTCTTTTAAAGATTTATTTATTTACTTGAAGGGCAGAGTTATATAGAGAGAAAGAAAGAGAGGAGAGACGCAGAGAGATCTTCCATCCACTGGCTCAGTCCCCAAATGGCTGGAGATAGGCTGATCTGGAGCCAGGAGCCACGAGCTTCTTCTGGGTCTCCCACATGGGTGCAGGGGCCCAAGGATTTGGGCCATCTTCTACTACTATCCCAGGCCATAGCAGAGAGCTGGATACGAAGAGGAGCAGCCGGGACTGGAAGTGGCGCCCATATGGGATGCTGGCTCTTCAGGCCAGGGTGTTAACCTGCTGTGCCACAGCACTGGCCCCAGTTCAGTTCTCTTGACATCTGAGTATCATTCCATTGTGCAGATGCACCACAGTTTGCCCAATCATTCCAACATTTCAATTTTTCCCTTTTTCAAAATAAATAAGCCTTCTATGAGCATTTAAGTGCAGATTTTTTTTCTAAGTAAATTTATAATTTCATGTCTCTGGGATAACTGTTCAAGAGTATAGCTGCTGGGTCACACAGTTAAGTACCTGTTTAGTTTTTTAAGCAACTGCCAAAGATCTTCCAAAGTGGCTGTACCATTTCTCAGTTCCATCAGTGGTTGGTCACACTCCTCTCCAGATGCTGATGAGTCAATTCACCTGGATGTCTCAAGCCACGGAACCTGTTTGTTAAAACTTGAGCTCATTATCTTCCCCCACAAACCCACCATTTTTCCTTTATCTTCGTCTTGACTAACAGACTATTTACCAGTTATGTCAGACACTGAGAACCACCTTAGATTCGTTGGTCACCTATTCCCAAGTATTAGTCTGTCACTTAGATTTCATCTCCTTTCTCTCAAAGAGAAGACAGCTTCTCATCTGTCAGCGTTTATGGTTATCTAAGTAATCACCTAAGGGTCTCCTAACTTGGGAAATTTTTTCAAGTTGAGACAAGGCCTTTTGGAGTTGGTGGATATATAGTGCCTAACGCATTGTGATCACATGTAAGGAGGCCTGAATCACCAAGTGAACTCAAAGCTCTTGCTGGAGAAACAGGTTGGAAAACAGGACCTACTTGGGTCTGGGTAGAAAGTGAAAATGAGTTCTAATTTCTCCTAAAACAGCTTATTTGTCGATGTGAACGTGATCAATCAATCTTATGTGACAAAATCCACTGATTTGGATCTGCTGTCAATTATAATAATTTGTAGAGGAGTTCCTAAAAGTCACCCAGGAGTCAAGTTGATAATACTTGTACCTTAGTGGCTTAATTACTATATGACTATATTTAGTAATCTGAAGAAAATATTCAAGCTTCTAGTGAGATGAGCTGGGATATGCTCATTCCTGGTCAGCACCTTGGTTCTTCAGTGGAATATGAGGGTCGGTGCTCACTGCTGTTACTATGTGCTTTTTTTTTTTTTTTTTTGACAGAGTGGACAGTGAGAGACAGAGAGAAAGGTCTTCCTTTTGCCGTTGGTTCACCCTCCAATGGCCGCCACGGCTGGCGCACAGCACTGATCCAAAGGCAGGAGCCAGGTGCTTCTCCTGGTCTCCCATGCGGGTACAGGGCCCAAGCACTTGGGCCATCCTCCACTGCCTTCCCGGGCTACAGCAGAGAGCTGGCCTGGAAGAGGGGCAACCGGGACAGAGTCCGGCGCCCCGACCAGGACTAGAACCCGGTGTGCCGGCGCCGCTAGGCGGAGGATTAGCCTAGTGAGCCGTGGCGCCGGCCTACTATGTGCTCTTAGCTAGTGAAGTCAACCACATGACTTCAGACAAATCATCCTTCAATCAAGTTCTCAGACACATGACTTAATACTTATCAGGTTGATAATCTGAAACACAGAAAGTACTTCTCTGGCGGGGCAGAGAAGTAATCTAAGGAAATATGCAGTTCAGAGGCAGGTGCTGGTATGTGCACATTACCTCCTCCTGACTTCCCTTCTGGTTAGGCAGCCAATTCCACTTTTGGTGGAATATAAGCCATTGACCCTTTTGCCCTTAGTATAAATGATTATTAAGTTGCGTGTGTTGAAAGAAACTGTTAATATCATGTCCACAGGGACTACTTAGGGTGATCACTTGGCATAGTTGTGGGTGAGGAAGCCAACCTGGCTTCTTAACAATACGGGATATGTTCAGGAAATTCCCCATCTAAGCTCATTTCCAACTGGCTTTGTTCAGCGGGTGCTATGGGACATCAGAGTCCTTGGAAGCAGAGCCATTGAAACTGTTATTTCTGTCATTGTGACCCAGGTTTCATCAGGTTACTGTGACTGTCAACAACAGCCTCCCAGGGAACATGCACAAGAATCAACCTGCGACATGAGAAAGAAAGGCCAGTCCCCTACCACTTGTCTTCTTGCTTGGAGCACAACTCACTTCCAGTTCCATCTTTACTTGGGCCCAGCATTCCTCTGTGTGGAGCTGACGTGGGGTGAGTTTATCAACATGAAGCTGGAGGAATGGACAGTAGAATTTGTGAGAGAAACAGCTAATCTGTGAAGCTTGTCTTCACAGATAGCTGCGAAAGAGCATCGCTCTCTCTCTCTCTCTCTCTCTCCATTCTTTCTCTTAACTTTCTATTGCTGCAGTTAGAAATCACAACACATTTAGCAATACAACAGAAATTATAGTTCTGTGGGTCAGAAATCCTACACAGGTCTCCTGGGCTAAAATCAAGGTGTCCTGATTGTTGGCAGAATTCATTTCTTTGTGGTTGTGGGAATGCTTTCTTGGGCTGTCAGCTGAGGGCTGACATGTTTCTGAGTTTCTCAAAGCACCCACATTCTTTGTCTTATGACCCCCTTTCTCCATCTTCAAAGCCAACAATGGTGGATGGAGCTATTCTCACGCTTTGAATATCTCCTCTTTTTATTCTGCCGCATCTCTCTCTAACCCAGCTAGAACAGGTTTTCTGCTTTTAATGTCTCATGTGATTAGATTGACACATGTGGATAATCCAGGATAATCTCATCTCAAGGTCTGTACACTTATGTTAGTGAAAGACCCTTTTGCCATGAAATGTAACATAGTCACAAGTTCTAAGGATTAGAAATTGGGCATCTTTGGGGGTCTATTTCCTGCCTATTGTACTATCTAAAGGAATAAGAATACATTCATTCATCACTTCTCGGCCTTTTGGCTAAGATCAAGTGTGAAGAATACATTCATTCATTCATTCATTCAACAAGCATTTATTTAGTGCCTACTATATTCCATACAATTTGAGAAGCTCTGTCCTATCTCACTTGTGAACTCTGAGAGGTGACTGAAGAATTTGTGCATTGAGACATTTACTACTGAATTTCTCGTGATCCACACATTGTTACAGGGAGAAAAGGACTGAGAAGGAACTGTTAATTTAAGATCCCCTTCATTTTTAACAGATTAGAGACTGAGTGTGAAATGAGAAATTAACGGTATGAAAATGCTACTGTGGGAGTTATATTTAACTCAGAATTTTTCATGCATCAATCCTTAAGGGCTATTGCTGTGTGATATGGTGTCAAACTGGCATGCAAAAAGTATGGTTTTTGTTCCAAGGGAGCTTACAACTTAGTGAAGGGAATGTAATCTTTAGGCTGTTGGAAAACAATGCAGAGAAACATTTCATGCAATTACATAGAAGTCAGGCTTCAGAGCCACGGAGCTTGAAAGAGGTACAACCACTGTGAGCAAGAATACAGACAACTTCCTTTCCTCCTGGCTTGTGTTGGTAGTGGGGATGGATGGTATTGGTGTGGGAATGGCGGATCAGAGCTAAAAATACCAAGTGCAGCCGGGGCAGCTCATTACTTTTTGCACAGTAAATGAAAAACAGCTCAGTCATTGTATCTTTTCTCAAGTATCTGATGCATTAGTTCCTTAGAAAGAAAATCTAGAAACAGATCAAAATGCTATTGCTCAACACACTGATAACACCAAGTGTTGGAGAATGTGCAGCAACAGGAACTCCCATTCACCACTGGTGGGAAAGTAAAATGGCGCAGTTACTCAGGAAGAGAGTTTGGCAGTTTCTTACAGAACTAAATATATTCTTACCTTGCAAGCCAGCAAGCATGCTCCTTGATATTTATTCAGAGGAAATAAATATAACCATGTCCACACAAAAACCTGCATAAATGTGTTGATGGTAGATTTATTTGTGATTACCAAAAGTTGTAAGTAACCAAGGTATCCTTCAGTATCGGTCGGTAGATAAACTGCGGTACATCCAGACAATGGGCTGCTATTCAGTGTTATAAGGAAATGAGCTATCAAGTCATGAAAATACAAGGAAATTCAAATGCATATTATTAATATTTAAAGATTTATTTATTTGATGGGCAGAGTTACAGAGAGGCAAAGGCAGAGAAAGAGAGAGGTCTTCCACCTACTGGTTCACTCCCCAGATGGCTGCAATGGCTGGAGCTATGCCAATCTTAAGCCAGGAGCCAGGAGCCAGGAGCTTCTTCCAGGTCTCCCACATGCGTGCAGGGGCACACGGACTTGGGCTATCTTCTACTGCTTTCCCAGGCCATAGCAGAGAGCTGGATTGGAAGTGGAGCAGCCGGGACTTGAACCTGCACCTATATGGGATGTCTGCACTGCAGGCGGGGGCTTCAAATGCATATTACGAAGTGAAAGCACCTAGTGAGAAAGTCTACATATTTTACCATTGCAACCATGTGATGTTATGGGAACAGTAAAATGATCAGGGGTTAGTTAGGTGGGAAGATAAATAAGCAAGTAAGAGAATTTTTAGGGCACTGAAACATTGTGCATGATACCTTAATGATGGATACATGTCATCCATTTATCAAAACCCATAGAATGTGCAGCATCAAAACTGAGCAATAAAGTAAACTCTGCATATTGGGTGATGATGAGGAGTCCATGGAGGTCCGTGGTTGTAACATGTGCCCTGTGGTGCAGGTTGCTGTAGGTGAGTCTGTGTGTTCATGTGGTGGTGGGTGAAATATGGTAACTCTTCATACTTCCTGCTGTGTTTTGCTGTGAACCTAAAACTACTCTAAGAAATAAAACCCATTTTAAAAATATGTGATTTCAACAATTTTTGAGTGCCCGTTTTGTGGTAGATACCACACCAGGCTATATACTAGCTATGGCTTGACATCACATACATCCCATAAAAATAGGTCTTATTATTTTTGCTCTACAAATGAGAAATCTGTTAAATGTGGACTTTCTCAACGCTTCCCAGCCTAGAGTGAGATTTGGGGATATTCCAACCTTGACTCTCGGGCTCCAAAGCCCAGCAACATTTCACTTTACTAAGCTACTGATCTCTAATAAACTACAATATAGCTTCTTTTTATGTACAGCGGGGAGCACTGTATTTAACAACATGAATGATATGGATAATGGACACTGAATCTTAAAGCAGGAAGGTTGTCTGCCTGAGGAAATAAGTAATAGCTGAGAAAAGCAGGAAGTGAGGAAGTACGTGGGACACAGCAATAAGCCCTTGCAAAGGAAGAGTGCTGCTAAAATGCCATTTATTTAGGATCCCTATTAGACCAACTCTAATCGTAATAGAGCATAATCATAAACTCTGGACTCCGGAGGGCAGCCAAAAGCAAATGGCATTCGGTGAGGCATTGTGTAGAGGCCCACCCTTACAAGAAGGGAATGCCACCAATGTATAACAATTCTCAATCCTTTACATATTTTTTCACAAGAGAAGGAAAAAGTGACAAAATTCAAAATCTTACTGATCTATACAACCACAGGACAGAATTTGGGGCAGCCACAGCTATTGAAAAGCAAAAGAAGAAACCCAGGAAAGAAAAAATCCAGAGAAAAGGAACCACAAATGTTGAGTACAATGTGCTCCAATATCTAGCTGATCCATAAACTTCATGTGCACAAGGAAGATGCCAAGAGCCACAGATAAAGCTCAAAGCACTGAACAAAGATATGTGGTGCTGCCCATCATAAAGAAGTTAAAGTTTAGAGTTTGAGTCCAGTCAAATTATCTGTGTGGTGGAAAATAATTTAATAATCTTTAAGAAATCCAGAGTCTTGAGATATTTGGAATAATTAAGAATGTACAATATGTAATCAAATATTATTCGTATGAAGAAAAAAAGAAAATATGACCTGTACCTCTTTTTTATTTATTTGACAGGTAGAGTCATAGACAGTGAGAGAGAGAGACAGAGAGAAAGGTTTTCCTTCTGTTGGTTCACCCCCAAAACGGCCGCTACGGCTGGCGCTGTGCTGATCCAAAGCCAGGAGCCAGGAGCTTCCTCCTGGTCTCCCATGTGGGCGCAGGGGCCCAAGGACTTGGGCCATCCTCCACTGCCCTCCCAGGCCACAGCAGAGAGCTGGACTGGAAGAGGGGCAACTGGGATTAGAACCCGGCGCCCATATGGGATGCCAGCTCCACAAGGCGGAGGATTAACCAAGTGAGCCATGGCGCCGGCCCATGACCTATACTTTTTTTAAGGCAATGCAATAAAGATAAGCTCCCCCACCCCCACCCCCCAAAAAAAAACCCCAGGTATTGGAATTTACAAAGACTTTGGGATATCAATTATAATAATGCTCTATAATATAGAAGACAATATCTTTATACTGAACAATTATGGAACCTCAGCAGAGAAATGGCTAAACTATTAAAAATGTGAATATTCTGTAACTAAAAATATAACCACTAAAGTTAAAAACACAGGGAGCCCGTGATGTGACACCATCGGTTAAGCTGCTGCCTGCAGTGCCAGCATCCCATATGGGTGCCTATTTGAGTCTTGCCTGCTCCACTTTTGATCCAACTCTTTGCTATGGCCTGGGAAAGCAATAGAAGATGGCCCAAGTCCTTGGGCCGCTGCATCCACGTGAGAGACCTGGAAGAAGCTCCTGGCCTCTGGCTTCAGATCAACTCAGTTTTGCCTATTGGGGCCATCTGGGGAGTGAATCAGCAGATGGAAGATCCCTCCTTCTCTCTGTCTCTCATTCTCTCTTAAACTAAACATGTGCTTACCAAAGGACCCAGCAGCTGTACTTCTGAGCATTTATCCCAGAGATGTGAAATTATAAATCTACTTATACAAAACCTGCACTTGAATGTTTATAGAAGGTTTATTCATTAAAAAAGCAGGAAACAATTGAAATGTTAGAATGGTTAGGCAAACTGTGGTATATGTATATAATGGAACGATACTCAGCAGTAGAGATAAGTGAGCTATTGCAATAGCATGCAATAAAATCTCAAAGAATTGCTGTTACATTAGAAAAAGATCAATCTCAAAATGATGTAGATTGTATACTTCCATTTATATGGCATTTTAAAAATAACATAATTATAGGGAAGAAAAGCAGATTAGTGGTTGTGGTGACTTGGGATGGTGAGTGAGAAAAGGGTGAGGTGTAACTATAAAGGAGTAGAACAACAGAGCCTTATGGCTAGAGGTAGTGGTTACAAGAACATGAACATATAACCATAACATAGAGGGCTTGTTTGTAGAGGATGGAGATAATAAAAAAGAGAGTGGAAGTTGTTTCATAGCATAAAACCTTATAATCACACACTTTCTAAATCTAGAATACACCAGTGACGTTAGTCCAAACAGTTCTGTTATCATATCTTGGAATAGCTATACCAGTGCTACGATAATAGCATCTTGCGTATGTGTAGGTTATAAAGCATATGAAACACCTGTGATGCAAGGAGTTATGGATTAGCCTTCACAATCTACAAATGAAGAAATGAGGTTCAGAGAACATAAGTGTCTTGCCCACGGTCACAGGGACTTAAGCTCAGGTCTACATTCTAGCTTCAGTCGACAAGAAAGACTGAAGGCAGACTAAACAGCAGGATGAATGACTAAGGGCAAACCTGGTTCCCTTTGCTCTGTCGCCATTCAAGTGAGGAAAAGCAAAGTACCACGGCAAGGGAAACTTGTGTGGGAAGGAGCTGGCAGGCAGCTATTTCTTACTTAGTTAAGTATCTGCTCTGGAGTTTTTGCCTCACCGTCTGCTTAGGAACCACAATCCTTCCCGAGATCTTCCATGTCAGAGATTGTTGCTGCCACCCCACACAGGACCTGCAGGGATGCACTGGCCCCGCCAAGCTTGGATATTATATAAAGAAAATCCATAGCCATTGATGAACTATCTTCCACATACAGTCCCTGGGCTAGTTTCTTCAGTATTATGTTGATGAGATTGGAAGCAGTACTCCCTCTTTTGCATACCAGGAAACTGTCAAAACTACAGAAAGAACATGATAATCGAACACATTTCTTTTCCCTTGAAGTGCCAAGGATCAGTAGCAAACTCTTTTGTACTTTAAATTTAAAACAATAAGGGTCGGTGCTGTGGCATAGCAGGTTAAGCTGCCACCTATGATGCCTGCCTTCCATGTGGGTTCAGGTTCAAGTCTCGGCTGCTCCACTTCCAATCCAGCTCCCTGCTATTGTACCTGGGAAAGCAGCAGAGGATGGTCCAAGTGCTTTGGCCGCTGCACCCGCATGGGTGACACAGATGAAGCTCCTGGCTCCTGGCTTCGGTCTGGCCCAGCCTTGGCCATTGCTGCCATCTGGGTGGTGAACCAACAGATGGAAGATTTCTTTTTGCCTCTGCCTCTCCCTCTCTGTAACTCTTCCTTTCAAATAAATAAATAAGTAAATCTTTTAAAAAATTGAAGCAATATATGAAAATGTTAAAGGAAAAAATTAAAATAACAAAAGTTAACCATAATTCTACCAATCAGCATGACATTTTTTAGTTATTAGCCTTATACACCCATTTTTTTTAGGAGTTGCATTTGGATTGTATGTAAATTTTGTTGTGTTCATCTTTTAAACTCCCACATCATAACCATCTTCCATGTTCCCATAGCCTTCATAATGAATGTTTTAGAGGCTTCATATTAAATGATTTCCTCAGTGGGCATTTAGGTTGTTTCCAGTGTTTGGTTGCCTAAAGCAAATTGCTATGTTTTGTGCTCATAGTGTTTTGTTAATATTACCTTATTTCCTTAGAATAAATCCTCAAGAGTCGCATTATTGAGTAAAAGGCTATAAACATTTTTATAGCCCTGGACACATAGTACCATGCTAGAAGGCAAAAAGGCTGTATGAATCTAACTGCCAAACACAATGAGCAAAGAGTTGGACATTCACAGTAGAAATCATGCAGTTTCACATTTCTGGCAACACAGCAAGCTAGAAACCTGCAAGACGCTCCATGTTAAAATAACCAAAATTTTGAGTAAAATAGAAACATAATTTTCTTAAGTAAATTACTGAGCTCACAAGAAAGTAAGCCATCTAAGATCCTCAAAATGATTAAAATCAACCATTCTGGTAAGTAACTGACAAAGCTGCCCTTGATTCTGGGTGGTCTGTTGAATGAAAAATAATACAATGTTGATGATGTTGTGTCTGTCCCATTGTGTTGGATTACAAGACATATGACTCAGTGTGATCCATTATTAGTGATGTTAAGTTTAATCATTAGAATAAACCATTCTCTGCCATATTTCTCCATTGTAAGGCTCCCTTTCTATTTGTAATTAGTAAGTTGTCTATAGGGTGATATTCAGAGAATCTGAATATCTGTTCCTCAACCATCTGTATCAAGAATGATATGAAGGTCTTCAAAAGTTTACAGAAAATGTGTAGTATGAAAAAATACATGTATTTAAATTCTTTTGCACCAAAATACACTTATATTTTAATTCTATTTTCCATTAACTGATTGAAGTCCCCCAAGATATCCAGTATTAAAATTTGCCTGAATTGATTATTATAATGGTGTTTTACAAGGTAATTTTTCTCCAGTTTTGTCATATCTTCTATATTTACTATTTTATATTCTGCAAACAAGAGTTCCCTCTTTCTTCCTCTTCTGTGGGCTTATGGATTCTTTTTTGTTCAAAATGTTATAACCCATTATGTTTACAATTCCTTTGGATGCTCAAATTGTTCCAAATATGGGCAGTGAGGATACCTCAAGTTGGCTCACAAGTCCTTCTAATTTTGAACACTTTCTTACTTCTAGCACAGGGAGAAGTCCCAGGATCCCTATGTACTTTACTTGGCCAGACCTGGAGTCAGTCTTTTCTCCAGGAAGACCTTGTTCCTTTTACTGGAGACTGGATTTCAGAAATCACGTTCTGGGGGCTGGTGCCATGGTGTAGTAAGTTAAACCTCTTCCTGCAGCGCTGGCATATCATAATGGGTGCCGGTTCTGGTCCCAGCTGCTCCTCTTCCGACCAGCTCTTTGCTATGGCCTGGGAAAGCAGTAGGTGACCCAAGTCCTTGGACCCCTGCACCCATGTGGGAGACCCAGAGGAAGATCCTGGCTCCTGGCTTCAGATTGGTGCAGCTCCAGCTGTTGTGTTCACTCCCAATTGGGGAGTGAACCAGTGGATGGAAGACCTCTCTCCCTCTCCCTCTCCCTCTCCCTCTCCCTCTCCCTCTCCCTCTCCCTCTCCCTCTCCCTCTCCCTCTCCCTCTCCCTCTCCCTCTCCTTGTCTGTAACTCTACCTCTCAAATAAATAAATAAAATCTTTTTTTTTTAAAGAAATCTTGTTTTTGGAAGTAGGTGTGCTTCATCCTGTTAGCACATCCTTGAATCTATAACCTTTCAATGGTCAGGGGAAGAACATATATTTTTTCAAATAAGATTATATGGCTACCTCACTGAGGTATCTTTTTTTTTGTTTGCTGAGTCCATATTTATATTTCTCTATTCCACACTGATAATCTTAGTTTTCAAAAACATCAATGTACTTATTCATTTCTTTAATCCCATATTATGCAAAGACTATTGTTAAGGTTAGTACATCATTCTTACAATCAATAAAGTCCTTCAAGCTGAAGTTCAACATATTTTTGCAATTACTTTTGTCTTTAGAACGTGCCACAAAGTAGTTTTCAGCTAGAGTACCGTATTTCACTGCTGTTTGATTTTTTTTTCTTCTCTGAGCTTATGTTTTCATTTTAATACATTTTTAGATTCAACTATTTCTGTTTGCTTTCAACTTTTGGGGCTGTTTTCCTTCTTTTCTTTGGTTATTATTATTAATTTATTTCTGTTTTTGATTATGTAAACATGAACATGAGTCAAAAGTCAAAACTTCATATAGACAACCCAAAGAAATCTCATTCTCTTCTAGCCTATTTCCACCAACACCAAGAGGTAACCACTTTCATTAGTTTTTGAATTATCTTATTTTCTTTCTTTTTATACAAAAGTTAGCATATTATATACTCTTTGGCCCCATGGTTTTTAAAAAACATTTTATTTATTTATTTGAGAGGTAGAGTTACAGACAGATAGAGGGAGAGACAAAGGTCTCCCCTCCATTGGTTCACTCCCCAAATGGCCGCAAGGGCTGGAGCTGCACCGATCCGAAGCCAGGAGCCAGGAGCTTCTTCCTGGTTTCCCACATGGGTGCAGGGGCCCAAGCACTTGGACCATCTTCTACTGCTTTCCCAGGCCATAGCAGAGAGCTGGATCAGAAGAGGAGCAGCAGGGACTTGAACTGGCTCCCATATGGGATGCCAGCACTGCAGGTGGAGGGCCAACCTATTGCACCACAGTGCCAGCCACAGCCCTGTGATTTTTTAATAAAGTAGCAGCCTAACTGAATAACACTTGCTTGCATGGATAGATCATAGTTTGTTCAGCAAATCTCCTATTTTGTCCATCTAAATTGTTCCTAACTTTTTTCTATTATAAATTATACCATAATGAATAACCTTGTGTATGCATTTTCTATTGTTGGAGTGTATCTTCAGCACAGACTCCTAAGATTGCTAAGTCAAAGAATAAATGCATGTGTACTTTAGCTAGATACTACTAAATTCCTCTCTATACTGGTGGTATATACTGGTGGTATTTTACATTCATACCAGCACCATATGAAACTGAATGTTTCCCCCTAGTCTCACCAAAAGAGTGTGTTGTCACACTTTTTTTTTTTTTTTTTTGACAGGCAGAGTGGACAGTGAGAGAGAGAGACAGAGAGAAAGGTCTTCGTTTGCCATTGGTTCACCCTCCAATGGCCACCGCGGCCCGCACGCTGTGGCCGGCGCACCGTGCTGATCTGAAGGCAGGAGCCAGGTGCTTCTCCTGGTCTCCCATGGGGTGCAGGGCCCAAGCACTTGGGCCATCCTCCACTGCACTCCTGGGCCATAGCAGAGAGCTGGCCTGGAAGAGGGGCAACCGGGACAGAATCCGGCTCCCCGAGCGGGACTAGAACCCGGTGTGCCGGCGCCGCTAGGCGGAGGATTAGCCTAGTGAGCCGCAGCAAGAGCCTGTTGTCACACTTTTAAAAACACCCTCCCTTTGAAAGAGTTTGTCCTCAGATGGCCTGTATGCCTCTTCTTCCATCCAGCTCCAAATCTTCATTTAACACACAAGCACACACACACATACATACACACACACATACATATACATATACATATACATATACATATACATATACATATACATTTTGCTTTGTCAGTACTTTCAGACTGGGAATTGGTCCTATTTACCTTGAAATTTTTACATTTACAATGTTTTTGAGAGAAGCTAATTTGGAATCAGTTTGTTCTAAGACCAGAAAGTTATATTCATATTCTGACAGGATCTACACAAATAATAATAGATCTAAAAATGATGAGCTGTGAACAATTCACACCATGTCATGCTGAACTTTGCAAAAGTGAAGCCAAATTTCTTTTAGGGACCTATCACTCAGCAAAACGAATCTCAAAACAAGTTTTTCTTACTTTGAACTTATACATGGCTACGTGCAAAAGGGAAAATGAATGTCTAAGCTAGCACCAAAGGTTGTAAGACAGATGGGAAAAGATGATAGGAAAATGTCTTATGTTTCTGTTTATGTAGGTAAGAAGTTGAGAGAATCCTATTGTTGCACAAAATGTTTTATGCTTTTTATCAGTTGGAGCATTTTATTTGGATAAGATTCAATGCTTATAGAAACACTTATATACAAGTGTCGGATAAACACATTTTATAATTTATAATTTTGCTGAGACTACAATTTGAATTTTATACATAGCACACAGAAAGTATGCATTGTTGAGAATATCTCTTAGCTAATAAGTGAGATATTTTCTCTAGCACTCTGTTAGTTCTAATTATATATACATAGTTTATGGAGAAAAGCAAAGGCTATTCTTTACACTTAGATTTCTCTCAATTTTTTAAGATTTATTTATTTACTTGAGAGGCAGAGTTTCAGACCGAGAGAGGGAGACACACACACGCACACACACACACACACACACACGGATCTTCCATCTGGTGGTTCACTCCCCAGGTGGCCTAAATGGCTGGAGCTGGGCTGATCCGAAGCTAGAGCCAGGAGCTCCCTCCAGGTCTCTCATGTGGGTGTAGGGGCCCAAGAACTTGGGCCATTTTCCATTGCTTTCTCAGGCCATAGCAGAGAGCTAGATTGGAAGTGGAGCAGCCGGGACTTGAACCTACCCCCATAATGGATGCTGGTGCTGCAGATGGAGGCTTAACCTACTATGCCACAGTGTTGTCCTCAAATATTTTGTCCTTAAAATAATGAGTAACCTGGTGTGTCTGTATTTTTCCTGTTGTTGGAAGCACATCACAGAATGGTACCATGGGAGAAAATGATCCATATTCAAATATATTGGGAAAATGTTGAGTTAGGTAGATGTAAACATCTGTCTCCTCTGCAGGACTTCTCAGAGCCTCTACCACTCTAGTGTGTGTTAAGACTCTTCAAGAAGGGAGCTGTATTATACAGTGTTTGCAAACTTATTTGACATTACCTCTTTTCTCACTGAGCATCTTTGAGAAATACTCCTCAATGAAACATATTTTATAAACTATTGCTGTGGCACTGTTTAAACTATTGGGGATTCTGGAAGCTCTTGGTACCATTTCACGAAAAAATCTTTTCATGTTACAGAATTCAATTCATCTTCCCCAGAGCCTCTAGGGGGCCTTATTGCCTTAATGTCAGCAGCATTTACTGTTTGTTTTACTTCACTCAACCCAGGATCCTTTCTCAAACAATGTCTTCACATCTCTAGCCTGGAAAGAGCCTGCTGTCCCAGATTTGTAAGCTCATTTTAGAATTGAGAAATCTTCTTAGGATTCTAAAGATCTGGTACATTCTCAGCTGGCTTCTGGCATAACCAGTTTTGGCTGATCATCATCAATGGTTAAGTCTAAAATTAATATTTATGGGCAGGCATTTGGCTTACTGGTTAAGATGCCCGTGTCCAATTCCAGTTGTCTCTGGGTGGGACACTCAGCTGTATTCCCGGCTGTAGATTCCTGCTAATGCAGACCCTGGGAGTGGGTGGTGATGGCTCAAGTGACAGGGCTCCTGCCACCTATACAGGAGACTTAGATTGAATTTCTCTCTCTCAGCTTTGGACCCTGCAGGGAGGCAGGGTGAGGGAGCAGCATTGTAGCCCTTTAGGGAGTGAACCAAGAGATGGAAGCTGTTTTTATATTTTATTTTTTTTTAAAGATTTATTTATTTGTTTGAAAGGCAGAGGCAAAGAGAGACAGATCTTCCATGCACTAATTCACTCTCCAAATGGCCACAATGGCTGGAGCTGAGCCAATCTGAAGCCAGAAGCCAGGAGCTTCTTCCAGGTCTTCCACATGGGTGCAGGGGCCCAAGAACTTGGGTCATCTTCTACTGCTTTCCCATAGTGGAGAGCTGTATCAGAAGTGGAGCAGTGGGACTGGAACTGGTGCCCATATGGGATGCTGGCACTACAGGCGGTGGTTTTACCTGCTATGCCACAGCACCAGCCCCAGGAGTTGTTTCCCTCTGTCTCTGTTGCTATTTCTGTCTCTCAAATAAAAAAAAATAAATTAGAATGTACAATCATATCTCTATATGCTCCTATTTATTGAGTGACTCTATATGCCAGGTGCTGTTTCATGTTTTATCCAGCAAATGATGTAAAAAGAACTCTCATTTAGCACTTACATAGCATCATATCAGATGCTATACTATTGTACAGATAAAGAACCTAAAGTTCAGAGAGACATAATGCCTTTCTCAAGGTTGCACAGCCAGTTTGTGGCGATTCTCAGAATGGTACGTTTTACAGATCAGTGTGACCGCAATGGCCAGGTTTTTCTTCTTTCTATACTACTTCCCAGCAAAGTGGAGACTTCAGTCTATTGGACAAAGAAATGCCAGAAGAATGTGCTTTTGACTCCACTCTTTGAATATGTCAAGGAGGGTAAGTGACTCATTTCTGGTTACTCCAGATCTGTAGTAGGGATTATGCATGCAACTACTGGAGAAAGCAGCTTCATTTCCCAAAGCAGACAAGGCTTTCTTAATGAAGGGAAATCTTCCACGTGTTAGGGCCATAGATAAGGACTCTCCCAGGCTGATTAGCTTTAGTCAGACTGACTGGAGGCATCTTTTTGTAAGATAAGATGACAAAGCTAAGCTCCCTGAAAGACTATTGTTCATCTCTTCCTCTCTTCCTTTCTATGAGACGCACAGATGAGGCCTCGCGCAGGCTTAGTGAAATTGCCCTCTGTATTCCTGTAACATTCCCCAGGGAATACCTTGTGAGTTTTTGAACTCTTTTCTCTCCAAAATCAACATTGTTCTACAAGCCTAAGAAACCTCTCAACATCAAAGGCCAAGTAAATCAACACCCAGAGAGCAAGGAAACTCTGATTTGAACATCAGCCCAAAATCTCCTTGCGGAGTGCCCTTCCCGGACAATGCATGCACATGACTCATTGTGAGATGCATCTTTTCATCCCCTTCCATGTTGCTGTGCTTTGTAACCTGTGATATTGGTAAACAAGGTGAAAGGGAGGCTACAAACCACTCCGACTCCTGTCGTTGCTTGGGCCAAGATCCACTTATCCCTACACACAGGCAGTGCTAGGGTGGCTGGCACAGGTGGGGATTTCAGATCAGAGCTCACTGGGCCCAGTATGTGCTCTTTTATAAGATCTTGGTTTCCAGGGCCAGTGCCGCGGCTCACTAGGCTAATCCTCTGCCTTGTGGCGCCGGCACACCGGGTTCTAGTCCCTGTTGGGGCGCCGGATTCTGTCCCTGTTGCCCCTCTTCCAGGCCAGCTCTCTGCTGTGGCCAGGGAGTGCAGTGAAGGATGGCCCAAGTGCTTGGGCCCTGCACCCCATGGGAGACCAGGATAAGTACCTCAGCGCGGTGCGCCGGCCGCAGCGCGCCGGCCACGGTGGCCATTGGAGGGTGAACCAATGGCAAAGGAAGACCTTTCTCTCTGTGCCTCTCTCTCACTGTCCACTCTGCCTGTCAAAAAAAAAAATCTTGGTTTCCTAATTTTGTATTTGCATTGTTCAGTTTCAGTATGACAGTTATGATCTATTAGAACTAGTTGGGAAGGTTCAATTACTTTTAAAGAATTTTAAGATATTTTAATGAGAGTTTGTAAGTGCTATAAATAGGAGTACTTCCTTATTGAGAAAATCTATTGCCTTTGCACATAACACCATTTTAGCTATATATGTGATACTGGAGTCCAATATTTCTGGTGCAGGGGTCAGCACTGTGGTGCAGTAGGTTAATCCTCCTCCCATGGCACCTGCATCCCATATGGGCGCCGGTTCAAGTCCTGGCTGCTCTTCTTCCGACCCAGTTCTCTGCTATGGCCTGGGAAAGCAGTAGAAGATGGCCCAAGTCCTTGGGCCCCTGCACCCACGTGGGAGGCCTGGAGGAAGCTCCTGGCTCCTGGCTTCAGATCGGCACAGCTTCGGCTGTTGTGGCCTTCTGGGGAATGAACCAGGAGATGGAAGACCTTTCTCTCTGTCTCTCCCTCTCACTGTCTGTAACTCTACCTCTCAAATAAATCAATAAAATCTTTTATTAAAAAATAAAGAAATGTGCCCCTGCTCTCCTGAAGCTGAACCACCTGTGGACTCTCACATGCTGAGGGATGTAGGTAGGGATTATCAACTCTTTCACTCAGTTTTCCAAAACCCACACTCAGCTTGGTATAAGTGATAGGGAATCTGGCAGCTTTTCTCAGATGCCTTTCCTTTTTTATGTTGTGAGAAATTTAAAAGAAGAGCATGTGTGCTTTCTGTTTACATGCCAACTATTCTAAAATCTGTGATACACATAACAGATCTTTCACATGTCTCAAGCAACTTCATTCATTTATTCATTCAGTAAATATTTTGATCATTTCCTAAAAGTCAGGATGAGTCAGGGGCTGGAAATGCAATAGCACATAACATCCTACAGCAGACGAAGGCATCATTATGATTTCCAATGGTATCCCCACTTTTCGGTAAAAATCTGGGCACCTGCAGTTACCATAAGAACATAAAACTGAATCATGGCAAACATCAAAAACTAGAATAAGCCTGCATATTAAATAATCCCATCCATATCTTTTCTCTAAAGATTTATTTATTTGAAAGCCAGAGTTACAGAAAGAAGAGAGGGGAACTGAGATTATATATATATATATATATATATATATATATGGGGATGGGGAAGAGAGGGAGAGAGTATCTTCCATCTGCTGGTTCACTCCCCAAATGGTTGCAATAGTCATGGCTGGGCCAGGCCAAAGCCAGGAGCCAGGAACCAGGGACTTCATCTAGATCTGCATGGGTATAGGGGCCCAAGGATTTGGGCCATCTTCTGCTGCTTTTCCAGGTCATTGGCAGGGAGCTAAATCAGAAGTAAAGCAGACAAGACTTGAACTGGTGCACCTATGGGATTCTGGCATTTCAGGCAGTAGCTTAATCTGTTACACCACAACGCCAGCCCCTTCCAAGTCTTTCATACATGTTTTCTGCTTGTATCTTCCAGAATGACTCACAGAACTGGTAGAGTTAGCAGAGTATTAATATAGCAGCAAAGCCACTGGTCAGTTATAGTAGGGACAGGGTGGTGACCAAAAACATAAATTTTTGAGTTAGTCAAACCTGGATTGGATCTTAGTTCCATCACTTTTGTAGGCTCTAAAATCTTAGCCAATTTATAAAAACTCCTAAAGCCACATTATTCTCATCTATAAAATGTGGATAGTAATAGCTACTTCCTGACCATGTTATTATGATCAAATGGCATGGTATATTTAAGTTCTTAGTACCATGTCTGGTAAAGTAAGTGTCCAATTAATGGTAACTGATTGATTAATAATTACAATTATTATTCAAGTGTTCAATATTTAACTATTATTCAAGTAGTAAGACTTGCAAAATGAAGCATCCATGTATGGAATATCAGTTCACAGAGTGATGTGACAAGCAAGACACAAAAACTAATAGAGTTGTAGTATTAGCCAGAAACGTGACTGCAAAAGGGGTATGGGTTGGGATACCAAGCATGTCTGCTCCACTTCATATGTTTAATTTTCCACTTAAAGGTTTGGACTATCTCTGGATTCATGGATTAGTCACTATATAACCATTAAGTAGAAATCACATCATCAGAGAATTGGCTTTAGCATCCCAGTGCCAATTTAGGCTAACTGTTCACCTGGTTCCTGGATCCTACTCCTGTGTCTGTAGGATGAAGTCCCTGCTGTTGTAGGCAGAATAAGCCTGCCTCTCCTCTCCACAGATTTCTGTCTCCTGGTTGTCTAATCAAATACTCATCCAGGTGCTACTGGGAAGGGCTTTGTGAATTAAGGTGACCAATGACTGACCTTAAACTAGGGAGATTACCCTGGATTATCTGGTTAGAACCAGGAAAGCACATGAATCCAGCAGAATTTGTATAACTAAGGATGACTGGAGTGGAAGAGGAAGTTAGAGAAAGTTGAAGTCAGGCATTGGATCAGCCATTGCTAGTCTGGGAGGTGAAAGGAAGCATGAATGAGTCGGCTTGTGCAGGTGGTACCCAGAAACTGAGAATGAAGCTTGTCCCTAGAGAGGAAATAGAGACCCCACCCTACATTCACAGGGAACTGGATTCTGTCAACAATCTAAGTGAGGCTAGAAATGGCTGTGTCTGCAGCCTCCCAAGAAGAGCCTAGCTGGCCAACACCTTGATCTCAGCAACATGGAAACACATAGTAGAGGAACAAGTTGAGTCAATCTATACATGTGACCTACAGAAACTATGAAATAATGAACTGTGTTATTTTCAGCCAGTTGTTTTCTAGTGATTTGTATGGCAATGATAGAAAACTAACATGTCTCCTCTATGCCAACACAACATTTCTGTCACATCATGTCTCAATGCAAGTACCTGCCGTTCACTGTGGAGGGCTTTTTCTGGCCACAGAAATCTATTTGGAAGTGCAGAGGAACTAACCATGACCTCCCAAGATCAGTCATCAGTCAGTGATTGACTAGATTTGGTAGGTCAATACCCAAACCCCTTTTCCTCCTTGGGATTACTCTGTGATATTCTGCATTATCCCCAGAGTTCCCTAGTGGCCCTGGGCTCAGATTGTCCCCAGCAGAAATCTGCTTATTAACCCACCACTTGTTGAATTCCTTCCTCTGGCTGCCTCACTTTCACGCTCTCTGATTAGTGTTTCTTGGGATCATCTCTCATAAATAACTTGTAGCCACGTTCTGGTCTCAGAATTGGCTTCTGATGGAAGTCAACCTAACACACTAAGTTTATAAAGCTAGGTGTTGTATAGGAAGCCAAGGAGGTGTCCAGAACATTTTCTCAAGTCAAAACTGAGGTGTACTTCCCTGCTGAGATCTCAATCTGAGTGGGCATGGAGTCATTAAAAAGGACAGAAGCTTTAAAATAACACAGACAAGGGTTTGAATTCCAGTGCTACCAGTCATTAACTGAAAAAACACAGGCAACTTACTTAACCTTTCTAAGTCTCTGCTATGAATAATGTCTACTTCTCTCTTAATAGGGATGCTATTTAGTATCTTATGAATTGTTAGCTAAAAACTTGAGAGCAGGAACAATAATGAAAACTTTAATTTAAAGTAATGTCTTTTCCTGTATACATTTTGTCATAGTACATCACAGCCAACAGGGTCTACAATCAAGTGTGCTCGCTTCCTGGGTGGGACACTTGATACCTAATGAGGCAAAGAAACTTCAAATTTATTGTAAAATAGAAATTTCTTCTGTTAAATCACTGTATTTAAATACTCATTGTTATCAGGTTAATCCAGTCATTTCCAAATATGAAATGTTTATCTAATTAACTATCACTTATTGATCTGGAAAGAGATTTAGAAAATTCAACCTATTCTCGTTTTCTTTACTGCAATCGCTTGTATTTAATTTGGAGGGGAAAAATTACCTTTGTCCTTGGCTTTTTTGTGTCCTTTCAGAGCTACTTGCAATTGTTTTATTTTCTTTCTCATACAAGAAAATCAAAGTTATATTTTTATGATTGACCAGCCTGGAAGTTTTCTGATGCCATGCACTGAGAACAAAGCTAAGAATAGTCCTTAGGAAACTTCTGACTTACAAAACAATCGGCGCAAGGGGCCAAGGAAAACATGTCAGGGGGCTTTTCAAAAATCTCAAAGCATATTTCCCTCTCTCCCCCTCCCAGGAACAGCCTGCCAGCAGTCCGGTTGCATTCAGGAAAAGTTCTGTTAATTAACCTGCTTACCCTCACTTGTGTTTTCCGCTTTGGGAATTCACCAAAGTTGGCTCATTTGGAAGATATTCCCATTACTTCTGAGGTCCCAAAACAGAAAGCGGAAGCTTCAATATGAAGTGCTGCCAAACAGGAAGCCAAAGCACTCATTAAAATCATAGGGCCCAGAATCATCTGAGGATGCTCAGGAAGGGGAATTAACGGAATTAAACACTCCTCTCCAAGCAGAGGAGAAAAGAATATATGTACCTTATACATTCCCGAAAGAACTCTTTAGTGGTTATTCTCTTTTTTTTTGTCTAAAACTACTTGCTTCCCATGTGTGAGAGTTTGAAATACTGAGGCATCTTGCATATTCTTGTATTTGTCCACCACCATTACAAATGGGGCCTCCTGCTTTCCAGTCCCAAACAGAGGCCATCATAATTAACAGTAATGAAATTTTCATCAAAATTCTGGTACCAAGAGCAGCGGACTAACCACAGGTGTTCCTAATATTTTCTCAAAATTACATTTCCAGGGCCAGCGCTGCGGCTCACTAGGCTAATCCTCCACCTAGCGGCGCCAGCACACCAGGTTCTAGTCCTGGTCGGGGCACCGGATTCTATCCCGGTTGCCCCTCTTCCAGGCCAGCTCTCTGCTATGGCCCAGGAGTGCAGTGGAGGATGGCCCAAGTGCTTGGGCCCTGCACCCCATGGGAGACCAGGAGAAGCACCTGGCTCCTGCCTTCGGATCAGCGTGGTGCGCAGGCTGCAGTGCACCGGCCGCGGCGGCTATTGGAGGGTGAACCAATGGCAAACGAAGACCTTTCTCTCTGTCTCTCTCTCTCTCTCATTGTCCACTCTGCCTGTCAAAAAAAAAATTACATTTCCCTCAGCCAATATATTGTGAAGTATGATTAGGATATCCGTATCAGAACTGTGTGAGAAATTCATATAAAAGAGAAATTCCCAACCCATTGAGTCAGAGCCTCTGAATATTAGACCAAAAGATGTGCATTTTATTTATTTAAATTTTTTTAAGATTTATTTATTTACTTGACAGGCAGAGTTACACACAGAGAGAAGGAAAGGCAGGGAGAGAGAGAGAGAGATCTTCCATCTGCTGGTTCACTCCCCAATTGGCCGCAACAGTTGGAGCTGGGCTGATCTGAAGCCAGGGGCTTCCTCCAAGTCTTCCCACACATGTGCAGGTGCCCAAGGACTTGGGCCATCTTCTACTTCTTCCCTAGCCCATAGCAGAGAGCTGGATCAGAAGCGGAGCAGCCGGGACTGGAACTGGCGCCCATATGGGATGCCGGCACTGCAGGCGGTGGCTTTACCCGCTATGCCACAATGCTGGCCCCAAAATGTGCGTTTTAAATCAGTTTTCCAGGAGATTCTTCTTGATGCCAAAGTCAGAGCTGCACTCTTCCCCAGGGTGTAGGAGAGCAAAGTGAGACAGAACCTCAAGACCCTACCTGACCCAGATAGATGTTCTAAAATACCTACAAATCCCAAGGGAATGAGTATGCTTTATCTGAGAACAAAATTTAGAGAGAACCAGGCCAATTTTCTATCAAATATACTTTTGTGTTGAACCAACAAGAAATGCCATTTTATTACCATTAATTTCTTCCACATTTTTGGGTGTGCAATATCATGTTTGCATTTGACAAATAGGATTGAATCCTTATTGGGATTTCCTCTCCCTCTCTAAGATTCTACAAAACCTACATGTCAGCAGAACAGACTTAGTGGTGGTGGTGGGGGAATAGCAAGGCTTTTGAGAATTAAAAACCTTCCCGGAGTGAGGGATCTGGGGATCCCCAGGAAGATAGGAAGGGGCTACCACCCATATGTCCCAGCTGCAGTGAGCAATGGGGAATATAAATTCACATCTCAATAAATGCACCTGCCACTGGTGGGACTAGCCAATGCTACTTTCCACAAACCCGGTTCTCTTCTGTGCATAGCATAGCCTTGGTTAAAATCCTGTCATTTGTCTGGGGTCCCTGACATGCTCTTGCTGTCTGTGCTTACTCCCTTGGAGATGCTGGTTGGGCATGGAGTTGAGGATGAGTGGGCCTGGGCACAGAAGGGGATGTGGTTGGAATCTTGATGCCCAATGAAAGGGTGTGGAGGAGAGGGCAAGGGACTTCCAGGAAAAGCGATGACAAGGCCGGGAAGTGTGGCGCCTCACCAGTGCACCAGTCCTGGCAGTGGAGCCCAGGGTGTGCCCTTGTTTCCCTCAGGATGGGGATTGTTCAGAGGGGTCGTGAGAGGCCACGCTGAAAATCCAGCTCTTCTGGGACCGCCGGCTACATCCTCAAAGCTTGGGAGACTCGGTGGAGCCTCGAGGTGCCTGGAACCAGCCTGTTCTTGGGGAAATTTTGGATTATTTGGCGGGGCAAATAATACTCAAGTCCCCTTGCTGCTAAATCTCGCCCAATTTCCTCTTCAACTCAGTCTGTCCTTTGCACCACCTCCTCGGCCTCCAGCCGCAGCTCCCCGCAATGAGTGCCCATCTTTAGATCCTGACAGTCCCACCACAATTGCACTGCTGCCCCTTGCTGTTCTGGGGCCTCTCTGAGAGGCAAACAGGGTCTGTCGATGGCCTCTTCAGCTAGCCTAGGGAGCTCCCAGTATCCGGATACCTGATTTGTGGTCCCAGCCTCCGGGGTGGGGATGTAGAACACACAGGATAATTCTAAGGGTGAGCACATTTAACCAACACACCTCAGATTTACACACTCACACACATACATGTATCTTACCTTTACCCACCTATCTCTTTCATTTCCTATTTCTCTTTTCCTTCCTTCTGGTATTAGATTCATTCTCTTTCTAGTTATAAATTTCGAAGAATCACCTTAGCCCTTTGCCTCGGGGAGAGTTTGCTTTCGAGTCAGGAGCTTTTGCGAAGTGTGGTTTAGGAGTCTACCACATCCCAGGAATAGCTGGCTCAGCCTTGCTCTTCTCCCCTTTGGTTGGCTTTCTCCCTGTGTGCACCTCTCCCTACTCCACACACCCGGGGGTTCCCTTCCTGCTCTCACAGCCTCTCAGAGAAGGCCTGGAGGGTCAAGGTGGTCTCAGGAAAAGCAGGTAAGGAGAGGCCTGGAGATGAGCAGAAAAGGGAACCTCAGCGTAGGGTGTAACAACAGATTCAATCATGGTTGCAGGCAGCAGTTAAGGAAATGGGCTCTAGAGATAATTTGGGGGGTTTCAAACCCTGAGATCTCTGCTTTTTAGATGAGATAGATAGAAATCCCTTCCTTGATTTCTTCACCTGCAAAATGCATATAAAATCACCTCTTTTGTAGGTTGTTGTGAGGACTAAATAATCCTATAGGTGAACATGCAAGTGCTTAAAACAACATGGCACATAAGGAAACACTCTGTAGATGTCAGAGATTTTAACTGGAGATCACAACGTTCATGGGGGCTGACATTGTGGTGTAGAAGTTAAGCCTCTGCATGCAGAGCCGGCATCCCATATGGATGTGGGTTTGAGTCCCAGCTGCTCCATTTCCAATCCAGTTCCCTGCTATTGCACCTAGGAAAGCAGCAGAAGATGGCCCAAATGTTTGGGCCCCTGCCACACATGTGGGAGACCTGGAAGAAGCTCCTGGCTCCTGGCTTTGGCCTGTGTGGCCAATTGGGGAGTGACCCAGGAGTTGGAAGATTCTCTCTCTTTCCTTCTCACTTTCTGTATCTCTGCCTTTCAAATAAATAAATACATCTTTTTTAAAAATTTAATGGAAAGATGGACTTAAAAATGTTTATTTTGGGGGTAAAGAAATTTGAAATCAATGCATAGTTTTTTCATAATACATATTTCCATGAACTATTTGAAGACCTAGCACACTACATATTTTTCCACTAAAAAAGAATAGGAAAAGATAAGCTTAGTTATAAAAAATTCATAATAATAATAAATATAATTATCAAGGGATATTTATTACTTATTCCTATTTGCAAAGTAATTAATAGGCACTTTATTTTATTTTTTTAAAAGATTTATTTTATTTATTTATTTGAAAGTCAGAGTTACACCGAGGGAGGAGAGGCAGAGAGAGAGAAAGAGATCTTTCCTCAGATGGTTCACTCCCCAGATAGCCACAATGGCCAGAACAGTGCTGATCCGAAGCCAGGAGCCAGGAGCCAGGCGCTTCCTCTGGGTCTCCCATGTGGATGCAGGGGCCCAAGGACTTAGGTCATCCTCTACTGATCTCCCAGGCCATAGCAGAGAGCTGGATGAGAAGAGAAGCAATGGGGACCAGAACCAGCACCCATATGGGATGCCAGCACCTCAGGCTAGGGCTTTAACTCAGTGCGCCACAGCGCCGACCCCAATAAGCACTTTATATTAATATGTCAGATATATTTTGTTGTAAGATTTGGCTACAATGTACATTTGACCATGCTTTTTAAAAATTTAATGGTAGATTGAAGATTATAATTTGCTAAAATAAACCATATCCGGGCCGGCGCCGCAGCTCTAACTAGGCTCAATCCTCCACCTTGCGGCACTGGCACACCGGGTTCTAGTCCTGGTCGGGGCGCCGGATTCTGTCCCTGTTGCCCCTCTTCCAGGCCAGCTCTCTGCTGTGGCCAGGGAGTGCAGTGGAGGATGGCCCAAGTGCTTGGGCCCTGCACCCATGGGAGACCAGGAGGAGCACCTGGCTCCTGCCATCGGATCAGCGCGGTGCGCTGGCTGCGGTGGCCATTAGAGGGTGAACCAACATCAAAGGAAGACCTTTCTCTCTGTCTCTCTCTCTCACTGTCCACTCTGCCTGGCAATAAATAAATAAATAAAATAAAATAAAATAAAATAAAAAACCATATCCAGATTATATATTATCAGAGTTTCACATCCTTTCCTAACATCTAAATAAGCTTGTATGGGTGTTTACTCTGGTGCATTTGTTGAAAAACAAATATTATATTTTGCTTAGTAAAGTGGAAAAAAGAATTGAAGTCACTTCAGTGTATGGATAGCAGAAGACAGTGAGGGGGCAGGAGCTGTGGTGCAGTGGGTGATGCTGCTGCTTGTGATCTGTGCATCCTGTAACAGAGTGCTGGGTTCAAGTCCCAGCATCTCTGCTTCTAATACAGATGTCTGGGAAGCAGCAGATAATGGCTCAGGTGCTTGGGCCCCTGCCAGCCACGTGGAGGACCTGGATTAATTTCCTGGCTTCTGGTTTTGGCTTGTCCTAGCCAGCAGATGAAGATTCTCTCTCTCTTCTTCTTTTCTTTATCCTCTTCCTCCTCCTCCCCTTCCACCTTCTTTTCTTCTTTCTTCTTCTCTCCATCTGTCACTCTGCCTTTCACATAAAATTAATAGATGTTTATCCTCAGGTAAATGCTGGATTTTCAGTAGGAGTCGCATTAAACTAATTAGTTTCTTTTAAAAAATCAATTATATCCACTGGGATTTTTCTTCTTTCTTTTTGTTTGGCTTTGGTTATGTTCTTTTTGAACACAGAAAGAGCCAACGCAAACAAGAAAAAAACAGGCCTTTCATCATCACTCTCACAATGGCTGATGGTAGTTCTTAGACTTCTTTTCTTAAAAGAAAAAAAAAACCTGTAACCATAGAATATTAGCTTGACTCAATCTCTGAAAAACCTATAGAATATGGAAATTAAAATCATCCCCTTGTACTATCTCTGTCATTTGAATTAGATAAGATGCAGAGATGGGGAATGAGTATACTTGTACTGTTATCCAAAAGAAATGTCAAGGTGAAGGGCAAGAAGTTAGGATATTACATAGCTCCCTTTTAGTTGCATCTGTACATAAGATTTTAAAAACTTTGTACTGTGAAAGTAAAAAAAGGGTCACTGTAGAAACTGAAAAATGCTGAAATAATAATGCAGGTCATTAAGCATCATAAATTTTGCAAATGAAGATAGTCATCGTTAACATTCTGGTACAGGTTCTGTTGTCTGCATGTTCATATATTAAAACTTTTAAAGAAAGTTGGGAGTCAATTTAATATGTTTATATTTGGTTTTTATCTTTTTTCCATTACAATTGTTTTCCAGACATGAATATCTAAATCTATTTCCCATTTTTCTTAATTTTTAAAAGCAATTCTTTCCTTCCTTCCTTGAGGAAGAAGCAAAGACACAGAGAGAAAGGAGAGAGTGCTCCCATCTGCTAGTTCACTCCCCAAATGCCTACAATGGCTGGGCTGGGCCAGGCTGAGGCCTGGTGTTAGGAACTCTATCCAGGTCTCCCATATGGGTGCCAGGCACCCAACTATTGTCTGCATTGGCAGGAAGCTGAAGTCAGGAGCCTGAGATGGAAATGGGACCCAGGTACTCAGATATGGGATGCAGGAGTCTTAATTGCTAGCCTACATTCCCACCTCAAGGCATTGTTTCCAACATTGAGTAGAAGGTATTACTTTTAGCAATTTGACCATAACTGGTGTGCAGTATTTGTGGATTCATTCCCCTGTGTGACAGTGCATAATATAATGAGTTAGGTTGGTGGGTGAAGGAGAAATTAAAAGTGAGTGGATGAGAACATTGAGAACAGTAGACCATGGATGACCAAACTATTCTTAGTTTGCTCCCATGTTTATGAAATTCTCATTACTACCACAATTACATGAGAGATGCTAATATAAGCCAGGTTTTAAAACTTTGAAAATACATAGACTTTATGTTAGTAGAATTAAAAAATCATGCATTTGTGGCATATTAATACAATTACATGTTAAGGCACGGGCAGAGGAGAAGTTGTTCTGAGGGAGAGAGTTTCTGACATCACTGTAATTTTTAGTGTTGTGGATATTCCCAGGAAACTTTTTGGATGCTGTTGGGGATTTCCTTTTGACTGGATTTGGGCAATATCCTGCTATTATTCACAGGAAACCGTCCTATAAAAGGCTTGCAGCAGAAGCAATGCTCGGCAGTCCTTGGCTTGGCCACATCAGAACTGTTAGTGTGGCACAGGACGAAGGAGCAGCAATCTACCTGCCTCCCAAGCCAGCACTACCTGAAGTGGTAAGTGCAGAATTCTTTTCAAAGATAGCTTGGGCTGTGAGACACAGATGATCAGTGTGAACAGATGTGCAAAACGCCTTTTGATAAAAGATCTCTGCAAATGCTTATGGTATTGTGGTTAAAACCTTTCTTTTTTCTTGATTCTAAATGATGAAAATCTTAAATTTTATACTTATGCATTTGAGTCAATGTCTACAAAATTTAAAAAAAAAATGTGGAACCGGAATCCTTTACCTAAAATCTTAGGATTCTGCCTTAAACATCATGGTTGAATGATATGAGTATCTGGCTACCTGGGATTTCCTTCTAAAATAAATTTTTGTACTTTTCTTTCCAGCAAAGAATTTCATTGACGTCTAATCCTTCGATGAAAAGAACTCCTGAAGTCATGGTGGCCTCATGGCTTCTCTCCACTCTCACTTTCGGTGAGTCAATGTCATTAGTTAGACCAGGCACGATTTTGACTGGAGCATTTTGGACTGGAGCATTTTTCTGTATGAGGCTGTTCTGAGCCTTGCAGGATGTTTAGGGCATCCCTGTCCTAGGGGTGATTTTCTTTATTTCTTGTTGTCTCTCTTTCCTCATGCGTAAAATGTTGGTTGTAAATGGCCTGTTTCCCAGAGACCTAATGAGGATTCACTATCTTGGCTCAAGTAAAGTGCCTCATACAGTGCTTGGTGGTCCATACTGAGTGCTCAGGAAAGCAGGGTTATTCTGATGCTCATTCTACTGTAAAGTGGGTATACTGTTAGGCTGTGGTGGCCACTGGGCTAAAAGTACCCAGTGAATGGGTAGTCACAAGAGACAAAAGAAATGCTGGCTTCTCCAAACGTACCTCTTCTTATTTTGAAAAGGTGACAAAACTTGGAAGCTCACAATGTGCCAGAAATACAGTGACAAGCCCAGTTAACAGAGTTAAGCTGCAGCAGGACTAAACACTCCCATTTCTTTTATGTTTCAACCCTAGTGCTTCTCATTAAAGAGACTAGCACATGGACTTACCACTTCTCTGCAGAAAACATGACTTATGATGAGGCCAGTGCTTATTGTCAGCAAAATTACACGCATCTGGTTGCAATCCAAAATAAAGAAGAGATTGACTACTTAAACTCCATATTGGACTATTCGCCGAGTTATTACTGGATTGGAATCAGAAAAGTTAACAATGTGTGGATCTGGGTAGGGACCCACAAGCCTCTGACGGAAGGAGCCAAGAACTGGGCTCCAGGTGAACCGAACAATAAGCAAAACAATGAGGACTGTGTGGAGATCTATATCAAGAGACCCAAAGATACGGGCATGTGGAATGATGAGAGATGCAGCAAAAAGAAACTTGCCTTGTGCTACACAGGTAGGGTGTTTGAAGCAGCAGGAGGTGGTAGTTTCACCCTGTGGGCATCGTGATAAATTTATAGCATGCAAAAGTTGGTCTCTATTGTGGTAATTTGTTATTTTAAATAATTTCTGCTTATCTGTGAAAGACCATCTGATTCTTCCTGTGAATGTAGGCAAGAATGTCTACATATGCTCTGTGTGTATTTAGGATGTGTATCCTCATATGCAATGAATATTTTAGTTATTGCTTTATTTGTGGTAGGAGAACTGTCTTCAGAGTTTGTGATAAAGTGAATTTTCTAGGCATAATGCCAGGGACAGCTGTACTCTGAGGTTGTACCCTCACAAAAAGGTTTACAACAGGTGAACCTGAAAGTCACATTTGGCATTTCCTGAAGCACTTCAGTTAAAATCGCAGGTAGTCTGTATCATTGGAGATGTGTGTGTGTGTGTGTGTGTGTGTGTGTTGCATGCTGTGGATCCTGAATTCAAAGGAACTCAGCATGGTAGCAGTCCTCCTCCTCATGGGCTGCGCTTTCCACAGCTGCCTGTACGGAAGCATCCTGCAGTGGTCATGGCGAATGTATAGAGACCATCAACAACTATTCTTGCAAGTGCTACCCCGGCTTCAGTGGACTCAAGTGTGAGCAGGGTGAGTCTTGTTCTCACCTCTTCCTTTGGAGATAGGTCTGCATGTGTTGCCTTCCCTGGTGCATGTGGGAGATGATAAAGGCAGACTCTTCTGTGTTCACCTCCCAGTTTCCCCATGTTTTAGTTAGGGCACTTTGACAAGGTAGCTAAACTCTCTGGGTCCCAGTTTTCTTATTGCAAACTGAAGATGATAATCATACTGACTTTGTAGGCTCATGGTGACACAGTGCCTGGCACCCAGGAAACAATAGAGTTTCTAGTGTTATTCTCACCTACACAGGGTGAGACATGAATAGAACTAATCTGATTTTATTCATTTCAGTTGTGACCTGTGAAGCACAGGTACAGCCTCAGCACGGGAGCCTGAATTGTACCCACCCTTTGGGGAACTTCAGCTACAATTCTTCCTGCTCTGTCAGCTGCGAAAGGGGCTACCTGCCAAGCAGCACGGAGACCACATGGTGTACATCCTCAGGAGAGTGGAGTGCTCCCCCTGCAACCTGCAAAGGTAAATTTCTCGGAGTGCAGAGGACATTCTCTAGTTCATCTCACCTTGCCTTGGTGTTCCATCCAGCTTATAATATTTTCAAAACTCCAGGGAAATGTCTTCTTGTGTTGTTTTAAATAACCAATGCAGCCAATGTATTAGGCAAATGTGGTACCTGCTTGGTGTGAGAGAGATTTTTATTCTCTGAAATGGATGTCTCCGAGGCCCTGGTGGTTCTCCAGGGCGAATATAAAACACAAGAACCTCACTGTAAATTAGAGCAACTCTCTCATCTTCACCTGTTTAACTTTCCCATGCAACGGACTAACCTAGGACCTCAATAATCAGGCACTCTCAACCTCTCTTTGGCTCACTCAAGCTTATCTTTTTGGACCAGAGTAACAAAATAATTCAATCCTTCAGGTCCTTCTGGTCTTGAATGATTAAAAGCCTTGGGCATGTCTGTGTGGTTTTTTTTAATCAAAATTAATCATAAATACTGATCTAAAATCAGTTTTTTTCATTTTTGCCTATGTATATGACAAAGTGCATCAGAGTCCACTCAGCCTAGTCAAAGTAAAAATGTGATAAGATGGAAACTCACTAAAAAAAGAATAAAAGCTTTATTGTGGGAATGCATATCTCTAAAAATTGAAGTAGGACTTTGGGATCTACCCTTTGGAAGCATCTTCCTTGTCCTGTTCTAAATTCCAATTCAATAGGAAGTGAAAATATCATTCTGTAAAACTCATGGTGCTCTTTCAAATCCCCAGTGGTCGAGTGTGATACTATGGGAAAGCCTGCCAATGGGGATGTAAAATGTTCCCCAAGCCAGGGAAGCGCCCCATGGAACACGACCTGCACATTTGACTGTGAGGAAGGATTTACACTGCTGGGAGCTCGGAGCCTCCAGTGTACCTCATCTGGGAGCTGGGACAATGAGAAGCCAACTTGTAAAGGTAGAGTTGCTGCACATCAAGACTTACCGTGAACATTCTCTTTTCTCTACTAATTCTTGAAATGAGCAAGGTGGACCGGCTAATCCAATGCATCCATATGTTACAGCTGTGTCATGTGACGCCATCCACCACCCCCAGAATGGCTCGGTGAGCTGCAGCAACTCCTCTGAAGGGAAGTTCGCCTTCAGGTCATCCTGCAACTTCACCTGTGAGGAAAACTTCCTGTTACGGGGGCCGGCCCAGGTGGAATGCACTGCACAGGGCCAGTGGACACAGCAAGCCCCAGTGTGTGAAGGTAAGCCTGCAAACCTCCTGGCCCCTTCCTTTCTCAAAAAGCAGTGGTCTTCAAATTTGGGCAGTGCACATGAAACCAGATGTCCACTTTATCTGTAGAAATCAGACTTGAAGAACACTCATCTTCCATCTATAGGATTTATATAAAAGAACCAGTGCTTGGTCAGGGAGAGGACTGTATATATTAGTGTGTGCTTTGTGGATGCTTTGGCATGGAATAAGCAGAATTATTAATCTAAAAGAAATAACTTTAGAACATTTGAAAAGAGGAATATTGAGAATATGATTTAAATCTAAAAGTTTTTGTCATCTTTATTCTGAAATTGCTTATAACTAGCAGAGATGAGACTTGGTGTCTGTTACAGAGACACTTAATATGTACATATATGAATACTGAAATTTACTTCAGCCTAAATCAAGAGAAAGGATATTGCAAGCAAGCTTGTGTTACTAACAGGCACTGGCATTCTCCTTGACATATATACCCCAGAATGGTTTCAGTGGAAAACTGCCGTAACACCAAAACCAACATGCAAAGCAGATAAACTTGATATAGGTCATCTTCTATATTTTTGGTGCCATCTTTAGGCATCTAGGACCCCAAAACTGCTTTCTGGCTGCATAAAATCTTTTCCTTGTCCATAACTTCTGCATGTCAGAAGAATGTTTAGGAACCACTGTTCCTGTTCAAGCTGTCCTTTAATTAGTGCCATTATCAAGGAAGGGATTACAATTTCAAGAAACCACAGCCGTCTTCCCAGGTGCCTCAGGAATAATGAAGAATCTTGAGTTTTTGAGTAGTGCTTTGCCCCACATAACTGGATTCACTCCCCAGATGCTCAGTTCCACAGCAGTATTTTCTGACAACCCTTTTGATGTCACAGCGTTCCAGGTTATAACCTTGTCCAGCCTGGAGTGACACTATGTGAATTATCTTCTTAGTGCTTCTGAAAGTTTCCAGCCATGAATTAATCTGTGAGCAGAGCAGGGAGTTTTGTTGAAGGGAACAAAAAGGCTCCAGTGTGGCTCCACAGTAGGACAATGAGAAGCCCACATGTGAAAGGCATGGTCTTTGTTTTTATTTTAGAAAAAACAAAACAAAAAAAACCCACAACTATTGAAAAGCTTAGGGGCTTGACTACCTTGGAGAACCTTTTGTGGTTCGATGCAAACAAAACTGCAGTGTTCTTGCTCTTGTCTTCTAGCTGTGAAATGTGATCCTGTGCATACACTTGAGGATGGCTTTGTGAAGTGTACTCATCCCCATACTGGAGAATTCACCTACAAGTCCTCCTGCACTTTCAACTGCAGGGAAGGCTTTGAATTACATGGGTCAGCTCAACTCGAGTGCACATCTCAGGGACAGTGGGCACAGGAGCTCCCCTCCTGCCAAGGTATGACTGAGTTCCAGCTTGTAGAGTACGGGTGAAATAGCTCAGAAACTCCTGACCCTAGATTATCCCAAGGGGCTTGATCCTAATTTCCTATATGCTGAAGATTAAGTGGTGCTTATAAGTTGCCTTTACTGGTGACTTTTAAGCCAGTTTAAGAAGGATTCCAATAGATTTTTCCTAACCATTTCCCCTGTTACCTATCATTTGCAGTGGTACAATGTCCAAGCCTGGCAGTTCTGGGAAAGACGAATGTGAGTTGCAGTGGGGAGCCTGTGTTTGGAACAGTGTGCAATTTTGCATGTCCTGAAGGGTGGACACTCAACGGCTCTGCAGCTCTGATGTGTGGTGCCGAAGGCCAGTGGTCTGGGATGCTGCCTACCTGTGAAGGTGATACATTGATCGATGGTGGTGGTGGGAGCCTACAGAGAAGGGGAATTGTCTGGCTGCAGTAATGAACTATCCTCATGTCCATAGCAGAAAGAAAGATCAGATTCACAAACTGGTGGACCTTATAGAGATAGAGAAAAAAAGCAGAAGAGGTAGCAAGTCAGTGGAATGGGTGTGGAATGGGTAGAATTCTGACAATTGGTAAAAGATGACCTTCAAGGGAAAGGAGGAGTGAGAAGTGGGGAAAAAAGGAGAGAGAGAGAGACACAGAGAGACAGACTCAGGTGTGTTACAGTTTTGTGAAAGGCTTGGCTAGTTAGAGTTCAGCCTGGCAGAAGTGGGAGATTGGCTCAAAGGCAGATAGGACAGATTTTAAAGGCCTCTATTGCTTTTTCTCTGCCTCACATTGAACTAGGTGACTCTTCTGCTCCTAATCATCATTGCAGAGAGACAAATGCCAAATGCATAGGGCAGAAAGATTTTAAAGTCAATTTCTTCTCATGATGGTTTTGTCCTTCTTGTCTCCTTAGAACCCATTGTGTCCAATGTTCCCTTGGCAGTTGGGCTTTCTGTTAGTGGAACCTCCTTCCTGACGTTAACCTCATTTCTCCTTTGGTTTCTGAAGTACTTTCGGAAAAAAGGTGAGGGGGTTTTGAATGCACTCCAAAAATACTTTTAAAAAATATATGTGTTTCTCATTGATGAGTTGTGGTCTCTCTTGCAAATTTAAGTAGTAACTAGAACCTACTTGTTAGATAAGCACCAATAAACTGCTCTATAATTAAGTCAGGAAAAGTGTACAACTCAAAGAGGGCAGAGTTGTAGGAAATATTGTGGCTGTGTTAACTGTAGAAGTGCCACTTGCATTGAATCCTGTGGTGCCCCTGGAGTTGTGCGACAAGACTGCTGTGATTAGTGTTCCCAGGAAAATGAGTAAAATTCTTTCTCAAAAGATGTCCAGGAACATAGGCTAAAATTTGAGAATATCTTATAAGGAATATGCAAACACATGTACCCACACTCATGCTTTGTTTAGCCTACAGTTATTTAAAATTTTCTGAATTAAATTCTCATAGTACAAAATAGGAAATTTCACATAAAAACCCAGATTGCAAACTCTCATCAAAAATTGGAAGATGCATCTGGCAAGCTGAGCGTGTCACCGTTTGCTCGTCTTGGGGAGTGACTGTGCCCTTTGGATGGGTGTGCACTTTGCATTTTGCCCTAGTTTCTACACCGATATGTTTGTGCTCTGATGGTTACAGGGGTCCCAGCACACTGGGTTTACAACATTTGATGAATCATGTCATATTGTGTCTGGACTTGACATGTTCTTAAAAGCTGGTTATCTAAATTAATAATTTCCTTTCTCTTGCAGCAAAGAAATTTGTTCCTGCTAGCAGGTAAGTTGCATTCTTGTATGAAAGGCATGCTCTAAATACTCTACACATTTTTTTTCCTCTTCATGTTGCAAAACAATAATTTATTTAGTGTTCTCCTGTGTTTTGCAGCAGGTACGTAGGCCTTGAAGCACATGGAAACTGCCAAGTGCCTTCTCACCTCATTTAAATTCAAAAGAATCAGGTAAGACTTGAAAATCATGCAAGGTTATGTTTCCCCTTTAACTCTCCAAACCTGCCAATATACAGTGAGGGAATCACCAGTTTGATATTTTCTGAGAAGTTTGTTCACTTCTTTGTAGAAGAAGATGAAAGAAACAGAGAACTTGCTACACTGAGTCATTTCGTTTGTGAAAGAGGACAGTGATGATACCTGCCCCTTTCAGAACACTATTTCTAGGAGCGGTTCTAAGCTATGAAGTATAGAAATGGGAGCTGTTACTGAATTTTACATTATACAGAAGAAGAAAATGATGCATAGAGAAGTTAAGTGAAAACTTAAAGTTAGTGAGCAGTATAGTCAGGATTACAACCCAAACAGCCTGGTTTGAGATTGTGTTTTTAACCATTCTGCTCTGCTTTGTGGGAATTTTGGAGAGTTAAGTTCCTCTGATTATATATTTAAAATAATTTTTTATGTGTGTGAAGCTTGAGGTTTACAGAGAAATTGGGAAGGAAATACAAAGAGTTCCAACATGGGCCCTCACCATACCCTCTAATTCCCTCTGCTATTGACATCTTGCATTAGCCCAGTTCATTTCTTTCATAACTGATGGGCCCAAATCAACACTTTATTACTAAAGTCCACAGATTATATTAGGGTTCACTCTTTGTGCTGTATAGATGGAGGATGACATAACTCACCACTACAATGTCATACAGAATACTTTTTCCTAATGGAGTAGAATTTGATGTTCATGTTGGACTACCCCCTTGAGCATGTATGCAGTAGACTATGCTAGAATGTATGTTTTGTTATTAATTCCGGTATGCACAATATGAAGCATTCTATTAACACACATACTTATATTTATAGGAACATGGAAGCCCATCCAAGGAACTAGAGCAATAAATGAAAATGGCAGATACAGAGAACTCTCCTAGTGTCTCTGGCTCTTCTCATCTACTGTACCAATGCCATTATAGGAGGGCTGTAGTAACGACCTTGACTTCAGTGGATCAAAATCCAGTGGAAAAGGCCAGCCTTCTACCAATAAGATTCAGTTTTCTTTTTCCTGTTCTCAGGACCAAGAACTTGTGGGTGACTGAAGGGAAAAGTTATTCTCTTCCAAGCCAAGGTGCAGAGACCAGGGTCTGGAATATCAGGATTCCTTTGCTAACTCTCTCCCCTTGCTCACTCTGAACTCCCAGTGGAGAAACAGTATTTTGTGGCTTTGTTTATTTATTTTGCCCCTCATAGTGTTCAAATGCTAATTACATGGTTGCTGTCAGGGGGATAACTAATGATTATCAAAAGGGAAGAGATTGGCCAAAGGTATTGCTTTCTAACGTGAAAAATGACAAACTTCCTGGGAGGATTGTTAATGGTGCAAGGTGCAAACCCTACTTAATGCTCTGTGCAAGGATTATGAAGCACAGTTGTAATTACTTTTATCCCTATGGGATTCACTATGTTTTAAAGTGTGCTTAGAGATGGTATTCTTTCTATTTGTATTGAATATGACTTAACCTTTCATCATTCTTAATTCAGTACAAGTTATTATAGGGACCTTAAAAATTTGCACTATATTGTGGACTGTTATAGGATAAAAGTTGTTTATCCTGGACTACCACTTCTCTGTTTATTAATGAATTCTAACATTACATCTGTAGTGATTTTCTTTCAAACGAGGGCAGATGTTGTCTGCTAACACTGCACAATGTTAACCAGTCTGAAGTTTTAAATGTTTTACTACAGCTGTTTTTAAAGCATGGTACTAACAGGAGCACACAAACTCAATAGAGAGTTTGCATATTGTCAGGATATTTTTTCAGAAATAAGTGGTTTTATGATGAAAAACATCCATGAGGCCAACTGTTCTGATGTGAAGAAAGCATAGAGGAAAACAAAACGAAGTGCAATTTTATATGTGTCTTTGTTGAGAAAAAATGTAGAGATGTGGATGTGCTTTGTTTTCCTACAGATGTTTGTCAGATGTGATGTGTGAACAGATAATCCCTGTATATTCATAAGTCTGGAGAGAAACTCACACATAAAGGGCTTTTCTAGCAGATTTTTAAAAATGAAGATGTCTAATAATTATTCCCTAGTTATTTTATTCTGTATTTTAGGTTGTTCTCAAAGAGGGAAAATGCTGTGTAAGCAAGTATTCATGCCTATTTAGAACCAGAGTTTAAAATTCCTACAAAATCTCCAGCTGTCATCTGATCACTGGGTGAGATAGTCTTGGTCAGTAGTTGCCAAAACTGCCCATCCTCATGGTGGTATATAAGAATCAAAGCTTTCCCATGCTTTTCCATGTTGAAAAAGTTTCAGAGATGACTGGCTAGGTATTGGCAATAGCAAAGCCAAGAGTATCTGGGAAGAGTGATAAGGATCAAAATAGCAGAGGTTTTTTTTTTTTTTTTTTTTTTTTTTTTTTTTTTTAAGAGCAGATTAACTGTAGGAAACAAGACAGAGAGAAAAACATTTCATTTGTCCCCTGGTATCTATAGGAGATTGGTCCTGGGATCCCTTGCAGATACCAAAATTCAGGATGCTCAAGTCCCTTACATAGTGTTTAAGATATAATCTACACACATTTCCCTTACACTTCAAGTCATCTCTACATGAGAATGCCGAATACATTATACATGTAATGAAAATAATTGCTATATTGTATTGTTTAGGGAATAATGACAACAAGAAAAGTCTGCATGTACTCAATATGTATACAATTAAAATAGTTTCCATTCATGACTAGTTAAATCCATGCAAACAGAACCTGTGGATGCAGAAGGGTGACTATACTATGATCATGCTACGTATAGAATGACTTATTATTTTCTCTGGAATTGTTCAAATGGTGTAAATATTTTATATGCTGTCTTAGAAGTAATTGTGTGAAATATAAATATGATCTGTGCTTGGGTTTTATTAGGTATTTTAAATTATGATTTAAAATTTATACAATTTTTAAAGTGTATTTATTTAAGCTTATGACAGGCATATTGTATTTAATATAGCACTATGAAATTTTGACAATAAATGGTTCATATTTATCTCTGTGAACAGTCTCTTTCTTTAGAAATTTAAATGGAACTCACTTGACATAAAAATTACCCTTTAAAATGTACAAGACTGGGGCAGACATTTAGCCTAGTGGTTAAGACACTGGTAAAGCTGTCTGTGTTGCATATTGGACTTCCTGGGTTCAATATTCTGCCCTGACTCCTGACTGAAGCTTCTTGATAAAGCAGACCCTGGGAGGTAGCAGCGATGGCTCAAGTAACTGGGTCTGTACCACCAGGTAGGAGACCTGGATTGAGGAGTCACTGGGGACATTTGGGGAGTGAATGGGCAGATGGGAGCTCTCTTTCCCTCTTTCTCCCTCTTGGTGTATCTCTTTTTATGTTTGTGTCTCTGCCTCTTAAATACAAACAAATAAATCGGTTAATTAAATTGTACAACATTGTGCAATCACCACCAGTACCTAACTCCATAAGGCTTCTATCACCCCAAAAAGAAACTTGCACTTGTTGGCAGTCACTCTTAATTCCAACCCCTAGCCTCCGGCCACTACTAATCTACATTCACTCTCTATGAATTTGCCTATTCTGGACATTTAATACAAATAAAATCACTCAATATGTGACCTTTTGTGTCCATTTTTTTTTCCACTAAGCATAATGCTTTCAAGATTCATCCATACTACTGTGTCGGTACTTCATTCCATTTTATGATAGCATCCTGTTGTACAGATGCGCCACATTTTGTCTCACCATTCATCACTTGATGGACATTGGGTTGCATTCATAAATATGTTTTTGTGTAGACTTATGTTTTAAATTTTCTTGGTCATATACCTAGAAGTGGAACTTTGGGCTACATGGTAACTTTATGACTCAGTTTTTGGGGAATCTCCAAAGGGGCTGCACCATTTTATAATCCCACCAGAAACACACCAGTGTTCCAGTTTCTCCACACTATGGCCAACACTTGCTACTGTTTGTTGTTTTGATTATCACCATGCTAGTGCATGTGAGGTGCTGTACAAAAGTAGGCTCCAATACTGTACAATTGTCTAAAATCTATTAATAATTTAAAAAAATCACCAAGACCCGTGAAATAAAGTCCTTGACCTGCCTTCTTGCTTCATGCCAGTCTCAATTCTAAGTTGCTCAAGTTAATTGATCCTTTTTCACTAATACCACAGGTACCATCATTCTCCAGGATTAGTTCTAGAGTAGGTATTTTTTTTTTAACCACCAAAATATCTATCTTCGCTCTTCTGAAGTAGTGTCAACCCAGACCTGGTGTATACCATACTAAAAACCATCAAAAGAATTTCATTTTTATCAGTGTCAGAACAGGGGCACAACACATGACTCCAGCAGCCGAGAGCTGGAGAGGGCGCCAGCTTTGGAGACTGTGTTGAGATTGGACTTCAGATAGCCAGAGGGACAGTGAATGAGTCCAGGCTGGAGCTGTGAGGGTGAGAGGACACCTGCTGAAGATAAAGGGGACATGTTTCTCTCATCCCATACCCCGCCCTCCCCACACACAATGGTGCCTGGCAACCAGCTGAGAGTCCGGGCACCATTTTGGGCATAAGTGGCAGCTACGGAAGCCCTTGTGCACATGCAAAGCAACTAGCTGAGACAAGACACCATCTTCTTAGCAATACTGGCAGCAGCAACTTTGGTGCAACCAGCAGGAAGAAGGCAAAATTTGGTCAGTAGCTCTGTGTATGCAAGTTCCAGAGACCCTAGCAGAGAGAAAAATCCACATTCCTCATTGACTTTGAGTTCTGCAGGAGGATTGACAGGGGTACTAACACAGGACTGTGAGGCACCCCCAACCTCCCAACATACCATGGGCTCTGGGGCTCAAACTGCGGAGGTGGAGCACCCACAGGTGGCTGGCTCTGGGAACATCTCTGCTTCTCTGTGAACTGGACAGGTTCAGGGCAGAGGGGAGCAGATCCTCTGTACCCCGTGACTGTTGGAGCCTTGTGTGCTGAGACTGTAGAGAGTCTGTGACTGCACAAGAGGGCGCAAGGTGTAGCTGGGTTTCTGGGCAATCACTGTATGTGGCTCCACTCAGAGCCCGTTGATTGCCTGGGGTGGGTCATTGCAGCAGGAACTGTGCTCACAGAGAGAACTGCACAGGTTGTTTATGCTGTTCTTATGGCGACACAGATGAGTATTGCACCCGCTGAGGCCTAACACCTGGGCGGTGACCACATTGGAAGAGAAGAGATGAGGGTGTGGTCACACCCCTGCTTCTGTGCACCAGAGGAGATTCACCATGCGCAGTCTGGGTGTTACACTGGGTACTTGCCCCACCCTGGAGCATTGAGCAGAACTCCCTGATCACACCCAGCAAACACATCTGCGTATTCACTGAAAGTGCAGACATTCCACTAAGCCACACAGGTATAGCTTAAAGCCATCAGAAGATAAAACCAATGCATATAACCACAAATGTCTAAAAATAAATGCAGAAAATCAAGAAAAAAGAAAGAATAAGAAAGACAACATGACCCCCCCAAGGAACATAACGACACTTCAATATTAGAATGTGAAGATGAAGAGATTGATGAAATGCTTGATGTGAAATTCAAAAGATTAATCATAGAGTTACTCAGAGGCAATGAGAAGAAAATCCATGAATAAAATCCATACATGACATGAATGAAAATTTTTCCCACAAAACTGAGATTTTAAAGAGAAATCAAAATGAAATACTAGAAATGAAGAAATCAATAAATTAAAAAAAAAGTGGTCAAGGGTCTGAACAACAGAATTGATGAGGCAGAGGAAAGAATATCTGAGTTAGAAGATGAATCTCTGAGCCGGTGCCCTAGCTCAATAGGCTAATCCTCTGCCTGCAGTGCTGGCATCCCAGGTTCTAGTCCCGGTCGGGGCGCTGGATTCTGTCCTGGTTGCCCCTCTTCCAGGCCAGCTCTCTGCTGTGGCCAGGGAGTGCAGTGGAGGGTGGCCCAAGTCCTTGGGCTCTGCACCTGCATGGGAGACCAGGAGAAGCACCTGGCTCCTGGCTTTGGATCAGCACAGTGCACCGGCTGCAATGTACTGGATGCGGCGCCTATTGGAGGGTGAACCAACGGTAAAGGAAGACCTTTCTCTCTGTCTCTCTCTCTCACTGTGCACTCTGCCTGTCAAAAAATAAATAAATAAATAAATAAGAAAAAAAAAGAAGATGAATCTCTGGAAATTTTTCAGTCAGACCAAAAAAAGATAAAATTAGAAAAATGAAAAAACAGTGTTAAAGATTTATGCGATGCTATAAAATGACCTAACATATGGGTCTTAGCAGTTACTGAAGGTATGAAAAGAGAGAATGGATTAGAAGTCCTTTTTTAGTGAAACAATTCCAGAAAATATATCCAATTTGGAGAAAAAAAGTGATGTCCAACTACAGGAAGCACATAGAACACTTAATAGACATGACCAGAAAAGATCTTCACCACAACACATTGTGGTCAAATTTTCAACAGTAAAACAAAGAAAAGACTCTAAAATGTGCACAAGAGAAATGCCAGATTACTTTCAGAGGATCTCCAATTAGGCTCACAGCTGATTTCTCATCAGAAAATCTATAGGCTAGGAGAGAATGGAGAGACATAGTCCAAATTTTAAGGGAAAAAATTGTCAACCCAGAATACTGTACCCTGCAATGCTCTCATTTATGAATGAATGTGAAATAAAGCACTTCCATAACAAAGAGAAATTGAAAGAATTAGTCACCACCCATTCAGCTTTACAAAAGATGCTTAAGGATGTGCTATATACAGAAAATCTATGAAAAAAGGTGAAGGCAGAAAATCTCTCAGTAAAAGCACAAAGGAAATCCAAAGTAAACAATAGGAATATTTATGGAAAAATGGCAGGGCCAAACATTTACTTATCAATATCCACAATGAATGTAAATGGCCTTTTAACTCTCTAGTTAAAAGATACAGACTGGTTGAATGGATTAAAAAACAAGTCCCAATTATTTGTTGCCTAAAAGAAACACATATCACCAATAAAGACACACACAGACTGAAAGTGAAAGGATGGAAAAAGATATTCTATGCTAATAGAAAGCAAAAAGGGCAGGTGTTGCCAACTTAGTATTAGACAAAATCGACTTCAACACAAAAACTGTTAAAGGAAATGAAGAAGGACACTATCTAATGATTAAGGGATTAATTCAACAGGAAGATGTAACTATAATAAATGTGGTTTAGATAACTTATGGTGCTTCAATATAAGGATCATTCCTTGACCTTTAAGGAAATAGTGTTTTTTCAAACAAATTAATAAGAACTATATCCTACTGGAGTTTTAATGACTTTTGTGACTATGTTAAAATTTACTTTATATGAGCAAAATTCATTTGATCATTGTTTATAGCTCTTGCCTATTTTCTTGCTGTTCTATTGTCTTTTTACTTTTTATTTTTTACTTTTTACTATTTTTTACTTCTTATTTGTTGAACTCTTTTTTTTTTTTAATTTTTTTGACAGGCAGAGTGGACAGAGAGAGAGAGAGAGAGACAGAGAGAAAGGTACTTATCCTGGTCTCCCATGGGGTGCAGGGTCCAAGCACTTGGGCCATCCTCCACTGCACTCCCTGGCCACAGCAGAGAGCTGGCCTGGAAGAGGGGCAACCGGGACAGAATCCGGCGCCCTAACCGGGACTAGAACCCGGTGTGCCGGCACCACAAGGTGGAGGATTAGCCTAGTAAGCCGCGGCGCCGGCCTGAACTCTTTATTTAATAAAGCCATTAAGCCTTTGACTATAATGTAAATTAAAAATATGTTATTTCAAAAAATCAATAAAACAGTTGAAAAAGAAAAAAATGTATATTCACCTAATTACAGGTCACCTGGCTATTTAAAAGAAATGTTAATGGATCTAAAGGGAGACATGGACTCCAATACAATAGTAATGTGGGATTTCAACACTCCACTTTCATCAGTGGACAGGTCAGTTAGACAGAAAATCAACAAAGAAACCAGAGTTAACCGACACTATGGACAAAATGGAACTAATGGATACCTAAACTTTTCATCCACAGTTGCAGAATACACATTTTTCTCATTGGTGCATAGAACTTTCTCTAGGATTGATTGCATACTAGGCCATAAAGCAAGTCTCAGCCAATTCAAAAACATCAAGATGCATCTTCTCTGACCACAATGGATTGAAGCTGAAAATCAACAACTCAAGAATCTCTAGAACATATGCAAACACATGGAGACTGAGCAACATGCTCCTGAATAAATAGTGGGTCACGGAAAATCAAAAGATAAATTAAAAATTTTCTGGAAACCAATGAAGGTGACAATACAGCATATTGAAACTTTTGGAATATAGTAAAAGCAATATTAAGAGGGATGTTTATAGCAATTGATGTCTACATCAATAAATTTGAAAGGCACCAAATAAAGAAGCTATGAATGCATTTTGAGATGGACCTAAAAAAGCAACAACAAACCCAAACCAAAATCAGTAGGAGGAAATAAATAATTAACCTTAGAGAAGAAATAAACAAAATTGAAAAAAAATTACAAAAGATAAGTGAAATGAAGAGCTGGTTTTTTGAAAAATAAACAAAATTGATACACCATTTGCCCAATTAACCAAAAAAGGGAGGGAGAAGACCCAAATCAATAAAATCAGAGATGAAAAAGAAAACGTAGCAACAGATACCACAGAAATAAACAGAATCATCAGAAATTACTACAAAAAACTATATGCCAACAAGTTGGGAAATCTAGAAGAGCTGGATAGATTCCTGGACACATAAATCTACCAAAATTGAGACATGAAGACACAGGAAACCTAAAGAGACCAATAAGCAAGACAGAGATTGAATCAGTAATAAAGACTCTCCCAACAAAAAATGCCCAGGACCAGATGGCTTCACTATTGAATTCTTCTAGACATTTAAAAAAGAACCAATTCCAATTCTTCACAAGCTATCCAAAACAATTGATATGGAAGGAACATTCCCAAAATCCTTCTATGAATCCAGCATCACCTTAATTCCGAAACCTGAAAAAGATACCACAGAGAAAGAGAACTGTAGACCAATTTCCCTGATTAACATAGATGCAAAAATCCTCAACAAAGTACTAGCTAATCAAAGCCAAAAATACATCAAAAGGTCATTCACCTGGCCCACGCCGCGGCTCACTAGGCTAATCCTCCGCCTTGTGCCGCCGACACACCAGGTTCTAGTCCCAGTCGGGGTGCCGGATTCTGTCCCAGTTGCCCTTCTTCCAGGCCAGCTCTCTGCTGTGGCCAGGGAGTGCAGTGGAGGATGGCCCAAGTGCTTGGGCCCTGCACCCCATGGAAGACCAGGAGAAGCACCTGGTTCCTGCCATTGGATCAGTGCGGTGCGCCAGCCACAGCGCACCAGCCGTGGCGGCCGTTGGAGGGTGAACCAACGGCAAAGGAAGACCTTTCTCTCTGTCTGTCTCTCTCACTGTCCACTCTGCCTGTCAAAAAAAATAATAATAAAATAAAAAATTTAAAAAAATTAAAAAAAGAAAGAAAAAGTACCCTAATCTACTCTTGGTTGGAATACAAACTAGTGCAGCCACTGTGGAAGACAATATGGAGATACCTCAGAAATCTGAATATAGACCTACCATATGATCCAGCCATCCCACTTTGGAAATTTACCCAACTGAAAAGAAATCAGCATTTGAAAGAATAATCTATACCCCTATAACAGCTCAATTCACAATAGTTAAGATATGGAATCAGCACAGATGCTCATCAACTGAAGACTAGATAAAGAAATTGTGGTATATATACACTATGGATTTCAACTCAGCTGTAAAAAAAAGATGAAATCCTGTCTTTTGCAACAAATGGATGCAGCTGGAAATCATTATACTTAGCAAATAGCAGAAATCATGTTTTCCCTGATCTGTGATAACTAATAGAGTATCTAAAATGTAATGTAGTGGAGTGAAATGGACATTTTGACATTCAATGATTGTATACAGCCCTTGACTGTACTGTTGAGGAATAGTGTTTTTTGAATTCTTTACTTAATGTAGGGTTAAACTTATGAGTGTAAAGTAAACTGAAAATAGGTCTTTGTAAAAATTAAGAATGGGAGTAGGAGAAGGAGGAGGAAGAAGAGTTGGAGTGTGGGAGGGAAACAACGTAGGGTGAGAAGTATCACTATGTTCCTAACCTGTGTATATGAAGTACATGAGACTTGTATACCTGAGGTATAGTTAAAATAAAAAAGAGTCAGGATTTTAGAAAACAGTTTGATTTTAGATGTGATTTCCCAGAATAAAGGAAGTTATGGTGGTTATAACACTATTATAGATGAGGGTTGGTTTCACTTTGATGTTATACTTCTTCTAGGCTCAAAATAATTTCTTATCTGACATTTAAAGATAAAAGTTGCCTGAATTCCTATAATAAACACACACACGCACACACACACATTCTTATCAGTTCCATTTCTCTGGAAAACTCTAATACACGTCCTTTCTTGAGAATTGACTCCTTCGGCTAGGTCTCCTCCTAAGGCTCTCATAGCCCATACTTTTCACTCTTCCTTTAATTGTATTGATTCTCTGTGTAATTAATTTAATGCTTGTCTTCCCCTCTGGATTTTAAATTCCTTAAGGTTAAGAATAAATTACCTAGTCCATTGCTGTATTTCTAGAACCTTGGAGAATATCTGTTGTGTAATAAGTGAATAAGTGAGTAAATGAATTTACATTTGGGCTCATCATCAGCAATATAGCTTTTCATAAAATGATTGAGTTGTCTTAGTGATAATTTAAAATTTACTTATGAAGCAACTTCAAAATAAAAATGGAAAATGGAATTAAAAGATGAGCATATTCTAGTTCCAAAAATAATTGAGATCTGGGGTGGGCATTGTGATGCCACAGGTTATGCTGCTGCTTGGGATGTTTGCATCCCATCTCTGAGTGCATGTTTGATTCCCAGCTACTCTGCTTCCAGTCAAACTTCCTGGTAATGTATCCTTAAAAGTAACATATGATGGCCCAAGAGCATGGGCCCCTGCCAGTCTTGTGAAAGACCTAGATGGAGTTGGGGCTCCTGGCTTCAGCCTGGTTTAGCCCTGGCTGTTGTAGGCATTTGGAGAGTGCAGATGGAACATCTCTCTCTCTCTCTCTCTCTCTCTCTCTCTCTCTGTCATTCTGCATTTTTGTGAAAAAGGAATTTATTGATACATTAGATTCTCAGGGTCACAGCAACTGCATGATCATTGCTACAACACAATTCTCATGTTACTGTAATATTAATACAAAGAGGACAGATTCAGCATAATTCACAGATACAATTCTAAGAATAGGATACTTCCTTCCCTGATTCCTTCATTCTGACTTTCAAATAGATGAAAATAAACATTAAAAATTGAAATCCATGCATTTTTTTCATAATATACATTTCCAGGAACTTTTGAAGGCCTCTCACATGCATCAAGTGCCTCCCATCCCTTACTGCCAATTTGTTTTCTAATATCCTCATCTGTCTCTCAGATTGCCTATTTATTATTTGCAACCCAAAACCCAGTGACATGATCATAAGATAAAGAATAATAAATAAATGAAGTAGGGTAAGGATTTAAAGGTATATGACTTGTTAAAAGAGCACAAAAAGAAGTAATAAAATAAATAAATAAATATAAGATATTGAAAAAAATGAGCTGCATATAATAGGCAATACAAACACTGCAGAAGGGAGAGTGCCAATTTTGGATCTGCTCACCTGGGAGAGCGTAAGTCAAGCACACAAGTACAGGTGCTCACGTGTGGGTCACGTGAAATCTGTTATCTTTATAATAATAACAATATCTCTATAACAATAATGACAACAACGACAATAATAATAAATAAATCACAGTGAAAGCTTACATTTATTCCTAGGCTCTAACCCACAGATGGCATTTTACCTTGAAGTTAATTAAAATTAAGCTGTAGGGCCTATTACTTACACAGACCTTTACATTGCAAGACCTTGGTCCTAGAAATGTATTCACACTGTAATATGTTTTTGTAAAATCTGTAAGAGCAAGGTACTTCCATATTCCTTGAAAGTCCAACACAAAACACACCAAATGCAGGAGTTAAAGGAAAAGTTTATGATTGAGTGGGGGGAACCACAACAGGTTGGAGGGAGAAAGCAAGAAAGGGCGAAAAGAGTGCCTGTGTCGAAATGCCCTGTTACAGCCTTGCAGGAATGGGGGAGTGGGAACAGCGAATCCTGCTAGAATGGGGGTGGAGTTGCCACTTAGGCTGGGCCACTTGGTCACCTGACTCTTAGTAAGCCAGGCTGGGTCGTGGAGAGGCTGAGCTTAGTATGCAAGGTGGCAGCTGGGCCAGCGCCTGGGATGGCTTCCTGGGCTTGTGATGGCACCCCAGATGAGATGGCACCATTTTATTAACATTCCCTTTCTTAAAAAGAGACCCTTAAATCGTATACACTTCAGGCCAAGTGAAGTCCTGAATCTCTCTGACCAACCCAGACTATTCTGGTTCGTAGTTTTTGAAGTGAGTGAGTAAATGCTATTGCCCGCTCCCCTCACCGTTTTTCTTTTTCTTTTTTTTTTTTTTTTTGTTTACCCAAAGGTTACCAAATGATCTTGGTACACAACCAGGTTTGGAAATCACGTTGAAGGACTGTAGACTGATCAGTTTAAGGAGTCCCTGACATGTAGATATATTTCTTTTCAAAATTTCTTTTTTTTTTTAACTTCAGACATCATTTATTGTAAATTTACTCCAAAGCATATATTATTCTTCAAGATGACAAAATTAAAAAGTCCACAGCCAACTGGAGCATTGATTTTTTTTATTTATTTGCATTCATTTCATAAATACAACTTTAGGAACATAATCTGTACTCACCCTCCCACCCCTCTTCCTCGTTCCTCTCCTGTTCCCTGTCTTGTTTTTTACTAAGATCTATTTTCACTTAACTTTATATACAGAAGATTAACTCTATTATAGGTAAAGTGTTCAATGCTTTGTATGAGAAAGAAAAAACAAAGAAAAAACCAAAAACTGTTCTTTTTTTTTTTTTTTTAACAGGCAGAGTGGACAGTGAGAGAGAGAGACAGAGAGAAAGGTCTTCCTTTGCCATTGGTTCACCCTCCAATGGCCGCCGTGGCCGGCGCACTGCGGCCAGCGCACCGTGCTGATCTGGTGGCAGGAGCCAGGTGCTTCTCCTGGTCTCCCATGGGGTGCAGGGCCCAAGTACTTGGGCCATCCTCCACTGCACTCCCTGGCCACAGCAGAGAGCTGGCCTGGAAGAGGGGCAACCGGGACAGAATCCGGCACCCCAACCGGGACTAGACAGAATCCGGTGCCCCGACCGGGACTAGAACCCGGTGTACTGGCGCTGCAGGTGGAGGATTAGCCTATTGAGCCGCGGAGCAGGCTCCCAAAAACTGTTCTTTAACAGTCCAGACAAGGGCTGTTCAGTCATTGCCTCTCAAAGGTAATTCTGCTTTTCTTTTTCTTTCTTTCTTTTTTTTGGAAATTTAATTAAGAAAATAATTCACTCTCTCATCAGTTCCTGTTTGCTCTATGCCCAAATAGCTTCAGATTCCAACCTGCATTGCATCACTCCCATCACCTTCACACCACCTCTCTCACAAGTTCCCCCGCAGGCCTCCCTCGTGCTTCCTTCCTGCCCTGCCTTCACACTCACCTATAATCTGGCTTATACCCAGCAATAAGATTCATCTTTCTTTTTTATTATTTTCTTTTCTTAAAAGATTTATTTATTTATTTGAGAGTCAAAGTTACAGAGAGACAGAGGGAGAGGTCTTCCACCTGCTGGTTCACTCCCTGAATAGCCATAACTGCCAGAGCTGGCCCATCCAAAGCCAGGAGCCAGGAGCCTCTTCTGGGTCTCTCACCTGGGTGCAGGGCCCCAAGCACTTGAGACATCATCTACTGCCTTCCCAGGCTATAGCAGAGAGCTGGATAGGAGGTGGAGCAGCCGGAACTCAAATCAGCACCCATATGGGATGCTGGCACCACAGGCAGAGGCTTAATCTGCTATGCCACAGCTTTGGCCCCAGTATTCATCTTTCAGTGTACAAATTATATCTTATCATTTCCAATCAAATACTTATTTGTGTCCCATTACTACTTGTAAATTCCTTATCATGGCCTACAATATTCACTATGACCTTGCCACATCTCTACACCTCATGCCCTGTACTTACTTCTTTATTCCTTGGTTAGGATCAATGGCAGGGGTGATTTCATTGGTTAGACCTTTTTTGGTTTCAAGTAATAAAATCACAACTGTGGTTGCTCTAGCCCAAGTAGGAAATTTGTACTTAGTGATGACCAAACTGAAGGGTATTGCCCATTGTGTCTATATATTTCCATTTTATATTCTCCTGTGGCACCTTTGTGTCTTCTGAAGCGCTGAGTCCATGGCTGCTTAATCTCTTGGCGTCATATTTCATGTTTTGTCACCAGAAGAAAAATATTCTTTCCCTAGTCTGATTGGAATACTCGAATAGCTCATCTTGGGCAAAACACAAGACACAGCACATATATGGCAGCTTCCTTTCAGATTGTATGTTACAGCAGGAACTGGGAATAGAGCATCAGTTTCTATAGGGAGGCAACCTTTCGCAGAAGAAAGAAAAATGCTGGATAGTCAGAACTGTTGAACTATTGATAATCACTACACTCATCTATCAGTATATATAGATAATACACTTAGAACCTATATTGGGGGCTGGCGCTGTGGTGTAGCAGGTAAAGCTGCCACTTGCAGTGCCGGTATCCCATATGGGTGCTGGTTCTAGTCCCAGCTGCTCCACTTCTGATCTAGCTCTCTGCTGTGGCCTGGGAAAGCAATGGAAGATGACTCAAGTATTTGGGCCTCTGCACCCACATGGGAGACCTGGAAGAAGCTCCTGGCTCCTGGCTTCGGATCAGCTCAGCTCTAGCCATTGTGGCCATTTGGGAAGTGAACCAGTGGACAGAAGACTCTCTCTCTCTCTCTCTCTCTCTCTCTCACTCTCGCTCTGTCTCTCTGCTTCTACCTCTCTATAACTCTGCCTTTCAAATAAGTAAATAAATCTCTAGCCTCTGTTGTCCTGAACCAAATAGCTTTCCTGAGACTCTAATACAGGTCCTCCTCTAATACAGAGGTGCCCAGGAAAGCAGTGAAGACAGCGAGAAGATGATATAACTCAGTATTATGAGCTTCAAAGAAGCAGGGTTGTTTTATGTCTTGTTTTCCTTGTTTTACAAGAAGATGGAAAAACAAAGAATGGCAAGAACAGCATTCATTGTAAAGGAGGAAACCAACACTGCCTCTCAAGCCTGAGGTGTGGAGTGTGGTGAACGAATGATTATCTTGAGGGATCGGCAAGGGAAGTGACGGCCTCAGGGATCATCCAGGTCACTGATAAACAATAAAGAAGTAAGAGAAAGATTTGGAGAGGAACTCCAGGGTGTGGGGGAGTCTACAGATTGTGAAGCAGAAATTCCAGGAGATGACAAAGCAGCATTTGGAGAGGAAATCAAACTTGAACAGGAGAAAGCAGATTGGGTGAGCAATCTAGCTGATGACACATGGTAAGAGGGGCTACACTCCAGGTGGAAGGTAACAGCCTTGTGAACTAGAGTGGGTTTGTGGTGACAGAACTGTGGAAGGGAGGGGACATAAAGTCTAACTCTGGCCTGCAGGGAGGTCTACAACTATTGTGTAGGGTGTGCATTTCTTCTGTTCATGACAAACTGATGCCAACTGCAGTGGGTACTGACTTGACTGGCAGCAACCAGTGAACACATCTGTGACTGTCTGTGTTGGGGTGTAGGCTAAGGAAAGGCTGGACAGCTGTCCTGTTTACAGACCTACAGACACTACTTTCTAAAGGCATTTGATGGCATTTCCTTCAACTGCTTCATGGTGGACAAGGGTGTTCCTTCCACACCCTGAGTGTTGTGATGGTTTTATAACACTCACCAACTCAATCTAGTTCCACCTTTTGAGGGCCACAGAACAACCCAAGAACCATTCTTCCCCTGACTCCACTCAAGTGACTGCTGACATATCCTGTGACCTCTCCCACTTAAAATCTTTTCTGTGGAGCTGGCTCTGTGGCATAGCAGATAGAGCCGCTACCTAAAGTGCTGGCATTCCATATGGGCACCGGTTGGAGTCCTGGCTGCCCTCTGAAAACAGCAGAAGATGGCCCAGGTGCTGGGGCCCTTGCATCCACGTGGGAGACCTGGAGGGAGCTCCTGGCTCCTGCCTTTGGATAGACACAGCTCTGGCCATTGTGGCCAATTAGGAAGTAAACCAGAGGATGGAAGACCTCTCTCTCTCTCTCTCTCTCTCTCTCTCTCTCTCTCTCTCCGCCTCTCCTTTTCTCTCTATGTAACTTTGACTTTCAAATAAATAAGTAAATCTTTAAAAAAATCTTTTCTGTAGGCTGAATGTACATCAATTTTTTATTGATCTGAAACTTACATAACATAAAATGCTATGATTTTAAAGTGTGTAATTAGTACATTCAGAAGTTTGTACAACCACCACTTTTATCTAGTTCCAGAACATGTTCATCTGAAGAAAACCATGTACTCATTAAACAGTCAGTCCTTAGTCTCATTCCCCTGAGCCCTTCAATGTCTAATCTACTTTCTGTCTTTATGGATTAACTTATTCTATGAATTTCATAAAAATGGCATCATACAAAATGTGTCTGGCTTCCTTCATTTAGTATAATCACTTCAAGGTTCACCCACATTGCAGTGTGTTAGTACTTCATTCCTTTTTTTATGATTGAATAATATTCCATAGTACAGATAACCATGCACTATTTTTTTTAACTAAATGTCTCACTGTGTTCTCAAGAAAAATGTTTGCAATGAACACGAGATCAATCCATGTGATTAAAAAGAGCCATGTGTATAAAATGCTTTGATAAAAGTAAAAAGCAAGCAAAACATGAGGGACCAGTATTGTGGTACAGTGGGTTAAGCCACTGATGTTGGATCCCAGCTGCTCTGCTCCTAATACAGTTCCTTGTTAATGTGCCTGAGAAGGCAGTGGAAGATGGCCCAAGTACCTGGGTACCTGACACGAACATGGTAGACATGGTTGGAGTTCTAGTCTCCTTGCTTCTGCCTGACCCATCCCCAGCCATTGAAGGAATTTAGAGAATGAACTAGCAGATGAAAGATCTCTCTCTCTCTCTCTATACCTCTGCTTTGGAAAATAAATGAATAAATGTTTTTTTTTAATTTATTTTTTTAATTAATTAATTTATTTTTTATTTTTTGGCAGGCAGAGTGGACAGTGAGAGAGAGAGACAGAGAGAAAGGTCTTCCTTTTGCCATTGGTTCACCCTCCAATGGCCGCCGCAGCTGGCGTGCTGCAGCCGGCACACCGCGCTGATCCGATGGCAGGAGCCAGGTGCTTTTCCTGGTCTCCCATGGGGTGCAGGGCCCAAGCACTTGGGCCATCCTCCACTGCCCTCCCTGGCCACAGCAGAGAGCTGGCCTGGAAGAGGAGCAACCGGGACAGAATCCGGCGCCCAGACCAGGACTAGAACCCCGTGTGCCGGCGCCACAAGGCGGAGGATTAGCCTAGTGAGCCGCGGCGCCGGCTGAATGAATGTTTTTTTAAAAACATGAAAAATGAAAAATACCAAAATCGGCGTTCGTTGACTCAGTGACATGAATGCAGGGAGTAAGTTGATGTGGTCATTGTGCTAGAAATTTAATTTCATATGAAGATAGAATTTAAAAAGTATAGAAAAAGAGATTGCACATGTTTGCTAGATAGTCTCGTTCCCCCTAAATAAGTCAACTTCAGAGGGCATCTAGTTCCTTCTCTCTGACAAAGGCCTGAGGTGCTGGCATTTCCTGTGGATACAATGCAGCTACAGGGCTGGAGAAGAAATGACTAGGTGCCAGAGCACAGAGTCACTTTCTAAAGAAAACCCTGGATATGTCTGTAATTTTAAAACACACCAGGAATGCCCAGCAGTGCATACAGTAACAAAGATAGCCAGCAAAATAAAAAAGTTAGAAAACAAAACAAAACAACCCCCCAAAAAGTCTCTCTCAAAAAATAAGAATATGTATAATTTATAATCAAAAAGATTTGTTTTTCCATGGACCCAAACTTTTTTTAGCTTGTTGGACCTTGTACTTCTGGAATTACAGAGAATCCTCACCACTATAATACTTCAAGCAGTCAAGTGAAATACAATAACTTACTTTAAATAATGACCTGAGTCCACAGAGAGTAATGAAGCTCTCAAACAACAAAAAGATCAGAGATCAGGGGGCCAGATCATGTAGACTTTGACAGGCAGTGTAAGGATTTGGGGTTTTACTCTGCATGCAATGAGAAGCCATTGGAGTGTTCCAAGCAGAGAAGCAACTCAGCCTGTGTTCTTTTGTTATTTTCTCCCCCTTTTAACCCTACCCTACCTCACCCACCATTCCCTGCTTTGTGTCCCAGGAGACAAATCCCTAGACAGCATTGTCCTATCACCGGTGGGCTGGTTTCCAACTGGTGTATACTTTATAACCAGACTGAGTATGTGTCACATAGAGGGAGTCAGAGAGTGGGATGAGAGGGAATTTAGGGTTTCTCTTTCCCACTCTGTCCTTGCTCTAATTCTGTGTCTCTGGGAGTATCTTCACACTTCTTCCACTATTGCTCTCTTGGGGTTCTGATAATACTACTCCCCTCCACCACCCTTGAATCTTCAACCCTGGAATAGGGACAATTTCTAGCTATTGCTAGTTTCTGGATGCCTCATTTTTTCTTGTTAGCTCTTTCAAATGTGGCCAATCTGTGTAAGTAGTCCCTCTGTTAAAGGCTTATTTATTTATTTATTTGAAAGGCAGAATAAACAGAAATAGATTGCAGAGAGATATAAGAGATCTTTTATCCACTGGTTCACCCCCTAAACATCTAAGGCTGAGCCACGCCAAAGTCAGGAGTCAGGAGCTTCATCTAGATCTGTTACATGGATGGCAGGGGCCCAAGCGCTTGGGCCAACTTCTGTTATTTCCCAGGCACATTAGCTGAGAGTTGGATCAGGATCAGAGCCTCCAGGACTCAAACAAGAGCCCATATGGGATGCCAGCCTTTAAGATGTTGCTTAACCTGCTGTACCACAATGCCAGCCCCAAAGGCTCTTTTTCTGCAGGCAAAGAATTCACCCATGAATCTGGCATGAGTTTTGTTTCCCTGAATGATGCACATTATATTGAGTCACTTAAGTTTTGTTGAAAATAGACCATAAGAGGAAAAGTCTAGACACATGGGGTGCAGGTAGGGGGCTTATGCAATAATACAAGTGAGAGATCATGATGGTTTAGAAGCACAATAGAGTGAAAGTGGTTGAATGCTGAAACTATTTTGAAGGTAAAGCTATCAACATTTGCCTGCATGTTGGATATGCGTTGCGAGGAAAAGGAGGAGTCTTAGTTAACTTCCAAAGTTTTAGTCTGATTGTTTATAGCCTTTGTATCTTTCTTTCAGGAACAGTATTCTGTTTTGCTTTATTTTGTTTTCTCTTCATACTATTTGTTGAACTCCTCAAGGTAGCGTTAACTATGTAAACATTAAGTGTACTAAAAAAAGATCATTGTAAAAAGTGGGAATATGAGAGGGAGAGGGAGGAAGAGTTGGAACGTGGTTGGGAGGGAGGGTGGGGGAAGTGCCACTATCTTTCTATAACAGTATAAAGGAAATATATGAAGCTTGTATAACTTAAATAAAATATATACTTAAAAAAAGTTTTTGTCTAAATATCTGGAAGGATGGAATTATATTTACTGTGCTGAGAAAGGCTGTGAGAAGAGCTCTCTAGGTTTGGAGGAGAAATTTATAAATTCAGTTTGAGACCTGTTAAATTTGAGAAGCCTATTATGCAACTCAGCTCAGATGATGAGTAGGTAGTGGGTTGTAGGGGAATGACCTTGTCTGGAAATATAAATTTGGGAGTATTAGCATTTTGATGGTATTTAAAGTTAAGAGACTGGATTGGCTCCAAGTCGGTGAGAGGAGATAAAGAAGAAAAGCAGTGATCCCTGACTATTCCAGAGGTTTGGAGAGTGCAGAGATGAAGAACTGACACACGAAACAGAGCAGGAGTCGTCGGTGAAGGAGGAGGCAAACCAGGAGTTGTCTGGTCAAATAAAATGAGAGTGGAGAATTGGTTATTGGTATCAGTGAGGCATTGGGCATTTAAAGTGCTCTCAGGGAATTCCTACGGTCAAAATTCTAGGTAAAATTTAAGAAAGAGTTGGGGGTGGACATTTGGTGCAATGCTTAAGATGCTGTTTGGTTGAGATGCCTGCATTCCTTGTCAGACTGCTTGGTTTGAGCCCTGGACCCTCTGCTGCTATCCAACTTCCTGTTATTGCACACCCTGGGAGGCAGCAGATGATGGCTTAAGTACTTGGGGTTCTTGCCACCACGTGGGAGACCCAGATGAAGTTCCAGGCTCCTGGCTTCAGCCTGGTCCATCCTTGGCTGTTGTGGGCATTTGGTGAGTGAATAAGCAGATGGAAGACTTTTCTCAATGTCTCCTTTGTCCCTGTCTCTGCTTTTCAAATAAAATGAAAAAAAAAATTAAGATTTACTTATTTATTCATTTGAAGGCAGAGTTACGCAGAGGCAGAGAGAGAGAGAGAGACAGAGGGAGAGAGAGAGAGAGGGAGAGAGAAATCTTCTATCTGCTGGTTCATTCCTCAGATGGCTGCAACAGCCAGGAGCCAGGAGCTTCTTCCTGGTCTCCCACCTGGGTGCAGGGGCCCAAGGACTTGGGCCACATTCTACTGCTTTCCCAGGACATAGCAGAGAGGTGGATCAGAAGCGGAGCAGCCGGGATATGAACCAGTACATAGCTTTACCTGCTATGCCACAGCGTTGGCCCCTAAAATGAAAATTAATAAATAAATTTTCAAAGTGAGAAAACTGGAGGAGAGGACTTACACATACAATGTCTAGATATTTTGGAGGGATATAATGGAAACATTGGCTCTTTCACAGGTCTCCTTGGCTCCATCTTGGTCCCCACCTTACCATATTTTCCAGGAAGTTTAGTTTAAAGCTCAGGTGCGCAGGCTTCAGAATTGGCTGGCCTCAAAATTCCAACTGTGTCTCTCAGTAGTTCTGTGACTAGAGCAACTTTCTTACCCTCTCAGAGACTCTATAAACTAGGGGTAATAGTACATACAGTGGAGTGTTGTTATAGAGATAAAGTAATGAATATGGGGTGCTGAACTCGACAGCTCTAGGGCTGTGAATATCACCATCTTTCTGAAATGCCAATTTGATCGTAGCAGCGACTCTTCATATAGGACTGAACTTTAGGAAGGGCCATTAACAACGACCTCCACTAGGGGGTGAGCAAGGGAAGAGGGAAGAGAAGGAACCAAAAGAGGCAAGCATGCTGGTTAGCTCTGCTGAAGTCTGCAGATCATGAATTTGCCCAAAATACAGTTTTGATTGGTACTATTTGCAACTGTTAGCGGACCCCTATCACATGTAGCCGAGAGTTACCTTACTGTTCATGAAGAAGAAGGGGATGGGGGGAGATGGTGGGTGGAGAACAAGGTGAAGAGATGGAGGAAGAAGGGGAGGGAGGAATGCCCAGGAAAATGGAAAGAAGGATGGAAAAATGCAGGGAGGGAGGGAGGACAGGAGAACAGAGCCACAGTATCCTCATCAGTAGCTCTTGTTCTCTAAAGGGGAGCAGAGGGAGGCCCGTCTAGGAAAGGGGTGGGGAAAGAGGAAAGTGAAGAGGAGGAAGGGGAGGGGAAGGGGGAGGGAGGCTTGAGGCTGGTTAGAGGAATGAACGACTGCAAGCATTTCTGGTGACACTGCCCAGGCACCCTGCAGCACCGCAGACTCCCTTTGGACAGAGATCCAGGGATCCCTGGGGCTGAGTTGAGAGGCTGAAGGACTGCAGAAGAGCTAGAGAGGGGCCAAGCAAACCATGGTAAGCTGTTCAGCCTGAAAGATTTCCAGCGTCTCAGACGGAAACTCTTCTCAGGCTCCTAGAGGCAGGTGGCAAGGGACAAGAAGCAACTCATTTCATGTTTCTGGTTTTATAAAACATAGAAATCAAAAATGCTCTCTGAGTCTCAAAAGAGTGATTGTAGAATCTCCCAGATGCGCTGATTTCCTCTCCTTGACTATGACTCTGGTGAGATTTTTGAAGTACTCTTGAGTTTGATAATCTTTCAACTAAACACAGTGGCTGAGAAGGGATACGCTTCAGAAAATATGGTTTTAATATGTGCACGATACTCTATGGTTTTGTCACTTGAGCTGCTCAGAGGTGTGTTTCCTAAAATTTGGGGGAAAAATAAACTGCTTTTCTTTCCTGATGTCTGTTTGGCTATTTAATTCTTCCAGGTATTTAAGGCATTGGCCCATAATAACCAAGTGTGAGATGATAGCATTAATACATTAAGTACCAAGAACAATTTTTGGACTATTTATGTTAAATATTAAATAGTTTGATTTAACAATACTCAGCAGAAAAACAGGTGCTAAAATCTACTGAAATATAGAAAAAGATCTGGGCAGCCATGGTCAACAACTTGAGAATAAAACATGACAACTCTATGCACCAATTTTGAGGTATATTTGTTGTTACCTTTTTTACCCATGTGTGAGGAATCTATTGCCTTGGAGAGGGATAGTAGCGTGGGTGTTTTATTGTGAAATTTAAGGAAGTTGTAGGCTGTGAATTTGTGGTGAGCAGCATGGTCTAAATGTAATTTTGTCTTTCATTTGAAGATATTTCCATGGAAATGCCAGAGCCCTCAGAGGGGATTGTGGAACGCCTTCAAGTTGTGGGTCTGGGCAACACTCTGCTGTGGTATGTTGTGATAGTTGTACCTCGCCAAGACTTTTGTTCAACCTATGTTCATTTTTCTTAAATAACCACTGTGAATACATCGTCACAGAGAAAACAGTCAGGTAGACAGGTGTTAAATCCAACCTTTCCGGAAACATCCCCAAAAGTCTCCCTCTTACCCTTAGTACTTTTCCAGAAACTTCCTAATCCTATCTTTACCTGCTACCTTCCTTGCTGTAAAGCCCAAATCCTGATGATCTCACAAAAGCCTTCAGCTATGGAATAATGTCAACTCAGACATCTCTGATAAGGCACTCAACAATCTGTACAGACTTTTCAGTTTTTTTTTTTTTTTTTTTTTTTGACAGGCAGAGTGGACAATGAGAGAGAGAGACAGAGAGAAAGGTCTTCCTTTGCCATTGGTTCACCCTCCAATGGCCGCCGCTGCAGCCGGCGCACTGCGCTGATCCGATGGCAGGAGCCAGGAGCCAGGTGCTTTTCCTGGTCTCCCATGGGGTGCAGGGCCCAAGCACCTGGGCCATCCTCCACTGCACTCCCTGGCCACAGCAGAGAGCTGGCCTGGAAGAGGGGCAACCGGGACAGAATCCGGCGCCCCGACCGGGACTAGAACCCGGTGTGCCGGTGCCGCAAGGTGGAGGATTAGCCTAGTGAGCCGCGGCGCAAGCCAACTTTTCAGTTCTGATCAAGCAAATGTTACTGTGCCCCTCACATGTTTCTTATGGCATATCTGCCTTGTGCCACCTGGGATCTGAGTGCTCTTTTCATTTAACAAGCATTTTCTGAGACCCTAAATTGTGTCACCATTACACAAGGCACTGAGGATACAGCAGTAGTCACAAGCTTCTTCTATCTTAGAACTTACACTGTAGTGGGATGTTCCTTCAAAATTCTGTTCAAAATGTTTAGTATATGATGCTCTTTATCCATGAATCACATCTGTTTCCTACTTCTCTATCCATTTTGATAATTGTAGATTAATTGTATTTTGTTTGTGACTGCTATCCTTTGTTCAAAACTATTAGGAAACCCTAAGAATTGGATAGATGTCTTATTTGCTATTTATCCACAGTGCTTGCTGTACACTGTGCAGACTCAATAAGCATTGACAACTCTGAAAACTTTTACTTCATTACATATCTGTGCTTCACATCAATCATTCTGTGATTACAATGGCACATATGTTTATGGGGGCATTGTGCAGCTATGTGTTTAATTTAGATTCAAATCCCTCACATTAGAAGGTCCCACGTGTTTATTAAACACCAGCCACTGAGTATGTTTGTGTTCAGATTTAATAAATGTCATAATCTTTCATCATTTTGTTTTGTAAATTAATCATAGTACGTGGCTAGGTATATGTCTTAGACTGTGTCTGGAGGTCTCCCAGAAGCAGCTGTGCCTACAACAAAATGTTGTACTTGTGATGTGAAAGTGACGACTTGATGTCATTCTTTTGCTTATCTAGCTTCTCCCTTAGGAGAAGAACTAAGGAAACTGATGCATGCGTTTTGACAACAGTTACATATAGAGGCTTTTAAGAAATTATCCCAAGATAGAAAATTGAACTATAAAATGTAAAATTAGATGATATTTCACTTCAGTTATTGTTTTTTGCATTGAAATTAAGAATGTCTGTTTATTCATTATGAATATGAAGGAAAGATTTGAGAATGAAAGCAGATATTTGTGATCATATGGATGTATACATAAACATACCTTCTGATGAAGGGCTCATATCAGGAATCTATAAGAAGTCTCATACAAATCAATAAGAAAAAGACATTCAACAGGAAAGTGTATGTAGTACTTGAAGAGGCATGAAAGAGTATATCTAAATAGCCAATAAATATGAAAAGGGAATACTGGTAGAAATACTGTTTTCTGCATGATTCTAAAGAAAAATCTATGAAAGTTTTTTGGAGCAGAAAATTATAGGATATGTTCTTTTTTTGTTTTAACGATCACTTCAGTTATTGTTCAGTGATTGCTAACCACTAAAAATATATACTTCTGCAATATATTGATTACATTTCTTTTAACAAATTTTGAGGAACTATTATTTTATGGAAGTAAATCTAGAAAGCCACCAAATCTGTGCGAAATAGAATCAGGAGCATAAACATTCCAATCAGGGGTCTAGGTTCTACTTTACATCTGGAAGCAGCTCGGTTGCCTGATGATCACTTAGACTCTTGGGCTCATTCCTCGTCTTAGGTGGCTTAGGTCTGGATTAGCGACAGCTTCTCTGCAGCGTAACGTTAAGACTTGACACAGTTCACACGATGTCTTTCAGATTTCCTGGCATATCATGGAACCAACTGTTGGACTTACCATTATTCTGAAAAACCCATGAACTGGGAAAGGGCTCGAAAGTTCTGCCGAGAAAACTACACGGATTTAGTCGCCATACAAAACAAGGGAGAAATCGAGTATCTGGAGAAGACGCTGCCCTTTAGCCGCTCTTACTACTGGATAGGAATCCGGAAGATAGGAAACATATGGACATGGGTGGGGACCAACAAATCTCTCACCGCAGAAGCAGAGAACTGGGGAGAGGGGGAACCCAACAACAAGAAGACCAAGGAGGACTGCGTGGAGATCTACATCAAGAGGCTCAGAGACTCGGGAAAATGGAATGATGACTCTTGCCAAAAACGGAAGGCAGCCCTCTGCTACACAGGTAGGGGCGGCCAGTGGCAGTGCAGTCTCAGGCTCGGGGCATCCAGATTAAGAGGATAATTAGACTATCCCATCGGAACCCTGGAGGGCGATAACACCTGCTAGTTCATTCTGTAAGACTTACAATCATCTACATAAGCTTGAATCAAGTCACTTCTGAGCATTTTTGATGTGTAAGGCTGGTCCCCACCTCCAGAAACTATACCTTAGATCAAGTTACATCAAGATGATCAGTATCTGTAGGAGGTAAGGAAGGAGGGCTAGACAATCAGTACCACTGAGAACAAGGCACAGGAGTGGAAACTGAGAGTTGGGATCAGTGGAGGGCTTATGCTCATAACACCCCAGTTTCCTCATTGTGAAGTAGGGGCTTGATGCTACCAGTTTCCGCCTTGGCCTGATCTTACATAATTATGTACAAGGAAACATCGGTATAGTTTGGTGTATGAAAATTTCTGGGGACTGGTGTTTCACGTACAAGTTAAGCTGCTGCTTCTGATGCCAGCATTCCATATCAGAGCATGGTTCAAGTCCCAACTGCTCTGCTTCTGATCCTGCTGCCTACGAATGCACCTGGGAAGGCAGCAGAAGATAGCTCAAAGACTTGGTCTCCTGCCACCCATGTGGGAGACCAGAATGGAGTTCTGGGCTCCTGACTTCAGTCTGACCCTGTCCCAGGCTGCTGCAGCCAATTGGGAAGTTAAAAAGCAGAGAGAAGCGCATGCTCTCTTGCTCTTTTTTTCTTTCTCTCAGTCTCTCCCTCTCTCATTGCCATTCTGCTTTCAAATAAACAAAGCTTAAAAAACAAAAATTTCTGTAAAGCCTATGTAGCAATTCCAAAAAGTATTTTTCTAAATTGTATTCCAACAGTGAAACATAGTTAATTTGGTCTCTTCTAAATTGTACTATTTACGACTGTAGCAAATTTAGGCTTTAAAATCTTATTACTGTCTATAAAGAAAGGGATTGTTCAAAAGTGACTGAGGTTAGGCCATGATTTCCATGTGTTTATTACATTAAAAACAAGTAATTCCAAGAGTTGCAATGTATACTCCTCATTTACCCAAAATATTATACAGTGTTAGTATCAGTAAATTCATTCTAAAAGCAAACACATGTCTGTGTTTCTGTGTATATTCCCTATATAGATATTTTGGTATAAATTTTATGCAAAATGTGCTATGAATGTTCCAATAACATTTCCTGTATATTAAAATAGTCTCAGACAAAAAGTTACTTATGTCTACTATGAGTAATAAAATGTAATCACAATAAAATGTATATTTTTTTATCCTCCTTAAAGCTTCCTGCCATCCTGGGTCATGCAGTGGCCATGGAGAATGTGTGGAAGTCATCAATAATTACACCTGCAACTGTGATGTGGGGTACTATGGGCCCCAGTGCCAGTTTGGTAAGCCCCTTTGTTTTCTTTGTTTCTTTTTATATTTAGTCCCAAGAGTCATTATAGCTCATGAGAGAGGCTTTTCTTGAGAAATGGGAAGTTTTGATCAGAAAACTATTCTTTCACAATGTTGCCTTTCCGTAAAGATTTCATAACTCAGCATGAAGTTTCAATTTACTTCTCAACAAGTCTTTGAGCAGCACAAGGAACAGGGAGTTGGGAAAAAAGCTACAAGGATTGCAATCTGGAAATAGGCAGGGTAGATTCCTGTTCTTAAGGAGGTCACAATTTGAAGAGCTTGTTGGGTAAATTAGAACTCTGAAGTCTGGGCCCAGCACTGTGGCGTAGCAGGTAAAGCCCCTCCCTGCAGTGCCAGCATCCCATGTGGGTGCCGGTTTGAGTCCTGGCTGCTCCACTTCTGATCCAGCTCTCTGCTGTGCCCTGGGAAGATAGCCCAAGTGCGTAGGCCCCTGCACTGGCATGGGAGACCCCAAAGTTCCTGGCTCCTGGCTTTGGATCAGCCTAGCTTCAGCCACTGTGACCATTTGAGGAGTGAACCAGCTGATGGAAGACCTCTCTCTCTCTCTGCCTCTGCCTGTCCGTAACTCTGCCTTTCAAATAAATAAATATTAAATATTAATATTAAATGTATTAATATTAAATATAAATATTAAATATTAAAAACTCTAAAGAACTCTAAAGTCTGAAAGAAACTATATCATTTATCATTAGGAAGATGAGTTATCCAGAAGGTATTCTAACTTTTTAAAAAACATTAAATCACGATAGGGTAAGGACAAAGAGAAAAGTTCATAAAATTATAGCATATGTCAGAGACATGTAATAAGAAACTCAACACTCTTATTTGAGCTGGAGATTTCAGGAGAACACAAAGATAAACGTATTCCAGACTCTCAAGGGATTCACACTTAATTCACTAAATTATTCATATACGTAATGGAGTCTGGTGAAAGCAAGATAAATTGGAGGAAGCTTGTAGAGGCTGGAGATTTCCCCACAAAGGAAAGTGGCCCTTATTTGGCTACTTGACACCTGCGATTGCCCTGAAAGCAGAGCACAGGATGGAGAGACTCATCAGGAATCCAGTGAAGCCACTCAGAGTCATGGGGGTGGAAATGGATAAAGGCAAACACATAGCTTCAAAGTCAGGGTCTTCGACTCAGCCACCTTTTCACAGATGTTGGTTGAAATTTCAAAACTATGAAGTATCTGGTATATAAAATAGAAAAATTACAAGGAAAAACAATCAGTGTTTTTAAAGAATAAAGAAATAAAGGCAAAATAAATTTAAATGTCAATTAATTAATTAATTAAATAATTAACTCATTTTACTGGATCCCTGAGCCATGACTACTACCCAATAGTTCACCATTACCCTATTGCCGAATTTTATTTTTTAATCTTTGTATCACCGGTGTATCCATTTACCTCTTTTTTTTTTAAACTTATCCTTTTTTATCTTGGTTTCTGACATATTACTCTTTTCTGATTCTCTTTCTACTTGTGATAATTGTTCCTTATCATTTTCATTATAATTTCTCATTGTCTGTTCTTTGACTGTTGTTCATCTCATTCCACATGTTTGCTTTGGCCCAACTTCCTGGCTTTTGTATGCTCACAAATTTATGTAACCTTTGGATTAATAAATATGTCTGCAGCCCTGAATTCCAAGTGTGCTAAGGATATCCCTTGCGATGTCCAAAAGACTGTAAAGTTAATTGCCCCAGTCACAGAGAGAGTGAGAGAACTCCCATCTGCTGGGTCATTTTTTTTTTTTTTTTTTTTGACAGGCAGAGTGGACAGTGAGAGAGAGAGACAGAGAGAGAAAGGTCTTCCTTTGCCGTTGGTTCACCCTCCAATGGCCGCCGCTGCAGCCGGCGCACCGCGCTGATCCGATGGCAGGAGCCAGGATCCAGGTGCTTTTCCTGGTCTCCCATGGGGTGCAGGGCCCAAGCACCTGGGCCATCCTCCACTGCACTCCCTGGCCATAGCAGAGAGCTGGCCTGGAAGAGGGGCAACCGGGACAGAATCCGGCGCCCCGACCGGGACTAGAACCCGGTGTGCCGGCACCGCAAGGTGGAGGATTAGCCTATTAAGCCACGGCGCCGGCCTCGCTGGGTCATTTTTTTAAAAAAATATTTTGTTTATTTGAAATACAGAGTTACAAAGAGAGAGAGAGAGAGAAAGAGAGAGAGAAAGAGAGGTCTTCTATCCATTGGTTCACTTCCCAAATAGCTGCAATGACCAGAGCTGAGCTGATCTGAAGCCAGGAGCCAAGAACTTCTGGGTCTCCCATATGGTTGCAGAGGCGCAAGCACTTGGGCTATCCTCCACTGCTTTCCCAGGTGCATTAGCAGGGAGCTGGATAGAAAGTGGAGCAGCTGAACTTGAACCAGCGTGCATATGGGATGCCGGCGCTGCAGGCTGGGGCTTTAACCCACTGCGCCACAGCACAGGCCCTCTGGTGCACTTTACAAATGGGTAGGGTTGCATCATACTAAAGCTGGGTGCTTAGAACCCAACCAGAGGTCCCATAAGAGTGGCAGGGACCCCACTACTTCAGCCGTCATCTGCTGTCTTCCAGGGTGTGCATCAGCAAGACGCTAGAACAGGGACCAGAGCCGGGACTTGAACCTAGGCACTCTGACATGGGGTGAAGTGCTCCCAAGCAGCATTAAGCTTAACTGCTAAGGAAAGCACCCGCCAGCTTTCCTTTTGAGTATTTTCTTTTTCATCTCAGTATGTGAAACCACCATAGGCATTCTGGTATGAGAGTCTCTCACCTCACCCAACATTTATACAAGGCAGCATACTACAAATGTTTGTAACTTTTTCCCAATTTATCTCCTACTTGTCAACTCTTGAATTCATTATCTTTCTTGCAGGTGTTTTTGCTCATCTCCTAGATGAGATTCACACATTTAAATTAGCTCCCCTCAAATGTATTGTTCACACTAAAGGCAGACTGATCAATTAAAAAGAATCAAAACACAACACACATGTGACAAGCCACCCTTTAATTTCTACAAACATTTGTCCTACAAAATGAAATCTCAGCTCCTCAAGACCTAAAGTAATGTTTAACATATAATTGGTGCTCACTGAATCATTTTTTAAAAGATATTTTATTTTAGCTTCTTTTTTGCTAATTATACCTCTCAACATTCTCTGCTTTCTCTTTCCTTCCAGAAACATCATGTTACATGTATTTCTCCACATTCATCACGTGCTCTTTGTATCATATTGGCTTTGCTCATGGCCTTGTTTATTATTTTGCACATGGCTAATATATTTGCTCATCTTTAAGACATATTTCAGGGATGATTTCTTCCAGAAAGATCTCTGGACTGCAGGACAGGCTAAGTGTCCCTGTTCTGTGTACTGATAGCTCCACATAGTTCTTTCTCCTTTCCCCCATATTTGTTAAGGTCATCTGTTTACTTGTGTGTCTGCTGGTGTGAAAAGTTTCTTAAGATCGATGTGTGTCCTACTCATCATTGTCTTATACTTAATCAGAAACTTTCTAGAGAGTCTTATTTGTAAAATTTAATTTACTTTAACTTGGACTTTTATTGTATATGGAAAATAACAGGAGGTCACAATGATGGTTTTCTTAAGATTTTAAAGACAGTTATAGATGGATAAATGGATAGATAGATAGATAGATAGAGAGACAGATAGAGGTCTTCCATCTGCTGATTCACTCTTTAAATGCCTGCAACAGCCAGGGCTGGGCCATGTCAAAGCCAGGAGCCAGGAACTCTATCCTGAACTGGGGTTTGAACTGGGACACACCAGCACTTTAATATGGAATGCTGGTGGCTTAACTCACTGCAGCATAATGCCAGCCCCTCTCAAAACATGAGTGTTGAAATATTTCCCCAATTGCATGGTAAAGCCTTTGATTTCCAAGTCTTCATTTAATCTACTGTACTACCAATTAGAGGAAGGAAATAGATATAATTTCTGGAGGGATTATAAAAATCAGAAGACCTAATGTTCTGAAACTGAGTAAGAGATGATGAAGACAGACTTGAAACTGAGCTGCTTTGCAGACTTTTATTTTCTTCTCTTTTAAAGAAGACTGGAGATCTGCCCCTTCTTTGAATCCCCCGTTCCCAAGACTCTTGCATACTCAGGAGCCCTGGTATAAGAGTTATTTCACAACTGAACTGGTCATTTCTACTGAAATCTATCTGGGTTAAAAACTCTCAAGATAATTCCAAAGATCATAATCTTTGAAGACTGGCTAATGTTTAATTAGAATTTCTTAGTGAGCCAGGCTTTAAGCCCTTGACTTACATTAACTGAATTTTATTTAGTTCTCCCACCAAGTCTATGAAGTTAACACAATTACCATGGTTCCTTTGTTACACACGAAGAAACTGAAATTGGAAGGTTTAAGTAACCTTGCTTACAGGCACAAGGGTATCAACTGACAGGACTATGATTCAAACCCAGATCTCAGGTCACCTTAACATTTCTCAGTGCTGCTTTTCTTTTTCTTTATCAAAGTGATGCAGTGTGAGCCTTTGGAGGCCCCGGAGCTGGGGACCATGGCCTGCACTCACCCTTTGGGAGAGTTCAGCTTCAGTTCACAGTGCGGCTTCAGCTGCTTGGAGGGAACAAACTTAACTGGGATTGAAGAAACCACTTGCGGACCACTTGGAAATTGGTCATCTCTAAGACCAACCTGCCAAGGTGGGTAACTTCATAGTAGAGGTTTTGTCTCATCTTTGTCACGGCTTCAAAATCTGAAATGTGCAGTGAAGTCCTGCCAAGACTGTTCCCTCTTTTGGAGCATAATTTATCCTAATTTAGAATACACTATAGTGCTCTCCAAGGGGTTATTTATAAAATTAAGAAGAAAAGCCTCCAAACAAAAAAAATCACAACCCAGTGCCTCTAAAGTCATCTCATAGCATGCAACATGATTTATAACAACACAGTGAGTGTGCTAGTGCTGGCTTAATTTTTTTTCACTTTTTATTTTTCTCATTGCCGTGGCATGAAGAATCAGTCTTGCTGAACCTTGGTTGAATTTTGTTCCTCTCCTCTCAGTAGCACCTATTTCATGTGGTGTCCTACTTAGCACCAAAAAATTTCCTTCCCAAGGGGATGGAGGTCTTTCTTGGCTGTTTTATTTGGTTTATTCTTAAAATCAGCCTTTACTTTTCCTCGCGCACAAACCCTTACAGGAATACAACTGTTGTGAAAAACAAAAATGCAATCTCTTTGTCTTTTTTAAATTTTCATTTGAAATATGGTAGGCTTTTTTCTTCCTTGACTATCAAGTTTATCCTCATATGGGAGAAAACTTGTGGCATATTAGCTTGTGAAGTTTTGGGTATGATTTCTACATTGATGCTCTAACTCACTAGCTCAAGTAGTAAAGAACTATCCAAATCCTTTATTGAAATGATACAACTCAATCAACATAACTATTGATTTTACAGAAATTGGACTTGCTTCAGAGAACTGGGATGCTTTTCAAAACTGCTTGGGTAACCTTTAGAACAGGTACAAAAGTGTAAATTCTGTACATTCACTGAGAATATTCTAGAAACACTCTTGAGGCAGAGGCAACACATGGCACTTCCAACAGAGTTGGAGTCACCATGGCTAGGGCAGCAGCCTGGAGGATCCAGCCCTCCTCCAGGGGTCTTTCAGTGCTCTCTGGTTTTTGTATTTGACTCACCACCCACCCTTATTCTCAAATAAAGTCTGAAATGTCTAATTTCTAGATTTCATGTGTTCCACAGTTGAGTCAGCCAGATTTGGCTGGAAATCTCTGGTCAATGAAGTGTCTCTGTTCTGAAATACTGTTGTTTGTTCCTACTGAAGTCATCCAGTGTGAGCCTCTGACAGCACCTGATCTGGGGACCATTGATTGTAGTCATCCTCGGGCTGTCTTTGGCTTTACCTCTACGTGCACCTTCAGCTGCTCAGAAGGAGCCGAGTTAATCGGGATGAAAAAAACTGTTTGTGGATCATCTGGAATCTGGTCCAGTCCTACCCCAAAATGTCAAAGTGAGTAAGTTTGCTCTAATGTACCAAAGACTTAAAGATGGAGCTGGTGGAAAAGTAGATGGCAGAGAAAGGCATGTTGAACTTTTAAATTTTGTTTTGCTAAATATATATGATATAAAATATATGAATTCATTTATCATAAATGCTTAGCTGTTCATGCCTCCTCCTTTAGTGACATCGGTTTCTGTATTCATCCTCTTCCCAACTTGGCAGTGAAAATCTAAACCCACTGTCTATTGATTCATTTCTTCTCTGGTTTTCTATTCCATCATAATCTGACTTCTCGGTTAGTCCATTGAAATATTTCTGCAATAGTCACCAATAACAACCTAATTCCCCATATAGTAGATGCTTCAGGTGACTCCCAAATCTGTACAGAAAAGACATTTCTCCCTCATTTTTGTATATTTGATACAATAACAGGAAATAAATGCTAAATTATCATATGAAAGAATCATGACCCATCCTTGTTCCTGGGACCATCTGCTTAGATGATACAAATCTCTAAATGGTAGGATTTGTATTAGCACCAAGGGAATGTGCTCTGTGGGTATCCACAGTGCAGCGAAGGAGATGAGAGAAGGCAAAGAAGCTGAAAGCAGAGGACTGCATATCAGCCTCACTGGGGCATTTCCTTTTAAGCCCTGGCTGGTGTCCAGTTCTTCATCATCATCAAGCCAATAGGTGTTCTCTGTTTAAAGCCTCTGGAACTTAAATGTCCTGTAAATTATAGATTTTGAGTATGGGTGTGGAAGCACTTTGAAAAGGCTCATTAAAGTACTATGGAGAATAAAGGACATAGACTGAGTGAAAATGAAAAGTCAGGATCCTTTACCTGGTGGCATCAGAAGACAGATTTTCCTTGTACTGATTTCACTGATGGCTCCCAAATTATCTTAGTTTATACTTGGAAGAGGAGAAACGGAGGTGTCTTTATGGAAGTAAGGGGAAATGGTAGGTCTGTATCATTTGGAAGATAGATAAGTGCAAGTCCTTGGTGTGTAAACCATAAATGCTTAATTTTGCATAATTGCTTTAAATTAAAAGTATTAACAGTTCCCTTAGACTGACAAATGCCCAGTTCAGATTACTGTCTTTTATTTTTTCCAACATTGTATTCTATTTTCTAGTTCCTCTCTGTGTTTCAGAATTACAATCATTGAACTAGGCCATGGAATTAAATGTCATGAGGGCCACTTCTCAAAAATTTTATATGTATTCCCAGGAATTCCATAAATCACAAATCTGGGAATTGGGATTCTATAGGCACAGAGAATCTCTGCTGTAGACTTATAATGGGTCTTCCCATGTCTGGTTTTTAATCTATCAGATTATATCAATTGGGCTATTCTTGGAAAATACAGGGTAGAAAAATTCAAATATCCAAGGGCCAGCATGGTGGCACGGGAGGTCAAGCCACCACCTGCAACGTCAGCATCCCATATGGGCTCCAGTTCATGTCCCAGCTGTTAATGTCCTCAGAAGAGCAGTGGAAGATGTCTTGGGTGTTTGGGGCCATGCACCAACACAGGAGACCTGGAGGAAGCTCCTGGCTCCTGACTTTGGCCTGACTCAGTGCTGGCTATTGTGGACATCTGGAGAGTTAACTTGCAGATGGAAGATCTCTCTCTCTCTCTCTCTCTCTCTAACTCTGACTTTCAAAAAAAAAAAAAAAAGGAATGAATTTAAAAAAAAAGAAAAAGAAAAAGTCAAATATCCCAAAATGAGGCAGAGGTCATTCTGTAGACTGACGCTATGTACCTTGCTGATTTCTCTTTCAGAAGTGGACAGAAGCTTCTCTATGATCAAAGAGGGTGACTATAACCCCCTCTTCATTCCTGTGGCAGTCATGGTAACTGCCTTCTCTGGGTTGGCGTTCATCATTTGGCTGGCAAGGCGACTGAAAAAAGGTATGTGAGTTTACCTTCATATGAAAATAATACAACTTTAAAGGGCAAGAAAAACAAATCCATAGGAAATTAAATGCCATAGAGTTGACTGAAGCAGGGTGCCAAGCTTCATGCTCTGCAGTCATCAGTACCCAGAGACCTATAAATCAGTCCATTGCACACCTCATTAAAGCAAACTGACTGATATTTGCTTCTTATCAAATATTTTAAAAACGCCTGTTATCTTCAGAGTAGCTTGCTAGGGTAATAATAGTTCAATGAGGCTGGCGCCACAGTTCAATAGGCTAATCCTCCACCTAGAGGCGACGGCACACGGGGTTCCAGTCCCGGTCGGGGCGCCGGATTCTATCCCGGTTGCCCCTCTTCCAGGCCAGCTCTCTGCTGTGGCCCGGGAGTGCAGTGGTGGATGGCCCAAGTGCTTGGCCCTACACCCTATGGGAGACCAGGATAAGCACTTGGCTCCTGCCTTCAGATCAGCGCGGTGTGCTGGCCACAGCGTGCCAGCCACAGCGTGCTGGCGGCGGCGGCCATTGGAGGGTGAACCAATGGCAAAGGAAGACCTTTCTCTCTGTCTCTCTCTCTCACTGTCCACTCTGCCTGTTAAAAAAAAATAATAATAGTTCAATGAGATAGTTTAATGGTTGTTTATTCAAATTTTGAAAATGAATACATAATCTCTGTTCTGTGAGAGCCTATATGCCTTTGATTTCTGAGTCACAATTCCACTAAGAAGTGAATTTAATGTCAACTAAGGTTTACAAGGTATTTGCTCCCAAATACCTGACCCCTCAGAGTCACCTGTCTGCCACCTGACATGGGTTGCATTGTTGCTGGGGAAAATGCCCATGCCTTTTCCCTAGTGTCTATTCACCAAGGCCACAACTCCAACCAAATACACCATATATACTTTCCCTCTCCCTCTAGACTGGAGGAGAAAGGAAATAAGAAAGGCTGCCTTCAGGAGTTACTACCTGCTGCTTGGAATGGTAGATAGAATATCCTCAGAGAAGAACAACAGCATCATTACCTCTATAGTGGGTGTGTCCTTAAGTAGGACCAACCCACCAGTACAGACCCACAGTCTGCATAGTAATGCCAAACTCACCTGGCAGAACCATTCAAGGCTTTGGAATTCATGAACATTGGGCATCTATTAAGAGACCCATGTTTCAAGTTTGGGAATCATGGATGACCTCAAAATAATTGCCAACCAATTGCCTTGTGCTGTTCTTATGTCGGGTCAGTTGATACCACTTTAGTTTTGCTTCTATCAAATTAGTCAGTATATTCTATTTTCTGAATATGATATGTAAATGCTGTCCCTATTCTATACAAGTACAAGAACTTCATTAATATCCGGAAAACACGGAGCAGTTAAAATGTCTGCACTCCTGCTATCAGAAACCCTTCAAAGATTGGATTCCACCCTCCTGTGGTGCTGGACTAAATACTTAAATATTGCCTTAGTGCAAAAGGAAAATGACATTTTCTCTCAATATAAGATTATCTTTTCCCTTGAGACTCCAAAACCTGACCCGAATAGCCCTCCCTCCCTCCCTCCCTCCTTCCCTCCTTGCTTCCATGAACTTCTAGAACTGAGGAAATAGACTAGAGGGGGTAGAGAATATCCATGGGATAAGGTGGTTCTTAAATAAATAACAGAGATCTTAGGGTTGCAAGTCATCTTTTTTTCTTTTTTTTAATTTATTTGACAGGTAGAGTCATAGACAGTGAGAGAGAGAGACAGAGAGAAAGGTCTTCCTTCCATTGGTTCACTCCCCAAATGGCCGCTACGGCTGGCGCGCTGTGCCGATTCGAAGCCAGGAGCCAGGTGCTTCTCCTGGTTTCCCATGGGGTGCAGGGCCCAAGCACTTGGGCCATCCTCCACTGCACTCCCGGGCCACAGCAGAGAGCTGGACTGGAAGAGGAGCAACTGGGACTAGAACCCGGTGCCCATATGGGATGCCGGCGCCGCAACTGGAGGATTAACCAAGTGAGCCATGGCGCCAGCCCCAGCAAGTCATCTTAATAAGAAGGACTTATGCCCAAATTCCAAAATCATTCAATAAATGTTTGTAGATTTGAAAGAATTTTGAGATTCGATGATTGTTTACAGCCCTTGTCTCAACTGTTGAGGAACAGTGCTTTTTCCTTCGTAGTATTTTTGAACTCTTTATTTAGTGCAGGGTTAATCTTATGGGTATAAAGTAAACAAAAAGTAGATCTTTGTAAAAATTAAGAATGGGAATAGGAGAGGGAGGAGGGAGAAGGGTGGGAGTGTGGGCAGGAAGGAGGGTAGGATGAGAATATCACTCTGTTCCTGAATCTGTATATATGAAATACCTGAAATTTATATACCTTAAAAATTTAAAATTAATAAGAATAAAAATTAAAAATTAAGGAAAAAGGATAAGAAAGGAAGGAGGAGCTATGGTGGGAGCATGTGTGGGAATTATCACTATGATCCTAAATCTGTGTACATGAAACACATGAGACATGTATTTAGTGAGGTGTTAGCTGGGTGAGGCTGTCTTATAAGAAGGGGTGAGAAAAGCAATAAGGTTGTTTTTAAATTTTTTACCTTGGAGTCATTTCTGTACAAGATCTCAAACTGATAACTTGAAAACTGCATACCCCTGCTGTGGGAATCGGTGTGGGGCAAACAGGAAACAGATAACGGGCAGTTAGGGTGGTTACAGTTATGCCAACAAAGAGAACAGAAGCCCCGAAGCATCACTGGCTTTGTAGGAGAGTCAAAGTTTCTTTAATGGAATATTTAAATAGTTTTCATTTGAGAGACATCTACCAATATCTCCGACTTTCGAATAAATGACTTTGTCTTCCAAATATTTTAGTCATAAGTTGGTTCTTTAAAAGATAAAGAATATTTTTTCCCCATGGAGACAATGTTAAAAATGATGGCTAGTTTCCCAGGCTACTATACAGGGTTTTTCTTATACAAAATATGATGGATGCGTTCACAAGGATTAAAGTAAAAGCTAACAAATCAGTGGGTACTAGGGGATTTCGAAATGTGGAAAATGCAATTAAGAATAAAAATATGAACTTTGTTTCTCAACATGGACTCCATCAGGCTGAAGGCAGTCTTGTGAGTGTCATAGGTAGTCTAATCCGAAAGAACTGGACGTCCTAGAAAGTGACACGCGTGGTAGCTTGTGAATGTCTGTGCAGTCTTTTTTTTTTTTTTACATTATGGAAAGAAGCAAAATAGTTGCCCTTTGAAGACTTCCTATGATTAGGAAACAAAAAGAAGTCAGAAGGAAGGAAGCCAGGATTGGAATTTAGATGCCTAACGATTTCTTATCAAAATTCTTACACAGTTGTCCTTGTTTGGTAAGAAAAATGAACAGGAGCATTGTGAAAGTGATGTTATCATTATTGGTGCAATGCAAAGTCAACAAGCAAAGTACCTTGAGCATCCTAAAACTGCTGTCATGACCTTTGCTCTTGTCTGATCCACTTCTGCTTTGAACCACTGCCGTCTCTTGGTGGCCTTTGCTTTGATTATGGCATTTCCATGATCAGACTGAGAGACTCATGTTTCCTCTCTTATTTTATTCTTTGAGGAAATGCTTCCGGATCTTGAGCCTATTTGTCTAAAATTTCTATAGAAAATTCTGCTAATGTCTGCAGTTGACCTGGGCACAACAATATTTGGCACTGATAGAGCAGAAAGTCTTCTATATTTTACTTTTTCAGTCTGAGTTGTATAAAATGAACCAATTGAAATTTCTGGAGTGTTAGTAACAGTTTCTGCTGTTAATCATTGGTCTCTTCAATTAGGGCATAAACAAGATTAATGGTTTTTCTCACAAATTGGTGTAGATGGTATGCTGGCAGACTTCACAGAATCTCAACCATCCTTCAAATAAGTTATTCTTTTCCCTGTTTGGGAAACTGAAGCCATGATATTTTAGGCCAAATCTAGCACCTCGTGTGAGCAGGGGTCAGAGTCGGATATATTGTCTAAAATCACTAATCTTCTAATTTGTAAGACTATTTTTTTCCTCGGTTGGAAGAATTTTCCACCTGAACCATCACAGAGTGTTAGAACTGGGCATGAAACTGAACATATGCCCCCATTTAGTTCCTCTTTCTTCAAAAAAGAAACCCTCTTGTAAGGAACAGCTTCTTATTCATCTGTTGTGATTTGTTTCATTGTTTCTCAAAGAAAAAAATACATTTTATGAGGATAAGCAGATGGAACCTGAAGTTAATTAATCGGAAAAATTGATTACCCCTGCTCAAGTGCCTTTGTTCTGTCATCAACAGGCTGAGTTTTGGAAGAAAAAAAATTTAAACTAAATATTTATTTATTAATTTAATTATTTTTATTTGAGAGATTGATTGATTGATTGATTCATCTTCTGGTTCCTTACCCAAATGTTCTTCATTGTTGGGGCTGTGTCAGGCCAAACCCAGGTGCTAGAAACTCAACCTGGGTCTCCCACACAGCTGGCAGGGACCCAAGTACTTGAGGCATCACCTGTTATCTCCAAGGGTTAGCAGGAAGCCAGAATCAGGAGCAGAGCTGAGACTCAAAACCAGGCACTCTGCTTTGGGATATGGGCATACCAATCAGCATCTCATGCTGAGCCAAATGCCTTCCTAGAAGAAAAGATTTTAAATAGTATTTCTAACACTTTAAAGAACTAAAGCAGTAGTTGAGCACTCTAAATGTTAGGCCTTGGTCTTAGTATTTTATATACATCTGCTTCTTTTATCAACTCAGTGAGAAAGATACAATTATGCCACTTTTACAGACAAAAAAATTGTGACTTAGACAAGATAAGTAGATATTCAGACACATTGCATTACAGATGGCAAAACGGGATTGGCTTGCATCTGTGCCCAATATCTAGAGTTCTGGCTTACAGACACTGAAATATGAGAATGCTGCCTCCCAAATTATTCTTTCCCCTTAAAAAAGCTTTTTTTTTTTTTGCTTTATTTCCTCTAGATCCCAACTCTACTGTTAATTTATTTATATTTTTCTTTTTAAAAGGAGAATGTAAAACAATTTACAAAATACATTCAACATACCAAATTAAAAAGTAAGAAAAAGAATGTCAGTATTACAGGTACAAAATTAAAGTTGGAACAAAGGCTGAAGTTAGGACACAATGTCCTTAGCATTTGATAGAAGAGGTCCCAGATCTGGCTCTGAGTTTCCTTGCAGTCATTCAAAGAAAGAAGCAAAACCAGTTATGAGATTCACTGTGTTTGTAAGATAAAAGCATATTAGTTGTTCAGACGAAACCAGGCAATTGCTACCAGTGAGACCAGAGTGAAATTCTCTTCATGGATTCAGATAGAGGAGACACTGTGAGATGTAATGCCACATATTCCTACTGTATTAGCAGCCAGTCTCTGAGGGAAGAATCTACAGGTAGGAGGAGATGCCAGATTTGGAAGACACACTGAGAGTGTGACAACCAGGCAATTCAGCCAAGACAACACTGGGGATGGAATGGAACCCTGAGTGCCATCTGCATAAATGTGTGTTCTGATTGCATGTCTACAACTCTTTACTCAGAGTATTAAACCAGTATCCCAAATCCCTTTAAACACAGATGGGTCCACCTAAAAAATAGATAATATGCTTCAAAAGACAGTTCTGAGGATGAAAATCTCTTCTCCTTTAACATAAAATATTAAAATTTTCTACTTTGAAAACTTGAAACTATCTACTTTTTGCTAATGTCATACCTCTATATTCTTTTTTTAGGAAAGAAATCTCAGAAAAGGTAAGTTTTGTCATTTAAGAGTTGCTACATCTGTTGATCCTCTCTCTGATTTGGTTAAGGTACATCTTGTTTCAGCTTAGACATGTCAACCCCCTAGGAGTTATCAATATGGGGTCCCTGTCCAAATGACGTTTCCAGATAAAATGATCGATCTATTAACATCCCTTAAAAACTATGCATGGATGTATGCATGTGTTTATTTATTTATTTTGGTGTTAGTGGAGTTGAAAGAATGAATAAGAAAAAGGGAAGTTTATGGAAAGGGAGTGATTGTCCCTGAAAAAAATTTTTTTGATGAGTAGAAGCATTTTGATTGCAATGCTTCTATTCAGAAGTTGCGTCTCCAGTCTCAATGCTAACACAAAGGGGTAAAAGGACTACTACTTTCAGCAGCATTGACCTCCAGAAATGTGGAAGAGGTAAGCAGCCTGAATGCTACCTACATTTTCCCCAAAGAGGCAATTTTATTTTTCACTTTGTTCTTGAAGCTCAAGTTTCTTCAGTTGCAGAAACAGCACACCTAGAAGAGATGTAGACATGTGAAAGAGCATAGCTCATATGGCAGAAATGAAGATTGCAAAGTATTTTGTAGTCTCAGCTTAGTACTTACTTTGAAATTTTAAGATGGAGAATGTCAGTAAGAAGAATCATGGAGGCAAGACTTTGGTGGCATATGAAGTACCCAGCTGGACAACTGAGGTCCTGCTAAAATGCTGTAAATGAAGTCAGATGGTTGCTGAACCAACCGCAAATTGTTTTTGAAAAGTTCTCAGTGGTTCAGTGGGCTGTGGCTTAGAGTGCAACTGAGAAACCGGGGAGGGATGATGCACCAAAGGCCAGATCATAAAGCAATTTTTAGGCTTTGTAGAGAAATATGGCTTTGTTTTGAGGTCTTTGGGATGTCACCAAAAGAGTTTAAGTAGGTATGTCACCTTGCACTGTGTTTCTCAAGAGGACCACCCTGCACAACAGTATGGCACATGTTGGATGTAGGTGAGCCTGGAGGCCAAAAGATCTATTTTGGAGACACTTTAAGTTAGGAGATTAAAGCTGATGATATTCAGGAGACAAGAGAAAGTAGAATCAACTGAATGTGGTTAGTGGGCTGAGAAGGGGAGAGAGGAATCAAAGCAGCTGCCATGTTTGTGACCTGGAAATGGTGGGTGATGGTAGCATTTATTGTTGAGTAGGGAATATGTATGAAGGGGAAATTTTAGAGATAAAGGTCATGAGTTCAGTTTTGTACAGGTTGAACTTTAGGTGTCATAGGCCACTCGGCTTCTACAAAGCACAGGATCAACCTTGGGCGTAAGACGTACATTTGGGGGATTCTTGCATTTTTAGGAGGTCACTGCCATCCCAGGAGGGGGATCATACCAGGGAGAGAGCAGGAACAGAAGCAGATCAAGAAGGGAATCAGAAGAATAGCAATATCTAAAAGTCAGCTTAGGAAGAGGAGAATGAGAAGAGGTTGCCAGAGACATACAGGGAAGATGAGGAAGCATAGGGGATCATGAATGTTAAGGAAAAAGTAAATGGAAACAGATTCAAATGCAGCCAGGAGAACTGGTAGGTTTCCAGTGAACCTAACAAGGATGCCAGTGCGGAGGCCATTTCAGTGCCCAGACTGAGACAGAAGTCAAATGGTCAAGAGCTGAGGAATCTTTTAAGATGAGGAAGTAGAGGCAGAAATGTCATCATCTCTTTAGAAAAGTTTAGTTACAAAGAAGAAAGAGATGGGGATAACTGGATGGGAACATGGGTCAGTGGAAGTTATTTTGCTCTATTGATTACCCTATCTCCTCTTTAATAGTACAGATAGGGTAGATGGGGTCCTTGTAAAGAAAGGGTCGCTTCCCTGCACTGGCTTCCCTGTTTCTGTGGCAGGAAACCCACAAGATAAAAAGATTTCTTTCATGCTCACACCCACTAAGTGAAAGTCTTTTCTGGCACAATCTACCCAGAGCTGTTTGTGGCCACAGGAACTGTGTTTTAATTGTCACTAAATGGAAGTAGGTCAACTCATTTTTTTTTAAAGATATCCTTGGGGGCAAGATGAGATTGCCAGCTGAAAGAATATTAGCATTAATCACCATATTAAACATATTAAAATTCTCATATTAAGTTTAATGGATCACTGATTTTATAAATCAGTTCATAGTTTTTTTTTTATAAAGATTTATTTATTTATTTGAAAGTCAGAATTACAGAGAAGCAGAAGCAGAGAGAGAGAAAAAGGTCTTTCATCCGCTATTTCACTTCCCAATTGGCTGCAATAGCCAGAGCTGGGCTGATCTGAAGCCAAGAGCCAGGAACTTCTTCTGGGTCTCCCACATGGGCGCAGGCCCCCAAAGACTTGGGCCATCTTCTAGTTAGTAGTTGTTTGTTGGAGTCTTCTGTGTTGGAACAATGCTAAGCTTGGGTGAGATACCAAGAGGAGTAAATCCTTGTCTCTGACCTCAGGGAGTTATTACCCAGTTTGGGAGAAATATAGAAAAAAAATCTGAAAAAATATAAGGCCGAGTATGGTAATGGTGGATGAATTCTGTATTGAAAGAGAGAAATCACATCGTTGACCACAGAAAACTTATAAAAAAAGGTGGAACTTGAGTTGTCTTTCAAAGCATGCATAGGCCTGGAGTATGTGGAGAGAAGCAGAGAGACAAGGCAGTCTAAAAGGGGAAGTGATACAAACAAAGGGATGATGGTGGGACCATGAAAGCATGCTCAGAAGCCAATGGGCTGTTACTGAGGAGCTATGCAGTAGAAGTTGGAAGGGAAGACGGGTCCCACCGACATAGAACTTGAATATCTTAGCAGATGGTTTAGAAGAAGCTAGCAACGAAGAATTATTTGCTCAATTGTCTTAGAACACTGCTTTTTTATTGACCAAGGTGACCTTAACTCATAGTATCATAGAATCGGAAAGGATCTTGGTCCATTTTTATCTTTTTTTTTTTTTTTAATAAACTAGTTAAATAACTTCCCTGCAGCCAGTGACAGAGCAGGTTACAATAAAGCTTTATCAAATATTAATTCCATCTTGCACACTGCTCTGAGTATTTTCTGTGTCTTAAATCATTCAATATTGACTACAGACCTGTGGGAGTAGGTGTTAATAATAGCCCCATTGTAGGTAAGGAAACAGGCACAAGAAATTAAATGGCTAGACTGAGACCACTGAATAAACGGCAAAGCTGAGATTTCTACTCACCTATACCCGGGAATAGTGCTCTTAACCCTTACGCTTCTAGCACTGAGAATTTCTGACAGCTGGGTTAGAATCGTGAGTCCCAGATACCCTACTCATCCAGTAATGTAATTCTTTTCACTCTGAAACCACTGTGTGATGGCACTGAGGAAGGGTGGGGTTGAGGAAGAAGGGTGTGTTTCTAGAATAAGTCAAAGGTAAAATGAACACTATCACATTAAATACAACGTGTCACTTTTTTTTTTTTTTTAAGTCCTTGAACTAACTCTGAGAGAGCTTTATGCTCATTCCTATTAGCCTTTGGAGAGTGAATGAATGACTCCTTGGGCACTTGTGGTTTCAATTCTTTCTGGGTTATTTTGACTTCTGCAAACAGGTTCTGTTTATCACCTCATTTGGTTTCTAGTGTCTAAATTCTGCCTAGGTAAAGGCTACACCCAAGATACACAGGAAGATATGATGCCAACCTCAGAGGAGGGTATATGTGAAATTTTGTTTTTAGAAACATTTTTATCTCTGTATTGGCAAGAACATTTGCAGCTGCTGAACTGTGGTTTACCCTCACGGCTCATCATGAGACCAGAGTCAGAACCTGGTTCTGCCTTTGAAAGGTGCTATTGAAAACACACCACATTTAATTCTCCTCCCATTTCCAAGAAGGAAATAGTTGCATCAACCAAAAAGTGGCATTTGTATCTTAAAACTCAATTTGTCACTATTTCCTTAAATCATATCCCACCACAATCTGGCATGTAGAAATACCACCAATCCTTTCATAAGTTTTGATTTTCTTCAATTTCACTTTCCATTTGAGTATGCCTTCTAGTTTCTTGATTTTCCATTGTGAAAAATTAATATATGGTATCTTTCAACTATGTTAGATCTGGAAACAAGGGCTGCGTTTCAGAAATTTCTGCAAGTATGCTTTGTGGGCCAGGCGCATAAACCACTCTGACCTACTTGAGCCACAGTATGTCTGTATTTACTACCACCTCTGGGTGGTAGGCGTATGAAAGAGGGAGAAGCCCTGCTCAAGTCTCCTGTTCTCATTTGCCTTAAAGTGTTCTGCATCTTGTCCAAGATTCCCAGCTGAAAGCATTTCCTTGCTCTTTTTCTCATCTTTAGATTATTTGCTTTTACTATTAACACTAATTTTTGCATTTTAAAAAACCCCTTATTGGGCCGGCGCCGCGGCTCACTAGGCTAATCCTCCGCCTAGCGGCGCCGGCACACCGGGTTCTAGTCCCGGTCGGGGCGCCGGATTCTGTCCCGGTTGCCCCTCTTCCAGGCCAGCTCTCTGCTGTGGCCAGGGAGTGCAGTGGAGGATGGCCCAGGTGCTTGGGCCCTGCACCCCATGGGAGACCAGGAAAAGCACCTGGCTCCTGCCATCGGATCAGCGCGGTGCACCGGCCGCAGCGCGCCAGCCGCGGCGGCCATTGGAGAGTGAACCAACGGCAAAGGAAGACCTTTCTCTCTGTCTCTCTCTCTCACTGTCCACTCTGCCTGTCAAAAAAAAAAAAAAAAAAAAAAACAAAAAAACCAAAAAAACCTTATTTTAATTTATAAATCTCTTATTTTTCTTTCAGCAAGGATGACATATTAATCCACCCTCTGTGAAAGAAAATTCTCGGCATAGTAAAGAGTCATTAGATCCTTCAAATTCCATGAAAAGATTTGTGTGATGTTGTCTCCTATACCAAAGATGACGTGTGTCCTCTTCAGTGCATCTGGAAAGAGTTCTACGTGGCCAACAGCTCCTTCTGCTCCTGCTTTGTCCCTCGCTCATCTCCCAGCCCCACCTCACAATGATTTAGATAGCTCAGTCTTTTATTATTTTTTTCTGTGGAAAAAAACACAAGATCTTCAGGGAAAAGGATAACCGTGGAGTATAAAGATGTCTTATGTTGCTCTTTCTTGTCTTTTGTTCATAATTTCAACTCAGTGCTGTGCCTGACAGCATAACACTTGGAAATACAGTGAAAATTTGTAAATACAAAAACTCAGATAAAATCTTACCTCTTCTGTCTTCTGTATACCATGATTGTGCATTCGTAGATCACTGATACTACTATAGCTTTCCAACTCCAGTGAAATAATGGTTGATAAAAGTTCTATGTGCACCATAACCTAAAGGGAGGCTGTCCTGCGGTCATGCCCCTTCTCAGCTGGCTGACTTCCTCAGGAGCATATCATGAGCACCAAACAAAAGCAAAGAAGAAAAAAGCAGCCATAGTTATGGATTTTGCTCTTCTCATTAGACCCATATAGATTTCTCATGGTTAAAGCTTCTTTTATGACCACTACGTGGTTAATAAAGAAGTATCATGCTAGCTGCAGATGACATCTCTTTGAACTCTTTGAGTTCAACAAGCAGAGAGAGTCTGTAACTCACTCTCAAATGTTCCCCCTTCCCACCTTTTAAGCCTCCTTGTAATTTGCCCAGAATGTGTCTATTTTTTAAGACTCATCCCATGCATCTCTCATCCTTACCACTTGTTTCATAACTAGTCCTCCACTAATCCAATCTGAGGCAACCTCCCGTTTCTGGCATCCCACCTCGAGGTTAGCCTGTAATATGCAATTTTGCATATAAATATAACTTGTTGACTCACCTAGTGTCAAGGGTTGAATTTTTTAAGGAAAGATTATTTATTTATTTATTTATTTTAAAGGCAGAGAGAGAGAGAGAGATGCAGAGACAGAGAAATAGAGATCTTCCATCTGCTGGTTCACTCCTCAAATGGCCACAACCACTGGAGTTGTACCAGTCCAAATCTAGGAGACTGAATTCCATCCTGGCCTCCCACATACCTCGCAGGGGCCTAAATACTAGCACATAATTTACTGCTTTCCCAAGTATGTAAGCAGGGAGATGTACCAGAAGTGAAACATGGGATTTGAACTGCCACTCCTATATGGGATATGGACATTGCAAGAATGGCTTAACCCACTGCACCACAATGCTGGCACCATTTTCTTATGAGAAAATAGGGCCTTGTCAGAAATTAGTTGGAAATAACTCTATCTCCCTTGTTCTTTGGCCAATACAGCTTTCATAAAAGTTTGTATGTGCTTTGAAAATGGCTTTTTGGTAAACTTACGTTTTCTTTTCTCAAAGCCATCTTATATTCTGCCTTGCAGCAAGGGATGTTGCAAGAAGCTCCCCACTTTGTGCACTATAAATCTTGGATACACCACTGACACTCATGTGGCTTTGTGTGTGTTTTCTGGTATTCTACAGTGTACAACTTGCAAAGACTCAGATGGCAACCCTGTAAGTACTCAATTATCCAAGACACCAGGGCTAGGAAATCCATGTAGAGACTATTTCTTGGCTGTAAGATCTGTATATTTCTAAAAATACAGGGGCCAGTGCTGTGGCGTATCGGGAGTGCTGACATCCATATGGGTGATGGTTCAAGTCCCAGCTGTTCCACTTCCCAGCCAGCTCTCTGCTATGGCCTGGGAAAGCAGTAGAAGATGGCCCAAATCCTTGGGCCCCTGCACCTTCATGGGAGACCCAGAAGAAGCTCCTGGCTCCTGGCTTCAGATCAGCGCAACTTCAGCCATTACAATCACCTGGGGAGTGAGCCAGCGGTTGAAGACCGACCTCTCTCTCTCTCCCTCCCTCCCTCCCTCCCTTTCTCTCTCTCTCTCTCTGCTTCTCCTCCTCTTTCTATGTAACTCTTTCAAAAAATAAATCTTTAAAAAATAAAAAATACAGTCTGATATTCAAGCCCCAAAGTTACTACATGATCCTATGAATTATGCTACATCTCTTAAAGATTCGTAAGATGAATTTCTCCAAAGATTTTTGGGTTAACCTCCTGAGATAAAGTTTCTTTGCCTACAAAATAAGATTAATCTGCCTTGCTTACCTTACAGGGTCATTGTGGTATTGCTTCAAGTATTAAATTATTTTGTTTCCCCACCCCCAATTTTTCCTTTCATGCTTTCCTAGTATAGGATTCTGGGACTTACCTGAAGGTTGGGGCAGAAGCTGCTCTGGAGATTTTGCCTGAGATTAGAAAGTTCTTTGCTTTTGTTGAAATAAGAACACAGCTCTCTAATTTTTACAAAGAAAGTCAGCTCTGCCAGCTGCAGCCCTGCTGGGGTGGGGTAGAAGGAAACGGGCTGGGGATTTACAGACACCAGTTGGGACCCTACATTACCTCTATGGTATAACCCAGGCAAGTCACTGCCCTCTGAACCTCAGATTGATTTGTGGAATGGGGCTATGATCTTCTTCACACGGTTGTGCTCTAGATTAAATAACTCCTTTCGCCCATTAGCCAGAACATCAACCTTCATGAAATCAACCCAGCTCAAGAAACAGAGAGTTAGCTGTTTTTTTGGATTTGTTTGCCAGATATCAATGTGCCTGGGCTGTGCTACCACAATTCCCTGAAGAAATACTTCACCAATTTTAAATGTAATTGTAGTGATATGACTCTGACAAGAACAAGGTCTGTCATCTGAGTGTCACATACTTCCCTAATGACCCTAGCTTTTAACCTTGGGCTTCACGGAAGCTGTGACTTCTGAAGACTTACTGAGATGAAATGAGATATAGATATATATGATTTATTTCCAAATCATACTGTGGAAAATTAATTAATATTTTAGAAATCTATGTCCTGTACCTCAAAGCTCCTATTCTCTGCTAGCTGATGCATCTCTTTACTTCTCTTTTTCTTTTCTTTTTTTAATAAAGATTTATTTATTTATTTGAAAGTCAGAGTTACACAGAGAGAGGAGAGGCAGAGAGAGAGAGAGAGAGAGAGAGAGAGAGGTCTTCTGTCTGCTAGTTCACTCCCCAGATGGCCACAACAGCTGGAGCTATGCTGATCCGAAGCCAGGAGCCAAGAGCTTCCTCTGTGTCTCCCACATGGGTGCAGGGGCCCAAGGACTTGGGCCATCCTCCACTGCCTTCCCAGGCCACAGCAGAGAGCTGGGTTGGAAAAAGAGCAGCTGGGACTAAAACCGGTGCCCATTGGGATGCCAGCGCCTCAAGCCAGGGCGTTAACCCACTGCGCCACAGTGCCGGTCCCAATTCACTTCCCTTTTTCTATAAAATTTTTCTCCTTTGATTCCAGCAGCTTGATTCTTCCTTCCTGTTCACATATTCCACTCAGGAAAGAAAAGCTTCTATCAACCAAAACAATCCGCAACTCATGACAAAGCACAAGGAAATTATTAGGAGAAATAATGAGACCTTCACTTTACTTTGGCCATGGTGGTCTCATCCATTGTAATGGACCCTCAGCATTTCAAGAGACACATGCAGCCTTCCCTGGATAACTCTGAAGGGGTTTTGGCTGGAAGTAACTTTCACACAGCATCTTGATAGGAAGCTTGGGCCACATACCAGAGCTGGCAGTGGGAGTTCCGGATCTAACCGCTTTAATAGTAGCAGCAGCCATGATGATGGTACTAGTGGAGAATAATTGCGGCTTTTCCCTTGTTTATTATCATAAATGTATTTACTTGGCATTCAGTTAACTTAGTTGGCATCCAGATCCCTTTTTGGGAGAAAACTCCTTTTTCTTGATAAGCCTTTGAGACCTTCAGAAGGTGGGACCCTGTAGACTGAGTGTTAGCAGGAGCTCAACAGTAGTAAAGTGCAATGTTGGTTCTCTGTGTAAGAAAACACAGGAAAGTTAGTTTTCTTTGTTCCTTGAGGGTGTGAGAAGACTGCAAAGGGGAAGTGATAGAGACTGGGGGAGAAGAACTAGACAAGATGAGAGAAGCTGAAGGACTCTGGAGGCAGTTTGGCCTCTGAGAACTGATGTGGATACTAAATTGTGTGATCTGATGGCCTTGCAAAACCCTGGCACTCCAAACTCAGACCTGTATTCAAGTTGCTTTGAGGAAAGGATTTAAGGTTAAAGGCTGCTTCCCTTTACTTTGGGAAAACAGATGGGAAGAAATAGCCACAAGAGACAAAGTTGGGACAAAATATTTGGGCAGAAACAAAATGTTTAAAAGAAAAATCAGTGTCAAGGTAAGCATAGAAATTAAGCTCTCCAGGAATTCTGAGAGGCCTTAAGCTTTATGGTTTCCACAATTATCAATATTTTTAATCCATTTTATCTGAATTTTAGAAGACAGAGAGGGGGCCGGATCTGTGGTGCAGCAGGTAAAGCCACTGCATGCAGCACCAGCATCCCATGTGGCCACTGGTTCGAGTCTTGGCTGCTCCACTCCCTGTCCAGCTCTCTGCTATGGCCTGGGAAAGCAGTGGAAGATGGCCCAAGTCCTTGGGCCTCTGCACCCATGTGGGAGACCCAGAATAGCTCCTGGCTCCTGGCTTCAGACCAGCTCAGCTCTGGTCATTGCAGTCAATTGGGGAGTAGACCAGTGGATGGAAGACCTCTTCCTCTCTCTGTAACGCTGTCTTTCAAATAAATAAAAGGAATCTTTTAAAAAAAAAAGAATACAGAGAGATCCTGTATGGTATCTTGACCCCATTTTCTTTTTTTTTTTTTTTTTTTTTTTTTTTTTTTATTTTTTATTTTTTTTTTTTTTGACAGGCAGAGTGGACAGTGAGAGAGAGAGACAGAGAGAAAGGTCTTCCTTTGCCGTTGGTTCACCCTCCAATGGCCGCCGCGGCCGGCGCGCTGCGGCCGGCGCACCGCGCTGATCCGATGGCAGGAGCCAGGAGTCAGGTGCTTTTCCTGGTCTCCCATGGGGTGCAGGGCCCAAGCACCTGGGCCATCCTCCACTGCACTCCCTGGCCACAGCAGAGGGCTGGCCTGGAAGAGGGGCAACCGGGACAGAATCCGGCGCCCCGACCGGGACTAGAACCCGGTGTGCCGGCGCCGCTAGGCGGAGGATTAGCCTAGTGAGCCGCGGCGCCGGCCGACCCCATTTTCAATTTTAGAGAACTGAAGTCAAATGTTAAATAATTTGTTTAAGTCCATAGAGCTATATGGTATCTATAAAGCTAGTAAGGAAAGGTGCAGTGGAAGGACTGTTTCTATTGCTAAAGAGAAAAGGGAATAAAAAACTTATGCAGAATAAATTTGATTTAAAAAATTTTTGCTGAAGTGGGTCTTCCAAAAGGGTGTGACTACTTTCCAATAACCACCAAAATAGCCCTCAGAAGCAGTCTTGAGAGAACAAGCTGTGTGTCCTGGTCTCACATCCTCAGAGCTGAGACCTGCATCAGGAGAATGTAGATAACTGACATGACTGTCGATAATGAAGGACATGAGCATGCTGTGTGAGAAGAGAAGCCTACGAAGTGGGACACTGGTTTTTAATTGATCAATTAATGTTTGCTTACAAATGTACTATTGCAAAAAAAAATTAACAGGGGTTATGGAAACAAAGGGGGCAGATTTCCTGTCCTCAGGGATCCAGCTCGTGGAGGGGGAAGGAGAGTCCCCAACCCTAACCCCAAGTGGAGGCTATGTGCGCTCTGTGTGCACTCTGGCCATGCCAAGTGCACAGGCTCAGAGACTGCTGCCCCAAGGGGGTGGGAGGTCACCAGGCGAAGGGGAGCAGAATTCAGAGGCAAAGTTAGATTCTAGTTGTAATTAGAATCTTGAGGGGGAGTCATGTATCTAAGACAGAATTGAGAAGAACTCAGAGTTGTCAGAAAGGTTATATTAGCTTAGCTGAGAACCAGGGGTGAAAAAGAGTAAATTTAAACTGGAGACTAAAGCTTATTAAGTTTATACTGTAGTTTCTGGGAAACTTCAGAAAGAGAGGAACAGGATCACAATGCTATTCTGGGAAGATTAATATGTCTAAGGGTCCAGGAGTGGGGAAACGGAAGCAAATGAGAGTAGTCAGTAAATGTAATTATTCAGGCATGATGACAAGGGTGGGGCCAGGAATGTTCCAGTGTGAAACATCGTGAAGTCTTTGGTCTTTGACTCCTTGGGGTTGGGGGGCCCAGGAGGGCAGGTGCATAACAAAGCATTCAGAAAGGAAAAACATGAAACGGAGATTCTGGTTAAATATGGCTATGCAAATGTCCCTTTTTCAAAGATCTTGAAGGAAAGTCCCTCCTTTGTTATATTTCCTTTGCATGAATGTATCTCCTTTATTCTTAATTTAGGATTGAGTCAAGGATGTGCTCAAAATGGCTATGGATTCACAAAAAACATGTAGAGGAGACCGGGAATGGGAAAAGTTGCAGATTGAAGTACTGTTAAAACTGTGGGTTTGAGTTGATCCTAACCCCCTAAAAAAAAAGTATTCTGAGTTTAGTATCAGAAACACAATTTTGATGGAGACCCTGTTACAGACTGGCCAATATGCTGAGCATTTTCTGAAAATGTCTATCTTCTGAGCTCACCCTGACTGTGAGGCTGACTTTGTGTGAATTTAGATAAGCAAAGCAGAATTCATGTTTGGTAGTGCACATGACTTGCACAATTATCCTAATTGGTTCTGGAGCATTCCTAGCAATATTCTAGAGAAATCAGTATCTTCTTTGAAAGTTTACGCCCATAGCACTGATTTGCATATTTTTATATTATGAGGAACACTCATTAAATTTAAAAATTTTGGAATAGCAGTTTTACTTGAATTGAGAAAAATACAGATATGTAGATGGAGTTAAGAAGCCATATAATCCTTCTTGGAATAAAGTGTAGGTTTCAGAGAATAGAAACCATTGCTTGTTCCTACACTCCGCGATACTTTTGAGTACAATTTCACAGATGTCCGTATCTTCAGCAGACTGTATGTTCACTTACAACCCATATGCAAAAACACCTTTGAGCAGCAATTCAGGGCTCCCATCTTTCGTCTGTAATGAAAGGGGAAAGACGATTATATCTAAGATCAGTTCTAGCTGTAACTCTTAATGACCGTGTGACTCCAAGTACCTGTTTTATCCCTTTGAAGTTCAGGTTGAACACTCTACGTCAGCAACAGAAAATGGACAGAATTGGAGATCATTATGTGATGGGAAATAAGCCAGATACAGAAAGATGTTATGTGGAAGTTAATACAAGGAAAATCTACCTGAACTTAGACTATTGATTCTTAGAGATTGGGAGAGGGACAGAGAGAGGTTGCATAAAGGCTATCAAAACATAGAAATGATAGGTTCTAGTGATGCACAGCACAGTGGGATCACAATAACGGGTTGGACACCATATGAACAGCTGAAGGAGAGAAGCTGGTAGGCTCCAAACATGGAGGAAGGGTGGGGAGGTGGAGATTGTGATTGTCTGACTGGACCAGTTATAGTGCACACATCTGTTGGAAAATCGCACTGTGTCCCATAAAGGTGTGCGGGTATTGCATATGAATCAAAAAAATTTAAAAATAAAGAAAAAAATTGATCAAGTGAACCATAAGAGGGTAGACAGAAGGAAACAATAAATTTAATAGTAGAAGTTGATAAATAGAAACAAAGAGTAAGAGAAAATCAAGAGGATCAAAAAGTAGATTCACTTTTTCAAGACTGGTCAAGAACAAAAGAAAAATGGTATAAATATCCCAGAGGTGGAGAACATAGAGGATACCTCTAAAGATATAATGGAGAAGTTTTAATTAATAGAACACTGAGCAGAACTTATGAAAATATATTTGATAAAAATCTAAATCAATTTTTCCAAAAAATTTACTTGCCAAATTTACTCCTGTGTAGTCTGGATGGTGTGGATGGTCTCCTAAAACCATTAAAGAATTTGAATCTGGAGATAAAACTCTTCCCACAAGGAAAACATCAGGTATAGATAATTTTACAGTGAGTTCTACCCATTTTTAACAAAGCAGATTTTTTCCCCAAATATATTTAGCATGTTTGAAAGTTACAAGATACAAGGCCCCAAATATTCCATGAGGCTAAAATATACTAGATTCAAAAAAATAGGTAAATTTTTTGCAAGAAAGAAAAATTATAGTCCAAGCCTACTCACTAATCTATGTAAAAAAAATCTTAAACATCATATTAGCAGCCAAATAGAGCATTAAGTAAAAAATTATAACCTCATGCCCAGTGTAGGTTTGTTTCGGGAATACAAGAGTAGAATTTACGTTAGAAAATCTCTAAACATAGAACATCATTTTAACACATTAAAAGATAAAAAAAAATTGTGTCCATATTGCAAAAAAAAAGTTTCATGACTTTTAAAAAGGAAATGAAAACCTTTAGGTAAGCCGGAAGTGAAAATTTTCTTAATGAAAAAGAGAACCTACCAATACTGCTGCAAACACTTTTAATGGGGAATTGTTAGAAGCTGTGCTCCTATAATCAAGAGTGATTCAATGATGCTGACTGAGCGTGGTGGCCATGAAAGCACGGCACTCAGATCTTCTGTTTGGAGAGCAGAATTTACTACTATTCCCAGCTACCATTCTTCTGGCACTACCACTGTTTTCACACTGCGTATCCATTAGGCTGCTCCTAGCCAATGACAAAGCACAGCTGAACCTGTCCCAGGGCTATGCTATAGTCTAAAATGCTTCCTACCGACTTCCTTCTCCCTTCTCCTTTGACAGCTGTCAAGTTTGCATCCTGTTCCATTTCTCCTAACACACTCTTGAATGTCTATACATGTTAGTTTCTCTTGCTGGGGGAACACTATCACCATTTCCCTTCAACACTGCGCTAGAGACTACAGTTTTCACCCAGTGTGTCCCCACCTGTTGCTCAGCCCTGATGCTGTTTCAGACACATCAGAGTAGTTGGCTTTTGTTGAACTCTCTGTGTGCTTTTGTGTTTCTGAATCTCTGTTTGGACTGTTGCCTCTACCAGTTTCCATGCGCTTATGCCACAAGACCCAGTTTAGGAACTACTTTCCTCATGAAATTATCATCAATTATTGGGGGAATTTCTCCCTCTACTAAAATTCTACAGCAGTCTGTGGCATCACAGTAATGATCACAACCTGCCACACAGACCTTATTTAAGTGTGATTCTTCTACCAAATGATTAACTCTTTAAAAATTGGTCATGGCTAGATATCAACTCCTGAAAGCTGCTTACAGTTTGTGCTCAATAACTGTTAGAATTAAGTCAAGATCAAAACTTAATCAATCTATTTATGCCTTGCAAATAAAAATACAAATTAATACAAACAGAAAACGTTTTCACTTATTCCACTGCCTTTTATTATAGGCTCAATAGAATGAGTATCCATGTGCACTGGGCCCTGCAGAGTTGCAGTTAGCTGCGAGATCATTTTAGCTTTGCACTTTGTCCAGGAAGATCTTGAGCAATTCTTCCCTGAAAAATTAGTCCCAATGTATATGAGAGTATTTCAAAAAGTTAGCGGAAAAATGGGATTGAAACTTTATTTTGAAGCAAAAATCTTTTGCAATCTGTACATAATTTATTCATAATATTTTCAAAGAAGTTTTGAAGACCCTGTTTTTTATAAATATCTATTTATTTATTTGAAAGGCAGAGTGACAGAGAGAGAGAGAGGCAGTTTACTTCCCTAATGGCCATCATGGCCCAGGGTGGGCAAGCTCTAAGCCAGGAGCCTTAAACTGATCCTAATCTCCCACATTGGTGGCAGGGCCCCAAGTAATTGGGCCATCATCTGCAGGAACCTGCACTGGAAGTAGAACAGATAGGACTTGAACTGGCATTCTGGTATGGGATGCCTGTGTCACAATTGAGGATTAACCTGCTGAACCACAATACAAGCCCCTAAATACCCTTTATAATTAGCATGGTATCCAGTGAGTTTTCTTTATAGTTATCATTAGTTCCTCTTATTGCAACACCAGTGCATTTTCTCTTTTGGGGGAACTGATACAGCAGATATGATTGGCTGACTCTTACACAAAGGAAGAACTAATAATGCTCATTACAGTTAACCCAAGATTACTTATTTTTGCCAATACTGAGCACTTTAAAAATAACAGAAGCTGGTGGTGTTCCCAAACTATTGCCCCTGGGTGAGAGTCCATTTCTTTTGGTTAAGGTTTGCATGTGTGGTACTGTTCTAGGTTGCACCATGTCTCAACGCAGGAGAGCCAGAGTGGGGTGGACCAACTAGCACAATTCCCTAAGGAGATAAGCCACCACCCCTTCCCCTTCCTGTTCTATTGAAATATAATGCCTGTGGTATGATTCCCTGGCTGGAGCCATCCCCTAGTTGTGTCTTATTGTATGCTGAGGATGGCTCACCACCTGGGGAAACTTGTGGACTGGGGTCCTGATTCATGCACCAGGCAGCAACAATATCAGAGGGAAACAGACAAGGAAGGCATTTGTGCAACAGGGTGTGCTGGTATTAAGTGAAGATAAATTTAGTTTTCATGTTGGTAATGCTGACAAGGAACATGCCAAGAAACTCGTTTTTCCTCAGAGGCAACTTGAGATTGCCAGATACCCTGCTTATCTGTTTGGATATCCTTCATCTATTGTTCATCGAATGTAAGAGGTTCTCTTTGTATTCTGTAACTCCATCCTGAGATGACTACTGCCTTGAACTGAATGCATCCCAGGATGCAGGAGAGAGATGGTGTGAGGTGAGATCAGTTTCTCCTTAGCTCTGAGCAACTGGCAGGTATTGAATCAGTAAGTAAACATACAAGCACTGAGACTAGCTTGTTTATTTAGATAGCTTATGCACTCCAAATCCTCTCACAGTTTCTTACTGGGTTTTAGAGAATAGCAAACTTGGATTTTAAAAGGCTTGATGCTAAAATCCAAGTCCTGAATTTCAGCTATGCCTCATTTCCTTGACTTTAGAACGAGAATATCAATGACAGAAACTCCCTGAAGCTAATATTAACCCAACTGCTCATATGGACTTCAAATACTTCCAAACCTAGGAGACTGATAAAGGACTGCTTTGCAATTGTGTGGACTGTAAAGTACACTGCAGATACCTTCAGGACTTCTATGCTCCACTAATCCAGGGGACATCATTTATCTTGTCTTTCACACGAGTGGCACCCCTTTTAATTATGCAAACCAATGTTTCTGGTTGCTGTAGCGTAATATATGAGCAAAATATAGCTACTAGTTTTTGGAAAAACTCGCACAACAGTCTAAGATATACACATTACAAACTATTACTGTTGGGAAATTGGATGTTCAGAAAAGCTTCTTAAATTTTTCCTCCTATTCCTCTCTCATGCATTTCTGTCTTGTGAGACGTGATAGAAACAGGACTCAATGAAGCCCCTCTGGACCTAAGAAGTATCCATCTCCTAATGTAACTCTGTCTCCAAACTAATCAGGAACAAGGAACGTCCAGATCCTAACTGTGAAAGACCCTCTACTGACCTGTTAGGGACTTCCCCTATCTGAATGCATGCCCAGAATAACCCATGTGACTGATATGTGACCTTATGGGGGTGGCACTAATGAGCAACACCACACCACCATTTTGAGTGTGCTGTGTGCAAAAATACTTATCAGCACCTGAGCAGAACACTGACCTGGGTGCAAACCAAAGTGTCATATGCCAAAGGGAAGAAGCCAGACTGCAGGCTTGGTGTAGATCAAACTGATACATGCGAGGAGGAAACACCACACATCTCAATCCTGTAAAAGCACCTGTTCAGCTCTCTACAGAGAACCAGTCAGCAGAAACTCTTTCTACCATGCTCTCTCGTGTTTAAGCAAAGGATCCAATAAATCTTATCCAGGTTGCATTGGCCTCATGTCAATTTCATTCCCAAGTGAGCCAAAGAACCTGGGGTTAATAACAGTTGAGGATGAATGAATAAGGTTTTGAAATATGTTTGTCTAACTCCAAAATTTTAGTTGTTCTCACTATGTTGTCAATACCAGATACCTTAGCAATAAATGAGTTATGTCTTCATTTATTCAACAGATATTTATTAAATGCCACTAATGATAAATTATTTTAAAAATCAGACAGACAGAAACACACAGATCACATTTGCTGATTTATTCCTCAAAGGCCCACAACACATAGGACTGTGCCAGGTTGAAGCCAGGAACCAGGAATTCAATCTGGGTCTCCTGGTTGGGTGGCAAGGACCCAAGTACCTGAGCCATCATCTGCCGCCTCCCAGAGTGCAGCTTATCAGGAAGCTGGAATTGGGAGTGGAACTGGGACTTGGACCCAGGAACTCCAGTATGGGATGTGGGTGTTCTAAGCAGCATTGTACCTGCTGTGGCAAATGAATCTCCCAGTCAACCATCGAACACATACCGTGTACCAGGTTGGAGATACAATATAGAACAAGACTAACATGGTCCCTTGCAAGAATGAAGCATAGAAAAAAGAATAGCATTAGGGGCAGGCACTGTGGTGTAGCCAGTAAAGCTGCAGCTTGCAGTGCCGGCATCCCATATTATGGGTGCTGGTTTGAGTCCTGGCTGCTCCACTTCTGATCCAGTTCTCTGGTATGGCCTGGGAAGGCAGTGGAAGATGGCCCATGTCCTAGGGAGAACCGGAAGAACCTCCTGGCTCCTGGCATCGTATCAGCCCAGCTCTGGCCGTTGCAGCCATCTGGGAAGTGAACCAGCAGATGGAAGACCTCTTCTGCCTCTGCCTCTGTCTCTCTATAACTCTGCCTTAAACAAAAGAGAAAAAAAGAAAAACATTAGGCAATTAGACAACCACCAATATATTTTAGGTAAAATAATGACAGACATTGTTCTAGATGTTTTACATACAATCATTTAATTCTCATACCAACTTTGTAAGGTGGATATTAATTTATCTCTACTTGAAAAAAATGGAGGAACAGGAATAATTTGCCCAGAATCATTTGACATGGCTGCTCAATGGCAAACTGAGATTAAAATCCAGGGGATAGTGCTCCGGAATTTGCACATTGCTATCATTACTACCAGCGATCATGTAAATAATTATTTCGTGACTGCTGTGATAAATACTAAAAGTAAATGATATGGCATTGTGTTTATTCTTATTCAAATAGTATTAATTGCCTAGTTTTTATAAAAATCTATGTGTGCATTTTTACAGAGAAAGAAGTTTAGGATGATATACATACAAAGGAGGGGTCTTCAAAATGCATATAATAAAAAAATTCTGAATAGATTCCAAAATTGTTTTGCATCAACATATACTTAACTTCTAATTCAATTTTTCCATTTACATTTTGAAATTCTTTGCATGGGGTGTGTGTGTGTGTGTGTGTGTGTATACTTATGTATACATCAAATTTTTAATTGTTATTATCTCTGGAAAGTAGAATTTCAAGCAATTTTTAGCAATTTATTCTTCATGATTTTATATCAAAATTTTAAAAATTCATTTTTATCATTCTAAAATATGATGGGGTGGGTGTTGTAGTGTAGAGGGTAAAGCTGCCACTTGGGATGCTTGCTTCACCTCTGCTTCTGATACAACATCCTGTTAATGTGCACCCTAGGGGGAAGCAGATGATGGCTCAAGTACTTGTGTTCCTATCACCCACATGGGAGACCCAGATGAACTTCTTGGCTCCTGGTTTCAGCCTTGACCCAACCCCAACTCTTGTGGGCATTTGGAGAATGAACCAGTGGATGGAAAATAGCTTAGTGGCTCTCATTCTCTATCAACCAGCCTTCCAAATAAATAAAAATAAACTTTAAAAAATTTAAAGCTAATAGGGTACCAAAACCATAATGTATAAGAGCAAAATTGACATTTTGAGATCTGATTATTGCTTACAGCCCTTGTATGTACTGTTGAGGTATAGTGGGTTTTGTTTTCTTGTTTTTTAATGTGTTGAACTCTCTACTTAGTGGAGGGTTAAGCTTATGATTATAAAATAAACTAAAAGAATGTTATTGTGAAAATTGAAAGAAAGAATAAGAAAGAAAGGAGACGGGAAGGTGGGAAAATGGGCAGGAGGGAGGGTAGGGTGGAAAATATCACTGTACTCCTAAATCTTTATATGTGAAATACATGAAATTTGTTCACCTCATATAAATAAAATTATCCAAAAAATATAAAGCTGTTTTCATTTTGGAAACAAATGGTCTATGTGATATAAAAAGATTTTTATTTTAAAAATTATCTTTCAGTAGAGCTGAGAAAATTTTCAAATGTGGTATTCAAAGGGGAAAAATTAACAATGAATCTTTTCATAAACTACACAAAAGTGACGCCTACATTCAAGAAATTTCTCAGCTTAACCTTGAATAAGAGCCGTTTGACTTCCGAAGATCTTGGGGCAAGCATTTGGACTAGCAGTTAAGATGCCCACCTCCCCCATCAGAGTACATGGTTCACTTCCTGGCTCCGGCTCCTGACGCCAGCTTCCTGCTAATGCAGACCCTGGGAGGCAGCAGTGATAACTCAAGGGATTAGCTTCCTGCTGCCCACGTGGGAGACCCAGATTGAGGTGCCAGCTCCTGCCTTTGGAACTGCACCTGGCCCTAGCTGTTGCAGGCATTTGGAGAGTAAGCCAGTGGATAGGAGCTTTCTGTGGCTCTCTACTTCTAAAATAGATAGATAGATAAATAAATGATTTTTTAAAATTTGTAATAATTCTCAAATATTTAAATAATCTTTGATTACCTCAAATAAGAAAACATCAAAAGGCCCTGTTTGTCACAGGCAGTCATGCTTAAAGAGCAAAGTCTTCCAAATCATTCAGAACTCAGGTTAAATCCTTACTCTCCCATTTCCTACTTAAATGGCTATGGCCCATTATTCAATCACCTGAAGGTTCAGTTTCCCCATATGCACATAAAATGAGATTGAAGATGATTGTGGGATTAAATATTATGTTTTTAAGGCACCTGGCTCTTTGCTCAACGAGTGTTAATGACTAATAAATTAAAGATTGTTATTTTAACAGGAATTATTAGGTTTAGGCCACAGAGTGTTTCAACTCAACTCCCACACACTTTCTTAGGGAAATGTATTCTAAGCAGCTGTCCATGAATGCTAGGTGACTTCTTTCCGCACTGTTTAGCAGAGCCCTCCCTGGCCTACTCTGCTCTTCTTGGGGCTGGCTATGGGGTTGAAGGACGAAAACACAGCAGATGGCATTGTCCCCAAGAGCTCAGAGAGCTCGTCTTGGAAACAAAGGAAGAGGTCTGGAATTTCCCTCCCGTAAGCATCAATTTCGTTATTTTTAGACTATTTTTCTCTGGCAGGTTTTAAGTACTTTCAGTAGGAAAGAGGTACCAAATTGCTCCTAAAGAGAATTTATCATTTCCCTACTTACCAAGTATAGGCAAATACATGTAGCAGGTGTTAGAGACAGAAACTCTCTTCTTACAAGACACAAGAAAAAGATACAATGCTTAAGGATTCCTCAAAGGCAGAGATCAAAGAATAAATCTAATTCGTGATTAAGGACAATCTTACCCAATAAAGTATATCCAGAATTTTTTGTTCCAAGTTAGCCCATACTTAAAATGATTTGTGACTTCTTTTCTGGAACTGTGAAACTGTGATCAAGCCAGAATGTTGAGGCTAACTTAATTGTTATCGGGATGTCAGATATTAGTTTGGACTTCTTTGAAATATATAATGTACATGTGAGAGGTGGACAGCTTGAGAAATTTGCATGAATGGAACACATCCTTGTAAGCAGCACCTGGATCAAGAAACAGATCACTGGGATCAGTGCTGTGGCACAGATGGTTAAGACACTGGCTCAAAGGCCAAATTCCATTATAGTGCCAGTTCAAGTCCTGGCTGCCCTGCTTCCGATCCCGCTCCTTGCTAATGCACCTGGCAAAGCAACGAAAGGTGTCCCCAGTCCTTGGGCCTTGCCACGCATATGAGCGATCAGAATGCAAATCTAAACTCCAGGCTTCAGCTTGGCCCAGTCTTGGCTGGGGAGTGAACCAGGGAATGGAGCCCCCCCCCCCCCAGCCAAGTCTGCCTTTGAAAGAAAGAAAAAGCAAGAGAAAGTGAAAGAGAAAGAAACATAGAACACAAGCAAGCAAAACTCAGAGCATTCCGACACCTCAGAGGCCTCCTCACTACCTCTTTCCATCATTAACTGACATCTTCCCCAAGGCTTCCCTCTCCCCTGATTTCCAACAGCACCATGGATTGGTTCCAGTGTTTTTGAACTTCCCATATGAGAGATCTCCAAAGAGTTTATAGAATTTGTATTATGAGAAAGCCGCATGGATTGTAAAATCTTTTGTACCAAAATAAACTTATCTTTTAATTCCATTTTACCAAGACTTCGATGTCCCCTTGCTTATAGAATCTTTCAGAATGTCTTCTTTTTCTGATCTGGTTTCTTTCATTCACCATTTTATTTATGAGATTTATCCATATTATTGTACATAGATTGTTCACCATCATTGCTTTATTGTGTGAGTATAGGATATGATCAGATACTCATTTTCAACACTTTTTTAAATAGATATGTAATGAGGTGGAGACTGTCTTTGTACAATTTTCTAATCACTCAAAATGAAGTTTCCTAAGAATTGGGCAAGAAAACTTTTTGCTTTAGAAAGGAGGATGCTGGGTTCCCGTCAACTTTGGCTTGTTTAGATATTCCCACAATGGGAGGTGTGACAGGGAGGAGAAATGCTGTTTGGGAAAGGTCTGCACAGTTAAATGACTTCCTGTGTAATTCCCTAGGAAGTGATGATGCTGTCCGGCTGCTCCCGTCCTGGTGCCCAAGCCAAAGCGTAGGCCAGACCCAGTTGGGAGGTACTTTAAAATGATCTTTAACGATTCTGTGTCACCAGCTGTGTACCCTGTTGCTCTTTAAGGAGCCTGTGATGGTGTCCCTCTTCCTCATCAGTAGGTGGTCACCATTGGAGAGTGACTTAACTCGGTGGTTTGTGATCATTTCGCCATCACGTATCATGCTGTGGGCACCTTAGAGACCGTATGAACAGCATGGCTTTCTCAGGCCATGTTATGACTATTTGTATGTGGTTGTGTTTCCATGTCAGAGATACTAGAGATCGAGTTATCTTCAAAGGAGAGGAATGCGAATTTACCAGTCTAGTAAGATGTAGGGAACCTAGTGACAGTGTATATAAATCTACAGGTATTGGAATACAATTTGTAATTCCATACCAAATACTGGGTCTGTTAGTATCATCATCATTCTCCTGGGGTGGTGAAGACAATGATGCGTGTGAAATGAGAGGAACAAAAAATTTGCTATTTCCACCCATGTGTCTCTTGACCTGGTGCTTTTCATGATTACCTTGGGGAAACTCAGCTTACTTCACTCTGCAAAACACTGGCTACCTCTTCACTTTTCTGAATTTCTTGGCATCTGTTTTAATAGACTGCAGTTGTTTAATTTGTCCTGAGCAAAACAGATGTTCAATAATGATAATATCATAAGGTCTACCTCTCCAGGGGTGTTTGTATTGTCCTTTAGGATACTGAGTGCCTCAACCCAAAGAATAAATACCAAGTTTATTGTTAAAAATAATAATGACATTATTTTATATAACATTTGTTATGTGCCAGGTACTGTGTTAACACTGTAAAATGTATTACCTTGTTTAATTTTCTCATTGTTCTCACTTTATGGATAAAGAGTAAAGATCAAATAATTTGTTCTAGGGGCCAATGTTGTGGTTTAGTGGGTAAAACTGCCACCTATGATGCTGGCATCCCATATGGGCATCAGTTTGTGTCCCAGATGTTCCATTTCTGACCCAACACTCTGCTAACAGCCTGGGAAAAGCAGCAGAAGATGGTCCAAATGTTTGGGCCTCTGTCACCCATGTGGGAAGAAGCTCTTGGCTCCTGGCTTCGGTCTGCCCAACCCTGGTTGTTGTGACCATCTGGGGAGTAAATCAGCCGATGGAAGACCTCTCTTTCCATGGCTGTAACTTTCAAATAAATACATAATTCTCTAAAAAAATAAATTTCTCAAGATCATACAGCTGATAAGTAACAGACTTTTAATTCAACTAAAGTCAAATCTATTTGACTTAAGAGCTAAATTCATAATCATTGCAATACAGAGCCTCAGTTTTGTATTGTATGTTTACTTTCTTGCTGTAATAATATTGCTTTTGGTGATTATAGCTATTATTTTTGTGCTGTATCACGTATTTCATTAAACTTGCTATATACTTTTCCTGATGCCATGTCGTCTTTTATGTGCCTGAGCATTCCAAGTATCCAGTTGCCTAAAATATTTTTCTGATTCATGAAGTAAACCTTGATGGAAAGGCTTTTCCCAGATCATGCTTGGTTCTTCTTAATTATGAAACATTTGTTCTCTTTACCATTTAGGCTCCATTGTTGATTTTCATGGTTATTTACAGATCTGAAAAGCTAGCTTTAAGCTTGTGCTATTTTTTTTTTAATGTTTGAAGCTTCCTAGAACAACCAGAGCCAAAGCAACAGGTCATATGGAGTAGCAACCCTTCTCCCCTGCCAAATGAGTTGCCAGGGTTTCATCAGCAAATACTGGATCAGATCCTGAGATTTGGCTACACAGAGATGTTCCCTTCACAACACATCTAACTACTGAAGTTAGGCAAGTTCAGAGAGAAAGCCAGAGAGCGAAAAGTCTTATGCAGTTGTATAGTAGTCTCTGTCTTATATTGCAGTTACTAGAAATATCTTAAAGGACTGACATTGCAAACAAGGAGGTTGCTGACATTGCCACTTATTCCACAATCTCAGAAATACTGCAGCTAGAATCTCTAATTGTGAAAATTTTCAGAAACTGATAGAAAATTCTCTCAATTTTTATTAGGAAGGCTTTGTTTTCTCCTCAGCGGAGTCCACTTCACTGATAAACCCTTCAAAGGTAGTCTTCATTTGTTTTACAATTTTTTTTTAAGCTTTGGCATTTCTTTTTTGGTTCTTTCATAGAATTCTCATTTTTCTGTGTATATTGCTTATCTGTTACTTCAGGCCGTCTACTCTATCCCTTAGAGCATTTAACATATTAATCAGTTTTTCTAAATCCCCAGTCTGATAATTCCAACGTCCCTAACATGTTAAACACAGTTTTTCTAAAATTCAAAGTCTGATAATTCCAACATCTCTGCCATGTCTGGGTCTGGTTCTGTTGCTCACTTTGTCACTTCCAAGTGTTTTCATGGCTTGTAATATGCCATATTGTTTTGTTGTTGGCCAAGCATGAGGAACCCAGTCCTGGTTCCCATGAACTTTGCTCTTTTAATAATTTGTGATCTTCTGTATATTTATGTCAGAGAAATATTTTTGGTTAACTATTTGCCCCATGGTTGCTCCTCTCTTATGGGTCTGAGAAACGTTGTCGACTTTTCAGTTTGGTGAGGTTTCAAACTGGCATTAGCACGGCGTGGAAACTTACAAGCTTCCCACATGCGATACTGGAAAAGTCCCTCATTCATTTTGCACCTTGGCTGATCCTGCCACTTTACATGCCTCACTGCTAGTGACTGTACCAAAGTCTCTGCGCTGTAAAGAGGCAGGAATTGATATTCAATGAGATACTTATGCAGTGTCCTAATCATCTGTGTTACTTCTCAAAGTGTTACATATTGGCAAAGCTCTGTAGCAATCTAAGTCATAAAATTAGAAAAATGAGGGTTTTTTGTTGTTGTTGTTTGCCACCTTGGCCAAATTTCAAAGAACAATTTTTAAAATTAATTGATTGTTGCTTTTATTACTAAGGCAGAGAGATAGATAGCTATCTCCCAACTACTGGTTTATTTCCCACATGCTGGCAACATTCAGGGCTGGGCCAGGCCAAAGCCAGGAGCTCAGAACTCAATCCAAATCTCCCGTGTGGGTGACAGGGACTCAAGTACTTGATCCATCATCTGCTTCCTCCCAGGATGTGTAAAAGCAGGCAGCTGGAATCTAGAGTGGTGCCAGAACTCGAACCCAGGTATTCTGATAGGGAGTGCAACATCGCAACTGCTGCACCAAAATGCCCACTCCACAAAGCTGAATGTTGGATTAGGAGTAGAAGAATGGGCACTCTCCCACACTCTTAGCATGCGTTCAAATTTATACTCTTATTTGGGAAATATTAAATAACATGTCTCCATGTTTTTAAAGTGCACATATACTTTTGGTGAATAAATCCACTTCCAGTAATTTTCCTAGAGAAATTATGAGACCAACATAAGAAAAGATAAATGTTCTAGAGGCAGGTGTTGCTGCACAGATTGAAGCACCACTTAGGATGCCGGTATCCCTTATCAGAGTGCTGGTTCGAGTCCCATCCACCCTGCCTAGGGTAACAGTCCTGAGAAGCAGCAGATGGTGGCTCAAGTATTTGAGTTCCTGCCGCACACATGAAAGACTCACTTGGGGTTTCAGCTTCCTGGCTTTAGCCTGGCCCAGCTCCAGCTGCTGTAGCCTTTTGAGGAATGAACCAGAGGATAGAAATCTCTCTCTCTCCGTCTTGGTTCCTGTCTCTCTCTGTCTCTGTCACTCTGCCTTTTAAGTAATAAATAAATACATATTTTAAAAAGTTAAATATCCTAGGATGTTTGCTATAATAGTAGGGAATTATGAATAGCAGGATTTTCATCAATATGGGATATTTTGAACAAAATATGTGCACTATAAATATGAAATGATGAAATCACTAAAAGGATGATACAGAACTATAATTATTAACATGGAAATATATACATGTAAATATTTAGTTTAAAAACTAAAATACAAAGGCAAAATTTGAACCTATTTTTTGACATTTATTTGTGAATATATAAATTCAAAAATTTTGAAAGCATAACTGATATGCTACCTGTAGTTGTTTCTGGAGGGTGATTTAGAGCATGATTTTCATTTCTTCTTTATGCATTTCTAAATGGTGCTGATCTTTTACAAAAGAATGTGTTACTTCTGTATTTTTATTCCAGCAAAAGAGTTTTCTTATGAAAAATTATTTTTACTATATTTGGCAGATGAGCTACACATTTCAAATGTTTTACTTTAATAACAAGGAATGAAACAGCAGACTAGTTGTAAGCAGAGTTTATTAAGCAGAACTTAAGTACAAATCAGTCACCAAAATCCAAATCTCCAAAGATGCCTTTTCCTGTCTCTTTATTGTTCTAAGGAAAGCAAATCCCTAGGAGGCCATTATTCCTCTTGCTAGGAAAATTCTCTCTTATCAGGAGCCAGGATCACAGAATTATTTGGGAATTAAAAAATGGATTTGTTTTGATTACTTCCAGCTTTTCCCATTTCTTTATTTTATTGTTCAATACCACAGTTGGTGTTTGTATGTATTTCAATAAATTACCTATTTTGATAGCCAAGATATTCACAAAACAAGGAAACAATTTTTATGAAGGTATATCAAATTGGAAACATAGTTGAAAGTTATGTATCCACTTGTAGGACTCAGGCAGGCCACCAGAGCCAGTAGTAGGTGCAATTAAAGTCACATTTGCACTATTCTATTCATGCTGGGGGAATCTGCACTCTTTGTGTAAGAACTCACATGGCGCCCTGGTGCAGTAGGTTAAGCTTCTGCCTGCGGCACCAGCATCTCATATGGGCGCCAGTTCTAGTCCCCGCTGCCCCTCTTCCACTTCAGCTCTCTGCTATGGCCTAGGAAAGCAATAAAGGATGGTTCAAGTCCTTGGGCCCCTGCACCTGCATGGGAGACCGGAAGGAAGCACCTGGCTCCTAGCTTTGGATCAGCACAGCTCCTGTCATTGTGGCCATCTACAGAGTGAACCAACGGAAGGAAAGCCTTTTTCTCTGTCTCTCCCTCTCACTGTCTGTAACTCTACTTCTCAAATAAATAAATAAAATCTTTAAAAAAATAAAAGAACTCACATGGTGAGACGGCATAAGGATACCCTTCTTAGCAGAGATACTGCTCAGAAAGCCATTTCCAATGTATCTCCAATGTACTTGAGAGAAAAAAGAGCATTTCTTCAGTTCTACTGTGGTCAAACTGAACCTGGGTCTGCACACCCATTGCACGCAGCCAGTCACTGACACCAGGGTGGATGAAGAACTAGGCATTTACTGCAAAGCACAGGGCAAGTAGCTTCAGCAGGTATTGCTTAATTCCTGAACTGCTTGTGGAATTAAAGGGAAAGAGAGTTCCAGGCAGAGATCAGTTTGTGCATGGGTCTCTGGTCCACAGTGCTTGTGACCTTCCTTTGATTGGTTAGCAATGAGATGGCCGGTGAGTTCTTCCCAGAATCCTGATGAAGACCAACTGGGTTCTGGCCTGTCTGAAGCCTAACTGTAGCAAGTTATTCCCTTTAGATTAGGACTTGAGCTTTAGCAAGGCCACATTCTGAGGCTGACTTGGTGTACCAGGGCAGCGGAAACTATCTTTGGGGAGAGAGGGTAAGGCTACATCAAAGGCACTCAATAAAAAGGCTCAGTTTGACTGTGTTTTTGTTCAAATGAAAAGTTTTGTAATGATGACATCCAAGCTAGATTCTGCATGATGTATTTATGTTTCTTTACTGAGAGGACATTTTATAGCTGTGGGGAGAGTGCTAGTTCCATGAGGGAGTAGTCATTGGTATAGGCAGAGAACTTACCACTGTCCTGAATAGAGGGCTCATTGGGAGAAAGGATATCTTAGGGTGTCATAAATGTACTATAACAAGTACAACAATAATAAGTATAACAAGAAACATGGAATATAAAAACAACCAAGACATAGTCCCTGCAGTTAAGAACCTTGCAGCATACTTAGAGAGACTGAGAATCGGGCCCAGGATGGCAAGAGCAATGGTTGTGCGTGCACAGGGTACTGAGCACCCGGGAGAAAGGCTGTAGCCTTAGTGTCCTTCCAGAGCCTGCAGCTGCCTATGTGTGCCTTGACGCATGTGCCTGACTGCATTTCAGGTTCCACAGAAGATATAATCCCCAGGAATCAATAATTGGGACAAATATTAAAGGAAAATGTTCTATATTCACCAAATTTCTAAGAAATACATTAGAGTTGAAAATAGTAGCACATTGGGGCCAGCACTGTGGCACAGCGGGTTAATGTCCTGGCCTGAAGCACTGGTATCCCATATGGGCGCTCTACTTCCAATCCAGCACTCTACTGTGGCCTGGGAAAGCAGTGGAGGATGGCCCAAGTCCTTGGGCTCCTGCACCCAAGTGGGAGACCTGGAGGAGGCTCCTGGCTCCTGGCTTCGGATTGGTGCAGCTCTGGCCGTTACAGCCAGTTGGGGAGTGAACCATTGGATGGAAGACCTCTCTCTCTCTCTCTCTGCCTCTCCTCTCTCTGTGTAACTCTGACTTTCAAATAAATAAATAAATCTTTTAAAAAAAGAAAATAGCACACACACATACTCACACACACATATACATGTACATGTACATATATACATGCGTGGTGTTTGGGTATAGTGGCAGGGAATGGACAATACATTTCTCTCCTACAGTTCCTATCTACCTAGCCAAAAGTCACTAAATTTCTGAGGCCTAACAAATATTAGCATTCTGAGAAGTAACATGCAGGAACTTCAAAGAGTTCATAGAAAATGTGCATTATGGAAAAAAAATGCTCATGGATTTCTAAAATGCTTTGCACCAAATAAGACTTTTTTTGTTATATCTTATAAAATGTAAAATTTATTTTTTAAATTTGGGTTAGCATGATATACCTGCACATTTATTTATGATATAGTAGAATATTTCAACTGATATACACAGTGTAAACCAATCGTACCATGAAATTTCCATTATAATATACCTTCCATTTCCTTCGTCATAGACCATGGTTACCCTACTGTCCTATGGAATGTGAGAGCCTATTAGCTTCACTTGACTGTACTTTGCTATCCATTATCTAATCTCTCCCTATCCTCCCAACCTTCCCATCCTCTAGTAATTGTTATTTCTGGTTCACATTTATCTTATCTCTAACTTCAATATATGAGGAAAAACATGCACTGTTTGTCTTCCTATGTCTGGCTTATTTTACTTACCATAATGAATGGTTATTCAGCCATAAGAAAATAGGGTCCTGATATTTGCAACAAAACAGATGGAATTGGCCATAATTATGTTGAAGAAAATAAATTTGCATGTTCATGAGCATTTTGAAGGACTCTTATGAAATTGGCTACCTAGGAAAATTCACAGCTGTATGAGGCTATGGGAGGAGGCTGGCCTCACCTAGTCTTGAAGCAGAAAGCACAAGATGCACTTATATCCTATATTCAGGGCTGTTATCTCACTTTTCCTAAACTCTGATGGCTTTCCTTATCTGTGGCACATGCACTATCTTATATAGTTATTTCTCCTTTCTCTGTATCGGGCCAGCATCTCCAACTACATTAAAGTCTTTAGAGGCACCCTTTAATGCAGACTCAAAAAGCTGAGTCTCACATTTTTGTGAGGTAGTCTCAAGGCCTAGAACAGTACCCTACGAAAAAGAAGCACTTGATGAGTTGCTGATGTTGCTGTAACATTAAGGGGTATTGTTTGAGAAGTCTTATTCCATAAATTACCTAATCCTCAATTAAACAAGACATTTTTGTGCAAGATTTCCTTTTCTTCACATGCTCATTAGCAGTATTATGTCTAGTCTTTTGAGAATGCTAACCTAAGTGTGAGGCGCTATCTCATTGTGGCTTTGATTTGCATTTCCCTGACCAGTGATGTTAAACACCTTTTCATATACCTGTTAATCATTTCAGTGTCTTCATTGGAGAAATGCTTTTTCAGCTACTTTTCCCAGTTTAAAATCAGAGTTTTTAATTTGGTTTTTGAGTTGTGTGATAGCCTTATATGTTTTTTATATTAACTCCTTACTAAATATATGGTTTCCAAATATTTTCCCCCAGTCTACAGGCTGTCTTTTCATTTTGCTGATTGTTCCATTTCCTATGAAGAACCTTCTTAGTTTGACGCAGTCTCACTTATTCATTTATGCATATGTAACCTGGGTTTTTGGAGTCATAGCCAAAAAATATCATTGCAAACACCAGTGCCAAGGATCTTTTCTCCTATGCTTTCTTGTAGGACTGTTATGGTTTCAGGTCTTATGTTTAGATCTTTAACTTATTTAGAGTTGAATTTTATACAATAACTTTAGTTGGAGGGATTTTTAAACTTCTGAAAATTTGAGGCTGAATGTAAAATTAATATTTTCTAATTCTGTATTTGGTCTTCTTGCCTCTAGAACACTGTAGAGAAAATGGACCTAGAAAACATGTGAGGTCATTAATAGTCTCAGTAACTGTTTGGGCCATCAAATGAGCACTACGTTTTAATAAAAAAAAACCTTTTCAATGAAAAAAGTATAATTAATACATCTGTGAATATTAAATCTACTTGCATTTCTGAGTTGTAACCCTAAAGAAATGAACGACTGTAGTGGGCTGGTACAACCATGATTAGAGGCAACATTCCCTTCCATGCATCATAAGAAGAGAAATTATGTTATGCAACTATCAGATCCTCAATCTTACTCTACATTAGCTCACAGAGGGCAGTATGGAAATTTTACTAGGAAGGTTGCAGAAAACTTTGAGTTAAATAATCTTCAGCTTGATGACTGGATGGGGAACCAGAAATTAGCTAATTTTACCTCCCATCCAACCTTGCCTGTTTTCATGTTTACCTCGCATTTCCAGATAAATATATATTTCCTAGTGAATTAAACCAAACTTTGTGTTTAAGGTTGCTTTAAGTCAGGAAGACTCAGAAACAAAAGACCTTGCCCTGAGATATGGTTTATGTGACCTGACTTGGATATGAGACATAGCTTGATACATAGTTTCACTTTTATTTCATTTTTAAGGACCAGAGACTTCAAGCATACCAGGAAATCAACAGAAAGGGGTAAAAAGGATTCTTCTTTTCAGAAAACACTTTTTAATGAGTTTAATGAAAAATCCCCAGTTTGGGGTATCTTATAGTGTCATTTTAGGTACACTTGAATTTGAATATCATCCTTTCCACTTATCAGGTGTATCAACTATTTAACCCCCAACACTCAATTTCCTTTCTAATAACATGCATATCACATTAATCTGCAAGTAGACAGACCAGTTGTGTTTATGGGACCTACTTCATGAGGTTGTTGTGAAGATTAAAAGAGGTTCAGCTTTAAAAACGCTTAGCACAGGATCTGGTCCAGGAAAAATTGCTCAGTGATGATAGCTTATAAATGCAACACTATCTCCGCTTCATTTCCTCTGGGACCTTGAAATAGTCTACTCACGCTGTTCATTTATAACCAATTCACCCATTTAATTGTTTCTATTGCTCTAGTGTAGGTGGTAGACGTTCTGCGGCTATCACAGCTTTCTGATAATTGAAGGGCTAGACACAATGCGCTTTTAGAAGGGTAAAAATATCATTCATAAGAAAAACCACTTCCTAATTTACTTGCTGAGTTTAGAGCATTTTCTGTGTGTGCATGTCTAACCACTGAGCTTGCACAGAAGACTCTGACTTAGTCCACTCAGCACAAAGATACTCTCATCCAGCAGCTTACCTCTCCAGCCCCACCCATCAGACTTCAGACTAAGTTATTTATAATCATCTGTACATCAACCCATCTCCCCACTGTCAAAGGACAGTGACTGTGTATTTATCTTTCCGACCCCAGAATGCAGCTTAGATGATAGCACAGAAAAGGGTAGGATGAATAAATGAATCTCTAACTGGGCTAAGAGGACATAAATATGGGAATGTGTAGTGTTCTGAGTCCTACTTCTGTTTTTAAAAATTTATCTTTATTTTATTTGAAAGAGTGACACACTGAGTTGTGGGGAGCGGGGGGAGAGAGAGAGAGAGAAAGAGAGAGAGAGAGAGAGAGAGAGAGAGAGAGAGAGACTTTTACATCCATTGGTTCACTCCCCCAGTTGCCTGCAACAGCCAGAGCTCAACTAAGGGAAAGTCAGGAACCCAGAACCCAATCCAAGTCTCCAATGTAAGTGGCCAGGACCCAAGTTCTTGAGCCATCTCCACTGCCTGCCATGATGTGCATTAGCAAAGCTAGACAAGAAGCAGAGTGGGCCTTGAGCAGGGGCATTCTGACATGGGATGCAGATCCAAGAGACATCTTAACCATTATGTCACATGCCTGTCCCCATTCCCATCACCCACATTTCTATTTAAGGCTATGTGGGTGGACAGTTTTGTGAAAGTTCATGTTTATGGTTTGGGACCTTTACCAAGCAGACTGAGTTCCTTGTTTTTCCTTCCCTTTCAAAAACTGGAGAGCAAAGATAAGGAAAAGAATGCTTGAGGCTAACACTACAGACCCATTTAAACAGAATTGCAGCAGGAAGAGTTAAAAGTTCATGCAAGTTGTGTAAGACAGCCTCCTACAGCTCTATGGGGAAAGCCAGGATCCTTGTCCCTGACGAAGAGGAGGGAACATTAAGAAAGGGAGAGACACTTCAGGCGGATGACCCAGAAGAGCTCCGCATGTATCTCTCTGGGAAGTTTGGATAAGGAAGGACCTTCAAGCTATGGGGAGGTTGAATTCATCCTTCATTCCTGACCTTTATGTTTTATCACTCTATATGTCTACATGTGTATATTATCCATGTCTATAGCTATCCTTACAGATATTTATTTATTTGAGGGTTTAGTCACAGCAAGCAGGAAAGTATTTATAATGGAGAGGTGTATAATACATCATTGAATGAAAAAAAGCAAATTTTAAAACAATGTACACTGTGATTCCAATTCCATTGATGACAGGTGACTATATCACTTCTTTGTGCTTTTCTGAATTTTCAATTTTTTTACAGTGAACATGTTTCATGTGTTATATTTAAACTGTAAGGAGAGGCCGGCGCCGCGGCTCACTAGGCTAATCCTCCGCTTTGCGGCACCAGCACACCGGGTTCTAGTCCAGGTCGGGGCACTAGATTCTGTCCCGGTTTCCCCCCTTCCAGGCCAGCTCTCTGCTGTGGCCAGGGAGTGCAGTGGAGGATGGCCCAAGTGCTTGGGCCCTGCACCCCATGGGAGACCAGGATAAATACCTGGCTCCTGCCATCGGATCAGCGCGGTGTGCCGGCCGCAACGCGCTGGCCGCGGTGGCCATTGGATGGTGAACCAATGGCAAAGGAAGACCTTTCTCTCTGTCTCTCTCTCTCACTGTCCACTCTGCCTGTCAAAAAATTAAAAAAAAAAAAATAAACTGTAAGGAGAAAAAGTTGTATGATTTTATTTTATTTTATTTCCTACTTTATGTTGTAACTTGTCACCCTACAGCCTATTATGTAGTAAGTTCCCCAATCTCTATAAGGAGAAGGGTTAGCTGTGCAGGTGGAACCCTCCTCAGGAATGAAGTGCCTGATTTACATTGATGACAGATGATGCACAGAAAAACACAAAGTCAACATGGCCAACCCCCTCAGCTTCCCCCTCCTCTCCCACGTTTCAGCCACCAGAGCTGTCTCCAGCTCCGCAGTAAGCTCCAAATATTGACTGGCCTAGAATGCTCTCCCCAGAATTCAGCTCCAAAGTCACTCTTTCAGGAGAGACTTCATCAGGTCTAGTTCCACATATACCCTCTCATTGCATCACATCCTTTTTGCCCCTACACTTATATGCATGATTCTTATTTAAATCAGTTACCTCATGAGCTCTTTCATAGTTTTTCTCACAATTGAATCTCTAGAGCTAGCGCACAACTAGGAGTCTCAAAAGCACTATATATTTCTTGTCTGTGTGAATCCACTGGTGCAATAAAGTAAATAGAATTCAGAGAGGAAGATGGGAGGGAGCCCTTTTGTTGTGTCTACTTGGAGTCATCTTCCTAACCAGTGAATCAACAAGTATTTGCTGAGTATATTTGCTCTCTGCTAGATACTTCAGGAGATGGAAGGTTAATGTAATAAAGGGTCCCTGCTCTCAGGAATTTACTGTATAATCTGAAAAGATGAGAAAACAGAAACATAACGCTATTAAGTTATATTACAGTTATGTAATATTTTAAGACAGCATGATTGGAAGCAGCTTAAATTTTCCACATAGATTATATCCAGATGAGAAGATGGTATGCAGACTGAGCAGCTTCTAAATAAAGTCAAACAGAATTTCCTCCCCAGTTCCTTTTCAAAGAATTTTTGTTTAGAAAAATTTAAGACACACAAAAAATTTTGCATATTTATGGGGTACTGTGTGAGGTTTCATTGCATCATTCATTGTATAGTGTCCAATCAGGATAAGTGTATTTATCCTTTCAAGCATTTCACATTTCTTTATAGTGAAAACAACCAAAAATCCTACCTTCTAGTTTTGTCTTTATAGTGAAATACACAGTAATTAACATTCTCTATTTTCATCCTACTGTGCTATAATCTAGTACCTGTCAATCAGCCTGTCTCACACCCTCCCTCTCTTTACTTCCCTCCCCAGTCTCTGATAACTACAATTACATTTTTAGCTTCTATGAGATCTTTTTTATCTTTTATTTAATAAATATAAATTTATAAATATTATAAATATTTAATAAATATAAATTTCCAAAGTACAACGTTTGGATTATAGCGGCTTTTTCCCCCTCATAACCACCCTCCCACTCACATCCATCCCATCTTCCACTCCCTCTCCCATCCCATTCTTCATCAAGATTCATTTTCAATTACCTTTATATACAGAAGGAGGTCATCTATTTTTATAATTCACATATGAATGAAATCATGTGATATTTGTCTTTCTGTGCCTGGCTTATTTTACTTTACATAATGATCTCCAGTTCCACCCATGTTGTTCAAATGACAAGATTTCATCATTTCTATGGAAGAGTAATATTCCTTGGGTATATGTCCTTTATTTTCTTTATCCATCCATCAGTGGATGGACACTTAGGTTGTTTCCATTTTCTGCCTATCGTGAATAGTGCTGCAACAAATTTGGAAGTTCACATGACTCTTCAGCAGATGGAATGCATTCAACTTCAATACAGATCCAGAAGCAGGATTGCTGGATCATATGGTAGCTCCATTTTTAGTTTTTTTTTTTTTTTTAAGGATGTCCATATTTTTTTCCTAAATGGCCCCAGTGGCTGTATCTGGGCTGATCTGAAGCCAGGAGCCAGGAGGTTCTCCCAGGTCTCTCACATGGGTGTAGGGGCCCAAGCACTTGGGCCATCTTCCTCTGTTTCCGAGGCCATGGCAGAGAGCTGGATCAGAAGAGAGCAGCCAGGACATGAACCGGTGGCCACATGGGATGCCGATGCAGCAGGCAAAATCTTAGCCTACTTCTACATAGCGCCAGTCTCTAAATTCTTCTTTGATTTCTGCCTTGATTTGTTGGTTGTTCAGGAGTTTTTTTATTTCCATGTATTTGTGTATTTTACAATTTTTGTTGACATTTAGTTTTATTCTATTGTGGTAGAAGTAGATACTTGGAAAGATTTCTTTTTTTTCCCCCCAGAAATTTTTTATTTAAGGAATGCAAACGTCATGCATTTCACAAGTACAACTTAAGGAACATAGTGATTCTTCCCACCGAAGAATTCTATTCTTTTAAATTTGTTGAGACTTGTTTTATGTACTAACAGATAACCTATTCTTGGAACTGTTCCATGTGCTCTTTTTTTTTTAAAAAAAAAAGATTCATTTTATTTATTTGAAAGAGTTACAGAGAAAGGTGAGACATAGAGAGAGGTCTTCCATCTGCTAATTCATTCCCCAGATGGCCGCAATGGCTTGTGCTTCGCTGATTGAAGCCAGGAGCCAGGAGCTTCTTCCCGGTCTCCCATGCGGATGCAGGGCACCAAGCACTTGGGCCATCTTTTACTGCTTTCCCAGGCCACAGCAGAGAGCTGGACTGGAAGAGGAGCAACCGGGACTTGAACTGGTGCCCATATGGATGCTGGCATTTCAGGCCAGGGCTTTAACCCACTGTGCCACAGCATCTGCCCCCCCCCCCCCCGTGTGCTTTTAATGATGTATATTCCAGGGGCTGGCACTGTGGTGTAGCGGGTAAAGCTGCCGCTTGCAGTGCAGTCATCCCACATGGGCATTGGTTCGAGTCCCAGCTGCTCCACTTCTGATCCAGCTCTCTGCTATGGCCTGGGAAAGCAGTAGAAGATGGCCCAAGTGCTTGGGCCCCTGCACCCACGTGGGAGACCAGGAAGAAGCTCCTGGTTCTTGGCTTCAGATCCACGTAGCTCCAGTCATTGTGGCCAACTGGGGAGTGAACCAGTGGATGGAGGGCCTCTCTCTCTCCCTCTCTGCCTCTCCTTCAATCACTTTGTAACTCTTTCAAATAAATAAATAAACTTTTTTTTTTTAAAAAAAGAATGTATATTCTAGAGCTGTTGGATGGAGAATTCTATAGATGCCGGTTAGGTCTGCTTGTCTAGGGTGCAATTTAATTCTGCTGTTTCTTTGGTAATTTTCTGCTTTAATGATATGTTCATTTCTGAAAGTGAGGTGTTATGTGTTAAAGTCTCCTACTATTATTTTTTGGGAGTCTATCTCTCCCTTTATGTCTATTAATATTTGCTGTATGCATTTAAATGTTGCAATATTGAGGGTATATGTATTTAAAAGTGGTATTTCCTCTTGCTGGATTGAGTCCTTTATCATTATATACTGTTTTTGATATAAAATCTGTTTTATTTCTTAGAAGTACGGCTTTTTCTTTGGGTTTTTGTTTGCATGGAATATCTTGTTCCATCATTTCAGTTTCAGCCCATGTATGTCCTTAGAGGATAGGTGAGTTTTTGTAAACAGCATTATCGTTGGGGTTGTTTTTAAATCCATTCAGTCACTTTGTCATTTATTAGGAGAATTTAGTCAATTGCCTTTTGTCCCTGTATAGCTGTATCTTTCTATAGGTTTAGAAAGTGTCCTTCAATATCTCTTTTAATGGGCTTTCTACCCCTTTGCCATTCTGAAGTACTTCTTATCTCCCAATAACTTGAGTATTTGCTGTCTTCATGTGAGCTCATATTTCCCATTTGCCTTCTTAATTTCTCTTGATTCTTTTTTCTTCCCCTACTGTGTATTTTCAAATAGCCTGTCTTTGAGTCTACTGCTTCTTTTTCTGCTTGATCTAACCTTCTATCAATGGAAGGTGGTATTTCATTCTGGTCTTCATTTGCATTGCCCTCATAGTGATCTTCAGCATTTTAAAATATATCTATAGACCATATGTGTGTCTTCTTTTGAGAATTATCTATTCAGTTCCTTTGCTCATTTTTAAATTGAGTTGTTTTAGTTTTGTTGTTGTTGCTGTAAGTCATTTGTGTTCCTTATATATTTTGGACACTAATTCTGTATCAGATATATGGTTTTTATATTTTCTTCCATTCTGCAGGTTGTCTCTTCACTGTGTTGATTCTTTCCTTTTCTGAGAGGAATTTTTTGGCTTGATATTACCCAATTTTTAAGTGTTGTCTGTGTTTTGGTGGTCATATAAAAATATCATTGCCAAGACCAATGTCATAGAGCTTTCTGCTATGTTTTCTTCAAGTAGTTTTACAGTTTCAGGTTTCATGTTTAAGTCTTTACTATGTTTTCAGTCAATTTATGAATATTTTGTGAGATACAGATCCAATTTCATTCTTCTGTATGTAGATGCAGTTTTTTCAACATTATTTATTAAAGAAATTCCCTTTCACTACTATGTCTTCTCAGCATCTCTGTAAAAATAATTGAACATAAATATGTGGATTTATTTCTGTATTCTATTATGTTCTTTTGGCATATGTGTTTGTTTTTATGCCAGGACCATGCTGTTTTAATAACTGCTTTGTAGTTTATCTTAAAATTAGGTAGTGTGATGCCTCCAAGTTTTTTTCTTCTGCTTAAGATTTATTTAGCTATTTGGGGTCTTTTATGATCTCATACAGATTTTAGAGTTAATTTTTTTATTTCTGTGAAAAATGTTATTTAAAATTTGATAAGAATTATCTTAATTCTTTTGACCACTTTGGGTAGTACAGACATCTTAATATTAACTTGTTTTAAATTCATGGACAGAGGACATGTTTCAATTTGTTTATTCTTCTATTTCTTTCAATTTTTTACAGCTTTCAGTATATAGATTTTTCACCTCTGTGGTTAAACTTATTTATAAATATTTATTTTTATAGCTATTGTAGATGTTATTTTTTCTTCATTTATTTTCATGCAGTTTGTTGTTAGTAGGTAGAAACACTTAATTTTTGAGAGTTGACTTTGAATCCTGCAACTGCACTGAATTTGTTTTTTAGATCTAAAAGATTTTGTTTTTCCTGGTGAGGTTTTCAGGGCTTTCTATAAATAAGATAATTTCATAAGAAATAAAGATTATTTCTTCATTTATCATTTGGATGCCTTTCCTTTATTTCTCATGTTTAATTGCTTTGACTGGGACTTCCAATACTATGGTGAATAGAAGTGGCAAGAGTGGACATCATTGTCTTACTCCTGATCCTTACAGGACAAAGCTTTTGATTGTTCATCATTGAGTATAATGTAGTTGTGGGTTTTGCTATATGAGACCATTATTGAATTGAGGTTCGTCCTTCCTTCCTTCCTTCCTTCCTTCCTTCCTTCCTTCCTTCCTTCCTTCCTTTCTTCCTTCCTTCCTTTCTTCCTTTTTCTTTGACAGGCAGAGTGGACAGTGAGAGAGAGAGGGAGAGAGAGAAAGGTCTCTTTACCGTTGGTTCATCCCACAATGGCCGCTGCAGCCGGTGCACTGTGGCTGGCGCACCGCGCTGATCTGCAGCCAGGAGCCAGGTGCTTCTCCTGGTCTCCACACTGGTGCAAGGCCCAAGGACCCCCCAAATGGAGCCAGGTGCTTCCTTCTGGTCTCCCATGGGGTGCAGGGCCCAAGCACCTGGGCCATCCTCCACTGCACTCCCGGGCCACAACAGAGAGATGGACTGGAAGAGGAGCAACCCGGACAGAATCCGGCGCCCCGACCGGGACTAGAACCCAGGGTGCAGGCACTGCAGGTGGAGGATTAGCCTATTGAGCCACGGCGCCGGCCGAGGTACATTCTTTCTATACCAAATTTGTTGAGAGTTATTACCATGAAAGGATGTTGAATCATGCCAAATGCCTTGTTGGCATCTATTGAGATGATGATATAGTTTTTAGCCTTTGTTCTGTTAATGTAGTACATAGTATTTGTTGATTCACATGTGAAGCATCTTTGCATCCCAAGAATAAATTCCACTTGGTCACAGTGAATGATTTTTTTAATGTGCTATTGTATTCAGTTTGCTAATGTTTTGTTGAAGTTTTTATATCTGTGTTTATTAAGGATATTGGCCTGTAACTTTCTTTTCTTATGTTGTCCTTATCTGGCTTTGATATCAGGGTAATGCTGACCTCATAAAATGATCTTGGAGTACTAGCTACTCTGGTTTTTTAGAAGAGTTTGAGAAAGACTGGTATTCATTTTCTTTAAGTTTTTGGTAGAATTCAGCAAGGCTGTCAAGTCCTGGTATTTTTTCTGATGGAATAGATTTTTTTTAACTTTTATTTAATGAATATAAATTTCCAAAGTACAGCTTATGGGTTACAATGGCTTCTCCCCCCATAACTTCCCTCCCACCCGCAACCCTCCCCTTTCCCACTCCCTCTCCCCTTCCATTCACATCAAGATTCATTTTCGATTCTCTTTATATACAGAAGATCAGTTTAGCATACATTAAGTAAAGATTTCAACAGTTTGCTCCCACATAGAAACATAAAGTGAAAAATACTGTTTGAGTACTAGTTATAGCATTAAATCTCAATGTACAACACACTAAGGACAAAGATCCTATATGAGGAGTAAGTGCACAGTGACTCCTGTTGTTGACTTAACAAATTGACACTCTTGTTTATGGCATCAGTAATCAACCTAGGCCCTTGTCATGAGCTGCCAAGGCTATGGAAGCCCCCTGAGTTCACTGACTCTGATCATATTTAGACAAGGCCATGGTCAAAGTGGAAGTTCTCTCCTCCCTTCAGAGAAAGCTACCTCCTTCTTTGATGACCCATTCTTACTGATGGAATAGATTTTATTATTGACTCAATCTCTTTACTTGTTTTTTATTTTTTGGATGTTCTGTTTTTTTCATGATCACCTTTGTAGACTGTACATTTCTATAAATTTATCTATTTCTTCTAGGTTATCCAATAGTCTGGAATATAATTGTTCAAAATACTTTTCTTTTTTTTATGAAGGAGAGAGGTTTATTTTGGTTCATACACCCCTTCTCTCCCAGAAACCTTTTATTTATCTCCACATGGGAGACCCAGAAGAAGTTCCTGGCTCCTGGCTCCCGGCTTTGGATCGGCACAGCTCCAGCCATTGCAGCCAACTGGGGAGTGAAACTACGGATGGAAGACCTCTCTCTCTCTCTCTCTCTCTCTCTCTCTCTCTTTATCATAGGGGAGATTTAATCTGCTTTGTTGACATAGTTTCACGCTCATCTCCTCTCCTCCAAGGAGATCAATGCCTGATTGCTAGCCCCAGTGGGTATAATATTTGTTCACGCTACCACTAGAACCACCCAAAGGATCCCTGCAGTCCTCAGTGTGAGCATGGATCACACAGCAGTGACCCTCACCAGGGCATCAGGGACCCCGAGTGTGTGGAGCCACCCATAGTGACTACACAAAGACCCAGGCACACTCTGTGTCCTGACATTCAGTTACAGTGTTTTCATAGTACCAGCACACAAGGCTCCCACAGTCACGTGCTCCCAACCCCTCTTCAATTCTCCCATCCAGACTCAAATACCTCCTCTGGGCTGGTTGCTGGGTACGCAAACACAAGCTGGCACAGCTGTTGTATATGTCTAAAATGGCGCACGCCCCTTCTCGACTAGTCATAGAGTGCTGGTGCTGAGTGGTTAGGCAGAGAGAAATGTGCTCCTTTTTATTCCCCTCTAGGTTGGGAGGTATACTGTCCCCCAAGGTGCTCTAAGCCGGACTCATGCCAGGCTCTTCCTGCAGCTTTATTTCCAGAGGCTTGGGCTGCTGCAGTCTGGTCTCACCTCACTCTCCAAAGCTGGTGCTAAGGCTCTCAGCTGCCGGGGTCCTGAGTTGTGTACGTCCACACCCTCCATGTAGATGTACATGTGTCCCTCTAATTTGCAGAGTTTTCTCTGCTATTTTCTCCTTAACTCTTCCCTGAGATTGCACTCTCTACACACTTTTTAAAACTATCTTTCCCTACACTAGAGCAGTAAGCTTCCTCCCTATTCTGCCATCTTGGTGTCTTTCCCACACTAGTTTTTTTGATCTTTTATTTTCCTATGGTATACATTTTAATGTGTTGCTTTAATTTCTGATGTTATTTACTTCAGTCTTCTCTATTTTTTCTTGTTTAGCTAAAGATTTGCTGTTTTTTTTATCTTTAAAAAGTTATTTAATTTTTCTTTTCCATTGTTCTTCTAGTCTCTAATTTTATTTGTCTCTGTTTAAATAGTTATTATTTCCTTCCTCTATTAACTTTAAGCTGAGTTTGTTCTTTTTATATAATATTTATATAATATTGGGGGGAGGAGGCAAGATGGCGGAATAGGAAGGGAGCACATTGATAGTCCGGGGAGAGATAGTTTAATAAAAGTGGAGATACTGCAGGTTCAAGGAAGAGTAGGGGAGGAAACAGCAGAAGAAACTCTTCCGAAACGCGTGGTTCACAGTGGACCTGCGTGGAGAGCGTGGGAGCCCACAGTTCGGGACACCAGTGGCAGACTCAACACACCAGCGCTGGAACGCGAGGTGAGCCGAACCTCAATAGCCCGAGACACCGGCAGGCAAGAGGAGAGAGGAGACTAGAGGGAACGACCCCCGGGGGGGGGGGGGGGGAAGTTCACCAGGCTAACTGGAAGAGAGAGAGAGAGAAAAAAAAAAGGTGACTGGTATGGACGTGGGTTTCTCTCTCTCCGCTCACCTCTCAAGGGCGAGCAAGACAAAGAGCAGGCGCCATCTTGGACATACGTCATAAGCAGAGCAACCTCAGGTCTGCACCGGCCCTGAGCCCAGCAGAAAAACCTGACTCTGGGCGGGGCGAATTAACAGGAGATTAGGACCTAGTAAATTTGTGGTGCTACTGAACTGAGACTGTGAAAAAAGAGATGGTGGGGGAGAGAACTCACGGAATTCACGTGAGCACTCTCCAGAGACGCTACAATTCCATAACTTTGGCAACCCAGTGGGAGACTGAAGGAGAATTTGAGCCCACTCTGAGGGCCAAACAGATTCCCTGTATGGTCCTTGGGAAAGAGCTTCCGATCTCTGGCTCCTGTGGGTATATCATTTGCCTGCTAACTACCTCCAACTTCATTCAGCTGTGCGGAATTACTTCCCTTTTGAATCAAAAAAAGAAAGAGAGAGAGAGAGATTTACTACGCCTAACCTGGGAGTGTCACCTTTGGCACACCAAACAGAGCTCTCAGGCCACACCCATCTCAAGCCCTAAGGCTCCATCAAAAACAGATAGTCCACTTAATCTAGAGTCATAGTATAACAAGAAAAAGCACCACAGTGAAGAAACCAAATATCTCCAATATGCCAAATAACAAACGCAAAAACCGAGGTAATAAAAACAAGGAAGTCACCATGAAGCCCTCAAATGAAAAAGACACCCCAATTCAAGATTATGAAGATGATGACATAGAAGAAATGCAAGAAGCAGATCTCAAAAAATTGATAAGAACATTAAGTTCTCAAAAACAAATTCTTGAACTACAGAAATCCTTAATGGACAAGATAGAAAATCTCTCTCGTGAAAATGAAATATTAAGGAGGAATCAAAATGAAACAAAACAACTAGTACAACAGGAAGCTGTGATAGTGACGGAAATGAAGAATTCAATAGATCAAATGAAAAACACAATAGAGAGCCTTACAAACAGAATGGGTGAAGCAGAAGAGAGAATTTCGGAATTAGAAGACAGAGAACAGGAAAGGATACAGTCAGACCAAAGAAAAGAAGAGGAAATTAGAAATCTAAAACATATTGTCAGGAATCTTCAGGATACTATTAAAAAACCCAACATTCGGATTCTAGGAGTTCCTGAAGGCATGGAGAGGGAGAAAGGATTAGAAGGCCTTTTTAGTGAGATATTAGCAGAAAATTTCCCAGGTTTGGAGAAGGACAGAGAAATCCTAGTACAGGAAGCTCACAGAACCCCTAATAAACACGACCAAAAGAGATCCTCACCACGACACGTTGTAATTAAACTCTCCACAGTGAAACATAAAGAAAAGATCCTAAAATGTGCAAGAGAGAAAGGTCAGATTACTCTCAGAGGATCTCCAATCAGACTCACAGCTGACTTCTCATCAGAAACTCTACAAGCTAGGAGGGAATGGCGAGATATAGCCCGGGTACTAAGAGAGAAAAACTGCCAGCCCAGAATATTATATCCTGCAAAGCTCTCATTTGTGAATGAAGGTGAAATAAAGACTTTTCATAGCAAACAGAAATTGAAAGAATTTATCGCCACTCGTCCAGCCCTGCAACAGATGCTTAAAGATGTATTACACACAGAAACACAGAAACACGGTCATCAATATGAAAGAAGATAAAGGAAGGAAAGCTCACAGCAAAAGATCACAGGGAATTCAAAGCATATATTAGAACTTATCTTTGGCAAATGGCAGGGCAAAGTTACCACTTTTCATTAGTCACATTGAACGTTAATGGCCTGAACTGTCCAGTTAAAAGACACCGATTGGCTGATTGGGTTAAGGAACAAAACCCATCTATTTGCTGCTTACAAGAAACACATCTTTCCAACAAAGATCCATACAGACTGAAAGTGAAAGGCTGGAAAAAGATAAACCATGCCAACAGAAATGAAAAAAGAGCGGGCATAGCCATCTTAATATCGGACAACATAAACTTTACCACAAAAACTGTTAAGAGAGACAAAGAGGGGCACTATATTAAGGGATCAATACAACAAGAAGATATAACAATTATCAATGTATATGCACCTAACTACAGAGCACCAGTTTATCTAAAAGATTTGTTAACGGACTTTAAGGGAGACTTAGACCCCAATACAATAGTACTGGGGGACTTCAATACTCCACTCTCAGAAATAGACAGATCAACAGGACAGAAGATCAACAAGGACACAGTAGATTTAAATGACACTATAGCCCAAATGGATCTAACAGATATATACAGAACTTTCAATCCTACAGCTAAAGATTTTACATTCTTCTCAGCAGTACATGGAACCTTCTCTAGGATTGACCACATAATAGGCCATAAAGCAAGTCTCAGCAAATTCAAAAGAATTAGAATCATACCATGCAGCTTCTCAGACCATAAAGGAATGAAGTTGGAAATTAGCAACTCAGGAATCCCTAGAGCATACGCAAACACATGGAGATTGAACAACATGCTCCTGAATGAACAATGGGTCATAGAAGAAATTAAAAGAGAAATCAAAAATTTTCTGGAAGTAAATGAGGATAACAGCACAACATACCAAAACTTATGGGACGCAGCAAAAGCAGTGTTAAGAGGAAAATTTATATCAATAGGTGCCTACATCAAGAAATTGGAAAGGCACCAAATAGATGAGCTTTCAATTCACCTCAAGGATCTAGAAAACCTACAGCAAACCAGACCCAAATCTAGTAGGAGAAGAGAAATAATTAAAATCAGAGAAGAAATCAACAGGATTGAATTAAGAAAAACATTACAAAAAATCAGCCAAACGAGGAGCTGGTTTTTTGAAAAAATAAACAAAATTGACACCCCATTGGCCCAACTAACTAAAAAAAGAAGAGAAAAGACCCAAATCAATAAAATCAGAGATGAAAAAGGAAATGTAACAACAGACACCACAGAAATAAAAAGAATCATCAGAAATTACTACAAGGACTTGTATGCCAGCAAACAGGGAAACCTATCAGAAATGGATAGATTCCTGGACACATGCAACCTACCTAAATTGAACCAGGAAGACATCGAAAACCTAAACAGACCCATAACTGAGACAGAAATTGAAACAGTAATAAAGGCCCTCCCAACAAAGAAAAGCCCAGGACCAGATGGATTCACTGCTGAATTCTACCAGACATTTAAAGAAGAACTGACTCCAATTCTTCTCAAACTATTCAGAACAATCGAAGAAGAGGGAATCCTCCCAAATTCTTTCTATGAAGCCAGCATCACCTTAATTCCTAAGCCAGAAAAAGATGCAGCACTGAAAGAGAATTACAGACCAATATCCCTGATGAACATAGATGCAAAAATCCTCAATAAAATTCTCGCCAATAGAATGCAACAACACATCAGAAAGATCATCCATCCAGACCAAGTGGGATTTATCCCTGGTATGCAGGGATGGTTTAATGTACGCAAGACAATCAATGTGATACACCACATTAACAGACTGCAGAAGAAAAACCATATGATTATCTCAATAGATGCCGAGAAAGCATTTGATAAAATACAACACCCGTTCATGATGAAAACTCTAAGCAAACTGGGTTTGGAAGGAACATTCCTCAATACAATCAAAGCAATCTATGAAAAACCCACAGCCAACATCCTATTGAATGGGGAAAAGTTGGAAGCATTTCCACTGAGATCTGGTACCAGACAGGGATGCCCACTCTCACCACTGCTATTCAATATAGTTCTGGAGGTTCTAGCCAGAGCTATTAGGCAAGAAAAAGAAATTAAAGGGATACAAATTGGGAAGGAAGAACTCAAACTATCCCTCTTTGCAGATGACATGATTCTTTATTTAGGGGACCCAAAGAACTCTACTAAGAGACTATTGGAACTCATAGAAGATTTTGGCAAAGTAGCAGGGTATAAAATCAATGCACAAAAATCAACAGCCTTTGTATACACAGACAATGCCATGGCTGAGGAAGAACTTCTAAGATCAATCCCATTCACAATAGCTACAAAAACAATCAAATACCTTGGAATAAACTTAACCAAGGACGTGAAAGATCTCTACGATGAAAATTACAAAACCTTAAAGAAAGAAATAGAAAAGGATACCAAGAAATGGAAAAATCTTCCATGCTCATGGATTGGAAGAATCAATATCATCAAAATGTCCATTCTCCCAAAAGCAATTTATAGATTCAATGCAATACCAATCAAGATACCGAAGACCTTCTTCTCAGATCTGGAAAAAATGGTGCTGAAACTTATATGGAGGCACAAGAGACCTCGAATAGCTAAAGCAATCTTGTACAACAAAAACAAAGCCGGAGGCATCACAATACCAGATTTCAGGACATACTACAGGGCAGTTGTAATCAAAACAGCATGGTACTGGTACAGAAACAGATGGATAGACCAATGGAACAGAATTGAAACACCAGAAATCAACCCAAACATCTACAGCCAACTTATATTTGATCAAGGATCTAAAACTAATTCCTGGAGCAAGGACAGTCTATTCAATAAATGGTGCTGGGAAAATTGGATTTCCACGTGCAGAATCATGAAGCAAAACCCCTACCTTACACCTTACACAAAAATCCACTCAACATGGATTAAAGACCTAAATCTACGACCTGACACCATCAAGTTACTAGAGAACATTGGAGAAACCCTTCAAGATATTGGCACAGGCAAAGAATTTCTGGAAAAGACCCGGGAGGCACAGACAGTCAGAGCCAAAATCAACTACTGGGATTGCATCAAATTGAGAAGTTTCTGTACTGAAAAAGAAACAGTCAGGAGAGTGAAGAGACAACCGACAGAATGGGAAAATATATTTGCAAACTATGCAACAGATAAAGGGTTAATAACCAGAATCTACAAAGAAATCAAGAAACTCCACAAAAACAAAACCCACAACCCACTTAAGAGATGGGCCAAAGACCTCAATAGACATTTTTCAAAAGAGGAAACCCAAATGGCCAACAGGCACATGAAAAAATGTTCAAGGTCATTAGCAACCAGGGAAATGCAAATCAAAACCACAATGAGGTTTCACCTCACCCCGGTTAGAATGGCTCACATGCAGAAATCTACCAACAACAGATGCTGGCGAGGATGTGGGGAAAAAGGGACACTAACCCACTGTTGGTGGGAATGCAAACTGGTCAAGCCACTAAGGAAGTCAGTCTGGAGATTCCTCAGAAACCTGAAGATAACCCTACCGTTCGACCCAGCCATCCCACTCCTTGGAATTTACCCAAAGGAATTTAAATTGGCAAACAAAAAAGTGGTCTGCACCCTAATGTTTATTGCAGCTCAATTCACAATAGCCAAGACCTGGAACCAACCTAAATGCCCATCAACGGTAGACTGGATAAAGAAATTATGGGATATGTACTCTTTAGAATACTATACCGCAGTAAGAAACAACGAAATCCAGTCATTTGCAACAAAATGGAGGAATCTGGAACACATCATGCTGAGTGAAGTAAGCCAATCCCAAAGGGACAAATACCATATGTTCTCCCTGATCGGTGACAACTGACTGAACACCAAAAAGGAAACCTGTTGAAGTGAAATGGACACTATGGGAAACGGTGACTTGATCAGCATAGCCCTGACTGTTAATGAACAACTTAATACATTATCCCTCTTAGTAGTTTTTTTTTGTCTGTTCTACTTAATATGACTGGTTTAATTCTGTAATTAATACACAGTTATTCTTAAGTGTTGAAATTTAACTGAAATGTGATCCCGTTAAACATAAGAGTAGGAATAAGAGAGGGAAGAGATGTACAATTTGGGACATGCTCAAGCTGACTTGCCCCAAATGGTAGAGTTAGAAACATAGCAGGGGACTCCAATTTAATCCCATCAAGGTGGCATGTACCAATGCCATCTCACCAGTCCAAGTGATCAATTTCAGTTCACAACTGATCATAATGAAAGGACTAAGAGTCAAAGGAAGCACATAAACAAGTCTAGTACCTGCTAATACTAACCGATAGAATAAATAAAGGGGAGAGTGATCCAACATGGGAAGCGAGATACTCAGCAGACTCATAGAATGGTGGATGTCCTAAACAGCACTCTGGCCTCAGAATCAGCCCTAGAGGCATTCCAATCTGGCTGAAAAGCCCATGAGAGTATTTCAGGCATGGAAAGCCAAGACACTCTGGCAAAAAAAAAAAAAAAAAAAAAAAAAAAAAAAAAAAAAAAAAAAAAAAAAAAACAACCCTAAATGAAAGATCTCTGTGAGTGAGATCCCAGTGGAAAGAACAGGTCTTCAAAGAAGGAGGTACCTTTCTCTGAAGGGAGGAGAGAACCTCCACTTTGAATATGACCTTGTCTAAACAAGATAAGAGTTGGTGAACTCAAAAGGCTTCCATAGCCTTGGAAACTCATGACTGGTGCATAGGGAGATTACTGATGCCATAGACAGGAGTGTAAATTTGTAAAGTCAACAACAGGAGTCACTGTGCACTTACTCCTCATGTAGGATCTCTGTCCTTAACGTGCTGTACATTGAGACTTAATGTTATAATGAGTACTCAAACAGTATATTTCGCTTTGTGTTTCTATGGGGTGCAAACTGTTGAAATCTTTACTTAATGTATACTAAACTGATCTTCTGTAAAAAAAAAAAAAGAAGAAATTATCAATTCCCAACTTGACTCTTCTGGGATTAAACATGACAATAGGTCTGATCTGATTTCATCATCATTTAAAAAAATCATCTATTATTTTTCACTTTATGTTTGTGTGGGAGCAAACTGTTGAAATCTTTACTTAATGTATGCTAAACTCATCTTCTGTAGATAAAGAGAATCGAAAATGAATCCTCATGTGAATGGAAGGGGAGAGGGAGTGGGAAAGGGGAGGGATGCGGGTGGGAGAGACGATATGGGGGGAAGCCATTGTAATCCATAAGCTGTACTTTGGAAATTTATATTCATTAAATAAAAGTTAAAAAAAATAAAAATAAAAAAATAAAAAAAAAAACAAAAAAATTTTATATAATATTGGGTGGTTTATTTGGGGCCTTTATTCTTTTTGATATAAGCATTTATGGTCTTCTCAAATATACATGAGATACTCTCCAGGACTAGGCCACAAAAAGAAATTATAACAAATTTAAAAGGATAGAAATAATATTTTGCATATTTTCTGACAATAGCGCTTAAGAAGAATGTATATTCTGTTACTATTAGATGGTGTGTACTAAATGTCTATTAGGTTCATTTGTTCTCAAGTGTAGTGTAGTTCAAGTCCAGTGTTTTCTTGTTGATTTTCTGTCAAGATGATTTGTCCATTGTTGAAACTGGGATTGAACTCTTATACTATTATCATATTTCATTCTATTTCTTCAGACATATTAATATTCACTTTCTATATTTAGATGCTTCTCTATTGCTTGCATTCTCTTGATAAGTTGACTCCTTTGTCTCTCTATAATGAGCTTTTACAATTTTAAACTTAAATGCTATTTTATCTTTAACAAGTATAACTGCCCCTGCTCTCTTTTTTTTATGGGATATCTTTTTCTATCTATTCAGTTTCAGTCCTTTATGTCCTTAAAGGTTAAGTGAGTTTCTTATAGGCAGTCTATAGCTGAAATTTTTTTTAAGATTTATTTATTTATTTGAAGGGCAGAGTTACAGAGGGAGACAGAGAGACAGAGAGACACAGAGAGAGAGAGACAGAGAGAGAGCTTCCATCTGCTGGTTTACTCTCCAAATGGCCCCAGTAGACAGAGCTTTGCTGATCTGAAGCCAGGAGCCAGAAGCTTCTTCTGGGTCTCCCATGTGGGTGCAGGAGCCTAAGCACTTGGGCCATCTTCTACTGCTTCCCCAGGCACATCAGTGGGGAACTGGATCGGAAGTGAAACAGCCAGGACTGGGATGCTGTTGACTAGGCAATGGCTTTACTGGATATGTCACAGCACCAGCCCCAGAGTTTTGGGGTTTTTTGAAGAATTCATTTAGGCACTCTATGTCCTTTTATTGGAAAATTCAATACACTTAGATTCAAAATAATTTTAGAAAAAATTCACTGCTACTATTTTGCTAATTGTTTTCTGGTTGTGTGTGGTTGTTTTCCACCTTTCTTTTACTATTGCTTTTTTTGTGATTAGATGATTTTCTGTAGTGGTAACTGTGCTCCTTTTTATCTACCAGGGGTTATTTCTTTGTGGTTATATAAAATGTCTTACTGCATACCTTTGATTCTGTAAAAACTTCACATTTTAATTCTGTCATCTATGCTTTTTGATATCACTATGTTTTTATATTGTGTACTTCTAACAACATATTACATCTATAGTTATTTTGAATATTTTTGTTTTAACCTTAAAACTAAGGCTGTAATGACTTATACTGCCATTACAGTACTCAACCCAGGACTCAAACCCAGGATTCAGACATCCCAAGTAACAACATTGTGCCACATGCAAGCCTGTGGGAAAATCTTGGTTTCTCTTTTGTCTTTTCTTTGTCAGGAAAAGAATTCTTGATTGGGTGTGTTTTTCTTTCAGCATTTTGAATATAGAATCCTATTATCTCTTGATCTCCAAGGAGTTTGCTGAAAAATCTGCTAATTCCCTTGTAGGTGATAGTCTTTTTCTGTTGCTGCTTTCAGAACCCTCTGTCTGTCTGCAACTTTTTACAGCTTGACTATAACAGATAATGTATCTTCATGTAATATTGTATGGATTGAACCTAACTAGAAATTTTTAATTTCCCTGCACCTGGATATTTAGATCTTTCCTCAGATTTAGGATGTTTTTAAGTATCATTGTCTAAATAAGCTTTCTATTCCTTCTTAACGTATCCATCTTTAACTGCTATGTTGTAAATGTGCTTTTTGGAAGCTGTTACATTAATCCCACAGGACTGTTCATCATTCTTTTCCATTTCTTTTTTTCTTCTTCTCTGATGACCATATTTTCAAATAACCTCTCAGAGTTCACAGGCTATCCTTTTTGATCAAGTCTGCGGTAGAAGCACTCTATTGCATTTTCATTTCACTTTTTTAATTCTTAAGCTCCAGAATTTATTTTTTCAATGGTTTCAAACTCTGTTAAATTTCTTGTTTTCTCTATCATTTTCTTGACATCAGTGAATTATTTTCTGTGTTCTCTTCAAAATCACTGAGCTTTTTTAAAGCTAATATTTTGAATTTTTGGACAAGTATTTTGTAGTACTCCACCTCTGCAGTCAACATTAGAAAATTATTGCTTTCTTTTTGTGATGATTTACCTAGATTTTCCACATTTCCTTTTGCCTTACACTAATGTTGATTATTTAGCAAAATAACTCCAATTCCAGGCTGTTTGGTTAGATTTATTAGGGAAATACTTTCCTTTATTGGAGGGTGTGAAAGCATTAACTGTGTCAGGTACAGCAGATCTGGCTCCGGTGATGACATGGCTGTGGAGTCTCCATCATTGTTGGTGGTGACTACAGGCGTTCTCATAGAAAATGCTGTGTGTTTGTGTGCGAAGTAGCTACAAAGACTTTCAGGGTTTTGGTTGTGATAATTAGTAGAGTCCTCCATATCTCTCCCTGTCTTTCTTCCTACCTTTAAAATAAAAACAATAAATAATAAAAATTTTTTAAAACAAAGAGGAACCAGAAAGTAAAAATAAGAACAGATGTAAATGGAGGCAGTAAATAATAGCTAAGACTTAATATTGCACTTACAATGTTCCAGGTATTGGGTATTGTTCCAAACACTTTAAATTCATGTGACTGCCCGAACACTTGTATTTATTTTGTGGTTATTAATCTTACTTATTCACATGACTGAGGAAACTGAGTCACAAAGAGGTTAGTAACTTGCCCAAGTGACACAGCTGGCAGATGGTGGAGCCAGGAAGTCTGGCTCTGAGGCCCAGGCTCGGGACTATTGCATTATTCTGCCTCAAAATTTCCTATGCTTTCCTCTCACTCAACTCTTATTCCACTAAGCTCGTTCCTTCATCACGACCTCCTTCACCAATCTTTCTACTTCTATCATGAAATTAATCACTTTCTCGTGATCATAAATTCCAAAGTGCAAATGCAGCCTCATGTTCTTTAATTTATCTTCTTCTAGATCTTTCCATTTTGTTTCACCTGCAGTCCATCTATGAGATGCCTATTTACAAGTAGTGACTATCACAGAGTGAATCAAGAATAACAAACTCCTCTGCACCACTAGAATTCCAAAAGGATACACTGCAGTGAGGTTGTTTGATACTAAAGGTTGGATACTTGATTTTTCTGAGACCAATCTGAAAAGTAATAATAGTAGTTAAAATTTCTCGAGTGCCAACTATTTTATTTCAAGTACTCTCCACATATTATTTGCTTCAATCCCGTGAGTTAAGTAGTGATTATTCTGTGTCACAGTTCAGAAAACAGAGGAATAGAGTGCTTGGGTAATTTGCTTAATCTGTAGCCAAAGATGGAGCCAGGATGGGTCTCACAAAGGTTAATAGCACAACCCAAGTCTTAACCACTGTGCCAACAGCCTTTCAGTCCCACACTATCCATGGCAAGAGGAATATCAACCTTCCCACCTTTATACCTTTATTTCTGATACAGGAAGCAGAGTTTCTTTCCTAGTGAATCTTGTCTGTTTAACATGCCATTTCATAACCATTTCTATTAATCTGCCCCAAGAACCAAAAAACCCTCCGTGGCCTTTTCCTTTCCTACACAATTCTGTTTGGTTACTATTTTGCTCTTTTCCCTTGGAAGGGTGCTAGAATAGTAAGCATTCACTGGCATTTCACAATGACTGGAACATTTACTCTGGGACATTATGATTAATTCAAAGCATGTTTCCCAAATGAATCGCCTAAAATTGGGGGCTCACCTCAGATTCACTAAACCCTGATCTCTGGGGGTGTTGCTCAACCTGGGATGTCCAGGCATGATTCACACTCGCCCCTGTCTCCAGACTGTCTCCTGTGGAGGGGTAACTCCTTGTCCCCTTGGCAACTGCTCTTTGCAAGCTGCCAACTTTGCTCCTGCGCTATCAACACTCTAACGCCATGGGAAGGGCTGTGACGAGTTTCTGGAAAGTGAATAGGAAGTTGACTTTCTAAACAGCCTGACACTGAGGGGAGGCAGTCAGACTATAAGAAGCCTGGGTTTGGCAAAGGGCAGCGAGCCAGTGGAGTCGAACAGGAGATGGTAAGTTCATTTTTCTTTCGTATGGGAAGTAGATGAGTTGATGTGGCTTGGGGCTGAATCAGGCAGATAAAGGTTCAGAAAGCCAAAACCAGCAGCAATCATAGAGTTTCATACTGAAGAGACTGTGAGGGTTGGCAAGCACATCTAAACTTGCTCTCCACTAGGAGCCTCCCAGCATCCCTGTGAGCTGAGGAGGTTATTTGCATTTAACAAATGAAGACTTTGTGGCTTAGAGAAGCTGTCTGTTCAGCCTAAGACTTCACCTTTAGGCTTGATCATGTGAGGACCTGCATCCTGTTTTCTGGCTCCAAATCTGCTGTTCTTCTTACTAGAATATTCTGGGACCCTTTTGAGTGGATCTTGGTAAGCCTGTCAGTTCCTTTCCCAGGACTGCTGTTCTCTCTGGGATAAATAGAAGGGTCGGGAGTGCCCTGGGACAAGCCTACAATTGAGTGGTTTCTCATCCCCAGCCCTCTTCTTTCTCTATGCCCATATCTGTGTAGTTTTAGCTTCTGCTCTAAATTAAAGCTTTTTAATGACTCAGTTTCTGCTTCTCTAAAATGAACAAAATAATAGCATTCTATTTTGTAGTGTCATTGTAAGGATTAAATAAAATGATACTAAAAACTATTTATATCTGAGTCTGGAAAATAATAACAAGTAAATGATAGCTATTTTTATTGTTAGGAGAAAGAGAAAATTCTTGGGATAGTGTTGGATTTGGAACCCAGAGAAGATGCAAAAGTAACCAGGCATTTCAACTTCAGTAATGTTTCCCTAAATGAGACACATAAGGTTAGGCCACCTCTAATTCTACCTTTGTTCCACACCAACTCATCAGTGATATCCCACAGAGTCCCAGTTTCCAAAATCCTACAGTCTCTGGCTAGGAAGGAATCAGGCAGGTCTCTGCTCTTGTGTGCATTTCTAAGGGCTCAAGAAGAAAGTAGAGCAAATACCTGATTCATCCCACCTCTTTACTTTACCACAGCACTTTTCAAATAACATATGAGCATTTTCTGTTTTGGGGAAACAGGGACAAGGGGATAACAAAGAGAAGAGGAAGCAGTTCAAGCCTGTCCTAAATTTGAACCACAGTGAAATAAGGTTGTAGATTTCTTTATTCTCTTTTTGCATGTCATACTTCTCAATTCTCAACTCAAGTGAATAAGCAATTGTTCTCCTCCATTCTGTTTGATGTCCTTCTCTCTATTTCAAAGATATGAGCCTATTGAATCATGGAGGTCTTGTAGATTCTGGGTAGAAACCATGAAAGATCTGACTCCAACCTACCTTTTCTATTAACCTTGACCACATAAACACTGATCTTTAAATCTCATCCCTTTGTGGTGATATGCCACTGACTTCATCTCATATTCCTCTCCTCCACTGCTCATTAGATTTCAGCCACACCAATGTTCTTTGAATATATTACACTATGCTTCTACCTTACAATCTTTGAATTTGCTTTCTTCTCTGCTTTTTTCACTACCAATTTGCTATATGAGGACAGGAATTGCATCTATTCTCATCATTTTAGCCCCTTTCTCTAGAACAGTGTCTGGCATTGTAGGTACTTAATCAACAAATAATAAATAAATAATAATAATAAATAATGGGAAAGAACAGAACACCTCTCTTGGTGTGGGGGTGGAAGTGGTTGTGATAGGACAATTCCTCTGAGGAGGAAACTTTTGGATTTACAGAGCTAGGCAGACCCAGAAAGAGGGGATGCTGTGGGCACAAGAGCACAGGGAACAAACAATGCTTCCTGGAAATTATATGATGCTTTATTGTAAATGCATTGTTAAGTTGCAGAGAAAGCATGGGGTGATTAAGGGGTATTGGCAGGAGATAAGAATGGATGAACAGGAAGAGGCCACATCTGAAAAGATTTGACTCAGAGTTTGCTCAGAAAGTGGGAACAGCTGAAAGATTTTAAGTAGTAAGGCAATATGGTCATATTTTTGTGTTGGGACTATTATTCTCATGGCATTTTAGAAAAAGAATTGGAGAAAGTTTATGTAGAAAATGTGGCCAGTTAGAGGACGAGTGCCCTGGTCTGGGAAAGAAATGATGGCATCTAAGCTAATTCTGTGACAATCAAGGGAAATTTGGAGAATGGTTAGGTATTTCATCAGAAGAGAAAGTCAGTGTTGATGTGATTGATGTGAAGGGTTACAATGAGGAAGAGATCCTTGTTCTTTCCTCTTTGCTACAACTTGGTGGAAGACTGCAGGGTGTCTGTGGACAGGTAGGGGACAGGGACAGTGGTGGTATCACAGCCTTTCAGAGTCATATGCAGTCCAGAGGGTGAGATTGAAATTTGCCTTTCCTTCTCCCATTTCTAAGAGTTTCTGCTGTCCAGTGCCCTCCAGGCTTCCTGGGGTATACCAACTGTGGGGCAGTCCTTGCTCCTCCCTCTTCTCCTCCATTTGTTCCTTGTATCCCAACCTGGAGTTAAGAGACTGAGTCCTGTTCATTGATCTCTTAATTAGGAAGAATGAAGGAATGAGACCTCGTACCCTTAATTTCTCTCACAAATAGAGTGAGACGAAGTTCTAAGAAAAATTGTATGTGTGTAATCGCCAGAGGCCCAAATGTATTTTAATAAATTTTACTGTATTTGTTTAAGATAGACAATATTTTAAGGCATGCATATGGGTGGTAAAAAGCTCACTACAGGCTGGCGCCGCAGCTCAATAGGCTAATCCTCCACCTGCGGTGCTGGTACCCCGGGTTCTAGTCCTGGTCAGGGTTCCAGATTCTGTCCCGGTTGCCCCTCTTCCAGGCCAGCTCTCTGCTGTGGCCTGGGAGTACAGTGGAGGATGGCCCAAGTACTTGTGCCCTGCACCGGCATGGGAGACCAGGAGAAGCACCTGGCTCCTGCCTTCGGATCAGTGCGGTGCGCCGGCCGCAGCACGCCGGCCATGGTGGCCACTGGAGGGTGAACCAATGGCAAAGGAAGACCTTTCTCTCTGTCTCTCTCTCTCACTGTCCACTCTGCCTGTCAAAAAAATAAAAAATAAATTAAAAAAAGCTCACTACAGTTAAACAAATTCATATATAAGTACCCTTTTTTGCTGTTTACTTCGTGCGCCAAGAGAAGCTAAAATCTCATTTAGCCTGAATCCCATATACTGTATAATTTTATGATCTATAATGCCTGTGTTGCCCATTAGATCTCTAGACTTGTTGATCGTATGTGTATGTTACTCTGTATGATGGAAAGCAAATGGCAAGAACATATTTTACAGCTTTCCTGTGGTCTTCTAAGCACTTTTACTTAGATACCATTGCTACTGTAACTACAATGCACTTCTTTATAATTATTACTTATTGTTCTATTTAGCATACCTCTATCTTATTTTTAGTCATTTCCCTGCTACAATTCATTCAACCATTTAGCGTAAAATATTCATTAGACGTTAAGCATCTGCTCTACCCTGGGTGGGGATTCAGACCTGAACGCCAGCAACTCCCTCCAGCCTTATGCTTCTATGTTTGCTTTGTGTTTGGATTGTGGCTCTCATGCTCGGAGGGAGATCATGAATGGAGTTACTTAGGGGAACAAACAAACGACTGTAAGAAGGACCCAGGAAAGCAAAGAATGAGAGGAGAATGGGGCTAGAAAGTGGGAACCTAGGTAAACCCTTACCGCTGCGAGTGAAGCCAGTGGGCTGACATAGATTCAGAAGACTAAACCAGTTACTCCAGGCATTACAGAATAATCAAGAGTAGAGCTAAGAGAAGCATTTTAAGCAAAAGGAAGTAGTCAGAAGCATATATTGGTACACTAAGGGCAAGGCTGGTAAGAGTTGAAATCTTCCTTTTATTTGGCAATTTGGACGCTAGTGATAAAGCTCAGATGAGAAGCTTTGTAGGATGATGGGGCAGAGGGTTGGACAGTAAAGGCGAGGCAAGGTAGTGAAGAAAGCTTAACATAGAGGAAGGAGAGAAGTCAGGCAGTATCTGCATGGAAGGATAAGGGGCCAAGAGAGTAACATGGACTCTGCCTCTCTAAGAGAGTAAAGCTGTGGTCTTCAGTGTAGAGGAGATGGGATCTCCTTTCCAAGGCACCCTTCTTGCCAACTGTATACACCAGTTGGAATACCAGCAAGGCTTGGGGCTCCTGTGGGTGTCTAGTCCCTCTGCCTCTGAAAAGGGAGGTCAGGGTCAAGCACGTTTTCCTTCTACTCTCTGCCTCTCTCTTTGCCCTGCAATTCCTTTTTGTGCTTTGGAAAAGTGAAGTGAAAGATAAAGATAACCATGGTGCCTGACAAAGGTTTACACAGGCACAGGATATCACTCCAATGACCCAGTCTCTGACTCCTTTCCAGCGACTTCCAGTTGGAATCAGGCTGCCAGAGAACACTGAAGCAAAGATTAGCAGAACTCATTGCAGCTTCTGCTAGAAGGCATTTCCTCGTGTTTCTACATGTAGCTTGCTGAGTAACACCGGCTAGAATCCTTAACCCTTCAGCACCCTGACCCAGTAGCATTCTAAAAACTCTACATGGTGGCTTAAAAAATATCATGGAAGCCGGCGCCGCGGCTCACTAGGCTAATCCTCTGCCTTGCGGCGCCAGCACACCGGGTTCTAGTCCTGGTCGGGGCGCCAGATTCTGTCCCGGTTGCCCCTCTTCCAGGCCAGCTCTCTGCTGTGGCCAGGGAGTGCAGTGGAGGATGGCCCAAGTCCTTGGGCCCTGCACCCCATGGGAGACCAGGAGAAGCACCTGGCTCCTGCCATCGGATCAGCGCGATGCGCCGGCCGCAGCACACCGGCCGCGACGGCCATTGGAGGGTGAACCAACGGCAAAGGAAGACCTTTCTCTCTGTCTCTCTCTCTCTCTCTCTCACTATCCACTCTGCCTGTCAAAAACAAAAACAAACAAACAAACAAAAAAAAACCAACCCTTGCATGGAGAGGAAGAGAGAACAGGTTTACTCAGGAATTAGATGGGAAATCAGGCGGACTAAGGATCATCAGGACAGGTAAGAAGGGCACCTCCCTTCTTCCCTTCTACAAATGCTTAACAAGTGCCTTCCATTTGCTATCATTGTATTCTGCTAGGGGAGGAGGGTTTATACAAGAAATTTCCTCCCATGACTGTGGGAAAAAGGCAGGCCTGGCTGTACATGCCTAGGTTATGATCTCAAAGAATATTTTTAGAAGATTTTATTTATTTATTTATTTGAGAGATAGAGATTCAGATAGACAGAGGGAGAGACAGACAGAGAGGTAATCCATCCACTGGTTCACTCCCCAAATGGCCACAATGGCTGGAGCTGTGCTGATCTGAAGCCAGAAGCCAGGAGCTTCTTCCAGGTCTCCCACATAGGTGCAGGTGCCAAAACACTTGGGCCATCTTCTACTGCGCTCCCAGGCCATCAGCAGGCAGAGACCTAGACCAGAAAAGGAGTAGCCAGGACACTAACCGGCGCCCATATAGGGTGCTGGTGCTGCAGGAGGAAGCTTAATCTACTATACCATAGCATTGGCCACCTCAAAGAATATTGTTTGCTTATGCAAGCAGACTATTTCAACAGTGTAACAGGGTCAGGCTCCCTACCCAGCTTTGTGTATACTTGATGAGCAGGGCCGCAACCTTCCCTAGCAAATTGGGCTATACATCACATCATTTAAAAATACTTTAAGGGGAGCCGGCGCCGCGGCTCACTAGGCTAATCCTCTGCCTTGCGGCGCCGGCACACCGGGTTCTAGTCCCGGTCGGGGCACCGGATTCTGTCCTGGTTGCCCCTCTTCCAGGCCAGCTCTCTGCTGTGGCCAGGGAGTGCAGTGGAGGATGGCCCAAGTCCTTGGGCCCTGCACCCCATGGGAGACCAGGAGAAGCACCTGGCTCCTGCAATCGGATCAGCGCGGTGCGCCAGCCGCAGCGCGGCGGCCATTGGAGGGTAAACCAACGGCAAAAGGAAGACCTTTCTCTCTCTCTCTCTCTCACTGTCCACTCTGCCTGTGGAAAAAAAAATACTTTAAGGGGCAGGTGTTTGGTGCAGTAGTTATGACAACAATTGTGGGGTGGGTGGTGTGATACAGCAAGTTAACTTGCCACTGGGTATGCCTACATCCCGTACTAGAGTACCAGGTTCATACCTGGCTATTCCATGCCTCTGATTCAACTTATTACTCAGATGCTGAGAGTATGGCTCAAGTACTTGAATTCACTACCACCCATTTGGAGAACACAGGCGGTCATTTGGGGAGTGAGCCAGCAGATGGAAGATCTGTCACTCTGCCTTTCAAATAAATCTTTAAAAAGAAAGATGCTTCTTGGTATCTCCTGGTTCAAGTTCGGCTCCTCTGTTTCCTATTCAGCTTCCTGCTAATGTTAACCTAGAAGGCAGCTGAAGATGGCTCCAGTAGCTGGATCCCTGCCACCCACATGGGAGACCCAGACTGAATTCCAGCCTCCTCCATTTGATTTAATCAAACCCTGGCTATTTCAGGCTTTTGGGGAGTAAACCATTAGTGGAATAGAAGATTTCTCTCTCTCTCTCTCTCTCTCTCTCATCTCTCTGCTGAAGAATTCCAAGGAAATGCCAAGTAGATTTGGTATAATCCTCATAGTCTCCTACAGCTGTGAAATAATCTATGAGAGGTGACTGGTACTTGGTGAAACAGAAATGTATTATTGGATTAAAGCAGAGGATGAACTTTTTCCTCTCTTAGATATAATATGCCTTGATCTGAAGCACTACAAGTCCTATAAGACTTTGAAATGTTTAGAACCAGTTTCTCTCTCTCTCTCTCTCTCTCTCTCTCTCTGTGTATGTGTATGTTTGCACATGTGTGTGTATTCTGTTTCAGTAAAGAATTTGCTGAGGAAATTTTGTTTGAGCCAAATTTTATTTAAAAGTTTAAGCAATTAAGATGGGAAATAGTGGTTAGAATTGGGCATGGTGATAGGGAGTCATGATCCTCATCTACTCAACCTCCCCACAAACTTCCTGGAGCTGGTTCCAAAGCCAGAGAGATCTATGAAACTATTCTGTTCAGGGAGAAAACCACTTCCTAAAGTCACCAGAAGGGCGCTGTTAGTTTAGAACATGTTGAAAGATGAGCAGAAATCCAGCACAGGTTCAAAGGTAGACACTGGGGTCACCTTCGTGAAGGCTGAGTCGTTGTGCTCCTTACTGGCAATGCTTTTGCTCTCATACTTCCAGAAATATTTTTGGAATACCATGTAACTTCCTGCACTTTTCTAAGTGGACAGCTAACATTTTTCACCATAAATTTTAAAAGAAAAGATTGGACTTCCAGCAGATTGTGAAGATTAGCCTCTTAAAGTTGTTGCATCATTTCTTAGTACAGCCAATGTAATTTAATACCAAAGTGATCTGGTGACCCTCATCACTTAAACCATAAATAAACTTGTAATAACAAGTTTTCCACAACTCATTTTCTCTCCCTTAATACTTCTTTCTTTAATTCTATTTACTTCTCTAAAATTTTAATGACATTTTAAGCTTAAAATCTTTTCTTGATTACCCTATCATTTATTTTAAAGAATAAAAATACAATAAATAGAAATTTTAAAAGATTTTATTTTTCTGAAACCTTAAGTATTTATGTTTAAAATTTATTTTAAGTCTTTTTTTATTAAGTTAGCATAAAAATTACTTTTAATACACAACTGAATAAACTACCATAAATATACTACAAATTTTGATAAGTAACAAACAATTATATTTAAAATGGTATTAAAATGCCTCTCTATATGGGGAAGGGACTTTTTTCTTATTTATTTGTATATTCATAGATTAATATTATTTATAAATTAAATTAGAGAAGTTTTGTATCAGTTTTTTTGTTATATTTCATTTTTAGGAATTTAAACACTGAAAAACTTCATTAACATGAATAAGTAAATGGGAAGAGAAATTTTATTATACAGTTCTTCCAGTTCTTTGAACTCCTTCTATGTCACATGCTCCAAACTCTATAGTCAAAACTTGGTCAAAGATGTGACTTAATTGGGTCTTCCCTCAAAGTTGGTGAAAGGAAGGAGATAGAAGCCACTGGATTTGAAAATGGAACAGATATGTTACATTATCATAAGTTCTCAACACTTATTCCAATATTTTGAATTGTCTCTGACATACCAATATTTTTAATGTCCAGGGGACAAAACCCCAAGTAAATAGAATATCAGCAAAAAGAATGATTTTCTTTTGTAAAGTGGGAGAAGGGCATGTTTTTAGGCAGACTGGTTTTAGAAAGGTATTCATTTGAAAGGTGAGAACATAAATTCTGATTTAACTAACACTGCTCTTGCTTGTGTAAATCATGTCAGAGTCATCCTGGTTTGAAAATTTCTCCTAATGTACTTAGAATGGTACTTTTTGTATATTGAATATAAATACAGTAGTAGAAATAGCTGGTAATACAACACAATCTGAGAAACCTCAGTGGGGTTAAGTCCCCACCAGAGAATTACCACCATACTTGCTTGTCCAAATAAGCAGCACCATAAATCATAACATTAGGATACGCTCAGTTTTAAACCAAGGTTGCTACAGAGGTCAGCTAACTAGTGTTCTAACTTATAAGAACATGAAATATGCCTGCTTATTGAAGTCATTATCCAAAAAGTCCTAATTAGAAGGTGCCAGCCTTCTTACACAAAGATACTTCCTCACCCCAAATCTGGGAGACTTGTCATTGTTTGAGTTGTGTCCTCACTGGTATTTGGTTGGACTGTAGTCAGTTACACATATATACCACCTTACATCATTGCAATTTTCCTACATCATTCACTATTGGGACACAGACTGTGGTAATTCAAAATTTCTCTATAAGAGAGGTTTTAGGCAGGTCTGGCATAGCTGTAAAAGTACAGCTCCAAAGAAAATGCATTTTTTTGTTGGCGATAATGCTGGGGTGGCTCTGGGAGCACTGATGCAGCAGCTAGACTTGGTCATGTCTGTCACACACCCAGTCATCCACAACAGCAAGCAAGCCTGGATGTTTATCAAAATAAAATAGGAGCAGACAGAGCTCTTGGTTCAAAGTCATGCTTTTCTGCCATCCTTCTGTCCATGTTATTTAGATGTGCCAAGCTTCATCATTTTCATGTGCAATATGAGGAAATTGGGGAAGATGAGCATTTCTAGAATGAATTTGTCTAAAAAATTTTTAAGTGTTAATGGATTTGATGAAATCCTCACAAAAGGGAGCGCATGAGAATTAACAGCTGTTACAGATCCAAGGGGAATAAATTTACTCTATGTTTTAAGATATATTAAATATATACTAAACATTAAATAGTATTGTGCATACCTGTGCTAAAATGGTAAATCAAGCAGTTAAGACATAGATCAATATATGGCATTGCATAATACAATTAATTGATGCTCTACACATCAGAATAGTTAGGTATTATTTCTGTGGATCGAGTGCTCATGTGACTTCCTATTATACCTGGTTATACCAATTCTTAAAGGAAGAATGCTGCATAATAATGGCAGTCATATTGCTGTGTTTAGCTTCTTTAGAGATTTTTTAAGGACAGAGACAGAATCAGTAGGCAGACTGAGCGCCCATCTGCTGGTTTAGCCTACAAATGCCAACACGAGGGGGTCAAAGCTCTCAATTCAGGTCTCCCACATGGGTGGCAGGATGCCCAGTTCCACGGGTCTCCCTTCCAGTGTCTGCAGTAGCAGGAAGCTGAATCAGGAGACAGAAACAGGTATTGAATCCAGGCCTTCCAATGTGGACGTGGCTAACTGGCTTAACCACTAGGCCAAATGCCCAAAGTGGGTCTGGTATTTTTCTTACAAGCATATTAAAAATATATTGTAAAAGAAATGCATTGGTGGTAAAGTAATTACTCAGGAAATATTTAGTGAAAGAATGAAGAAACAAACTCTGTGTTCAGCTTCAGTATAGTGTTCATCTAAGCCTTGGAAGCACAGCAATGAGAAATGAGAGAGCTTGCACCACCCGCCAACTGAAATAGGTAGAATTATAACTCAACATAGCCATTATTAGCTAGAACTGTTTAGGCCTTGTTGGTTGTACGTGGGTACTAAAAGGAGGTTTGCTTTTCTTATTTCAGGCCAGCTGCCTAAAAGTCATCTGGAACCAAAGATTCCAGAAAACGGTCTTTGGAGCAGCCCAACTGCTTTACTTTGGAGCTCTGATCTCTGGTAAGCTTTATGGTACCTCCTCACATGGAATGGAGTAATTAGGCTTAGAGCCCAGAGCCAAATGCGAGAAGTTCAGGATTGCAGGCAGTTGTGAAGCCTGGGAAAACTGTCTAGGTCCAGATTCCTAGAGGATAAACACACCCTATGCCACCGTATTGGTAGAAAAAGGCTTCAGGAAAAACTTATGCTGATATATCCAGGACCAACTACCCTATTAAAGCATAGTAGGTACAGTCTCACGGCGGTTCAAGGAACCCATTAAATGTTTTAATTTCTTTAAAGATAATTTCCTTTGAATTCAAAATGTTCTAATATAGAATGTACTCATTTTTATATTGCCTAAGTCCATGAAAGTCAAAATGTGAATCTGGTTATATCAGAATAAAGTTGTGTGGCAAAGCAATTTCATACAGGTATCAGTGCAGAAGGCATTAATGTGACTGGTCCTCAGGCAGGCAGCAGGGGTGAGGGTTGACTAGCAACAATGCTTTATAAACAGGAAAGGCAGACATTTCCAGGCTTGATTGCTTGCATTGTACACCTTCTCACATGGGATCTGGCCTCTTCTGCCCAGTGAGCTGCCACAGGCTACAATAACAGTAATTTACATCATCGTGCCTTTATACTTTTGAAGGGCACATTCTTTGTTTTATTTGATGTCACAAACATTTGTAAAGAATGGATGTTTGAGGCCTGTTTTAACCGTGAGTAAAAAGACATAGAGGAAGTAGAGTAATTTATCAAAAAGAAACAGTCAAGAGAAGTAAAATGAGTGCACGATTTCATATCAGGAGATCTGATTTCTATTCCTGACTCTGCCCCAAACCTGTTGTGTTTCATTCACTCAACAAGTTTCTATGTTGAATGCCTATGAAGTCTAAACTCTATGCTTGGTGCAAGGGATCCAGGGCTAAAAAGAAATCACCATCAGGGATTCTCAGTCTAGTGTATGTGAACCATATCAGTGAAATTAACTGCCATATCATGGCAATTAACTGTGGCAGAAGCAGGGACAGATGCAATGGGCAGCTGGAGGAAGGAGCACTGAGCCTACTTGCGGCTGATACAGAAAATAGGTGGAGTAAGAAAGGAGGGCAGCCAGGGTAACAGGAAGAGGATGTGCAAAGGCACAGAGGAGAAGTTTTGTTTTTCTAAAAAGAGTAAATACGGTGAGCAATGAACGTGGGCCAGCAGGTAGTCTCCGACTCAGAAAGCATTTTGGTTTCCATGTGACGAGGAAGAACCTACCACAAAGATTTTTGCATGTGTGTGTCTTTAAGCTGGGTTTGGACAAATTGTTTGACATTTCCTTAATTTATAAAAGAATAAGAGTAAGTTACATGATCTCTGCCATCTCTTCAATTCTGAAATCTTATGATTCTGAATCTTTTACACCAGAACTTTTTGACATGTTCTTATTCTGGACTTGAATACATTAACAAATGAAATAGAGAAATCACTCTTTTTCATTAAAACAACCACATTAGACAAAAAATCATATTTTGGGTATTTATCTGGTCAGAACTTCTCTGACTTCATGGACGCCTACTTAGGCTCATAGCCTCCGTCTAGTTAGGGTGCTAACTAACCTGGTCCTCACTCTTCTTTACATTAGAGTTAACAAATCAGAAAGAAGTGGCAGCATGGACATATAATTACAGCATAAAAGCATACTCGTGGAATGTTTCCCGTGCCTTCTGCCAGAAATACTACACGGATTTAGTGGCCATCCAGAATAAAAATGAAATTGCTCACCTCAATGATGTCATACCCTACTACAGCTCTTACTATTGGATTGGGATCCGAAAGATCAATGATAAGTGGACTTGGGTGGGAACCAAAAAGCCTCTCACCAAAGAGGCTGAGAACTGGGCAGACAATGAGCCCAACAATAAGAAGAACAATGAAGACTGTGTGGAGATGTACATCAAGAGGTCGACTTCTCCCGGAAAGTGGAATGATGATCGCTGCAGATATAAAAAGCGGGCGCTGTGCTATACAGGTAGGGCCTTCCCCATGCTAAATCCTTCCTGTTAAAAAAAAAAAATACCTTCCCTGGTTTATCACTGTAACCACTGGGCCAATAGCATGAAGTCATAAAGTCAGGGACATGGGAAAAAGGAGTAAACAGTCAGCAATTCTGAGCACATTAATGACTGTAAGGTCAAGACTAGAGGAAACTGGCGATGTGAAACTAGAGGAAATGTTAGTATCATCTGGTCCACCTTGCTCGTCCTATAACCGATGAAATGGATGGCCTGGAAGTTTTAATTTCTTAGGGTCAGAGAGCTGGACAGAAGCAAAGTTGGGACTGAAAATCAGTCCTAAACTTTAGGCTCAGAGTTTTTTCAGCACTATGCCATGGTATAAAAGAAAGTACAAGTTGAGAAGGAATTTATCCCCATCTTTGGGAGACACAGCTGTAACTGCTGTTTATTGAAGGTCAGTAGTCTTTTGTTCCAGATGTTGTGCTGATAGAATGTGCCATTTGATCATTTAGTATTAGTTAGATTTGGTCCTCAGGACAACACTGTCAATCAGGTTCTTCTTTTATTCTTATTTTGCTAGTGATGGAAAAGGTCAGAGTTAATAAGTAATCTGCTCAAGGTTCTAAGCTTGTTGATGGTAGAACCAGTTTCAGATTCATGCTGAATCCAAAGTTGGTGTTTATAACCATATATGCTACTATATTCTTTGCTTCACATCTTCATAAGACAATTTGAGAACATGACTAAGGACTGCAAAAGCTGAACAGAGTTTTAACAACGTGTCTTCAAGTACATTGGGCTTTGATGGGGTGAGGGTAGTGCAGGAAAGGGAAGAAGTGACTGAATCTACTTGATTCTCAGTTCCCTAGTTCAGAGTGAATAGGTGTGCATGTCTGAGAAGGAACACAGAAGCAATCTAGCACATCTTTCTATGTATCATGTGGCTTCTCTTGGTAATATACTCCAAAGTGGACCGACACGTGCCTAGATATTCGGGCAAAGGAAACAACCAACAGAAAACAGTCCAGCCATAGGCCTTGCCCCCAGTTCTAACCTCATCAATAAAAATATCAATAAAAAATATTCAACGTAGTGCCTATTGAAATACTAATCCTCCACAAGTGCATATACCCTCAAAGACTCTTCTTGTAAGAAAGAAGCCCTGGTCTTTTCTCTTCTGTCACTCCAGTGTCACAGACTTAGTGAGGAAGGCCTGAAAGGTCAGCAGTCACCTGCACCGTTTAAACCTGACATATTTAGATTCATGAAATGTCCTCTAATAAGATGTTTGTTCTTTACCATAAGTAAGTCTTAAACATATCATTTGGCTCCTTTGTTCCTCTGATTTATGGTATTGAGTCTATATTTGCAACAAAAGGTGGGAGGGTTTTGACCCCAACATTGTCAATCTGGGCTCAGAGAAGTATCCTGCATAAGGTCTCACAGCAGGTAGGCAGCAGAGCCAGGATTCAGATCATATGTATATGACCCTTTCCCACCCCACATCTGGTTTCTAGCCTCCATGCTCTAATGTCTGGCACAAGGTTTCTACAATAATGCAACTCTTTGGAAAATCCTGGTTTGAAAACCATAACTCATTTGTACTCCGGATACAGGAGTTTCTTTGTCCGCATATCTATCCATGGCTCCATTTGTCCCTCAGTTGCCACACATAGTTAGCCCTCCTTAGGAAACACTACATACAGAGTGAAATGGAGCTGAGCAGTACTCCATCAGATTTCCACAATACTTTTTATGGGGAACAGAGTGGGTCTCAGACAACATTGTGGTTCTCTGTGGTCTGGTTGGCTCATTCCTACTAGAGAGGGCTGAGTCTACAGCTCATCTCCTGTGATTCCCATGTTTCTGATTCTTGTGTATCTATGCAGCTTCCTGCCAGGACACATCCTGCAGCAAACAAGGGGAGTGCATCGAGACCATTGGGAATTACACTTGTTCCTGCTACCCTGGGTTCTATGGCCTGGAATGTGAATATGGTAAGGCTTCTTTTGTTGATATTATTTTGGTCCTGGGTCTTATACTAGAGATGATGCCATGAAGCAAGTCATGTTGGAAACTTTCCAGTGAGTAAAGATTAATCCCAGGCCCCCTCTATCATCTGTTTCCTGTTTCCTTAAAACTGTTTCTATACAGACTATGGATAAAAATATTTTATTCCTAAAGACAACAATCACTCATAAAATTTCAAAAGGGAAAGAAAGAAGGTAAAAAAGGCAAATAAAATTGGCTATTTCAGATTAATTTTACATGTTTGAAACGAAACTAGCAAAAGAATGACGACTTCCCAAGAAGCAGCCAGTATAAAGGAATGAAGTCAAGATTGGCAGTAAAAGAAATGAAGTGAAGATGGCTATGAGCCAAAGAAGATAGAGTTAAGAGTGTCACACAAATATGAGGGTACCCCAAATAGATAATGGAAAATGGAATTAATAGATAATGTTTAATTTGGTGCAAATTTTAAAGAAGATTTATTTACATATTTGAAAGGCAGAGTTAAAGAAGGAGGGCAAGAGAGCCAGCCAGCCAGTTTGCAATCTTCTATCCATTTGTTCATTCCCACAAATGGCCACAACTGCTGGGGCTGGGCAAGGTTGAAGCCAGGAGCCAGGACCTAGGTCCTAGATCCAGGTCCCCCACATGGGTAGCAGGGCCCCAGGTATTTGTGCCATCTTCTGCTGCTTTCCCAGACACATTAGCAGGGAGCTGGATTGGAAGTGGAACAGCAAGGACTCAAACTTGGCACTTGTATGGGATGCCAACATCACAGATGACAGCTTAACCCACTATGCCAGCCCTTTAACATGTATTTTCTAGGAAATTTTTGAAATGCCCTAGTAGTTCCAGCCTTCATGGACTTAAACAAGTAGAGAGAAGAATGGTGAATATTGTGGAGGCCAAGGAGTATAGAGGAGAAGGAGGCATGAGGAGAAATTGATTAATGAGTACAATGGTATAGCCAGATAAGATGAATAAGTTCTGGTGTGTTATCACACAAAAGAGCGACCTAATGAACAATATTGTATCACATAACTCTAAACATCTTGAAGAAATGCTTTTGAATGTTCTCATCACAAAGAAATGATAATCAGTTGAGATGATGGATAATCTAAATACCCTGATCATTAAGCAGAGTATACCAAAGCATCACACTGTACCCCACAGAAATATACAATTAATCGCTTAATTAAAAAATACACCAAAAGCAAAAGTTCCAGGGCAGGCATTTGGGATTGTTGTTAAGACACCATTTAGGATGCCCATATCTTATGTCAGAGTACCTGGATTCAAGTCATAGCTCAGGTACCAATTCTGATTTCCTGCTCATGAGACCCAGGAAGACAACAGGTAATGGTTCAAATACCTGGGTTCCTGCCATCCATGTAAGAAAGAGGATGGAGTTCCTGAGTCCTACATCTGCTTGGCCCAGCCCCAGCTATTGCAAGCTTTGGAAAGTGAACCAACAGATGAAACATCAGTCAGCTAGTCTGTCTCTCTCATTCCCTTTCAAATAAATATTTTCCAGCTTATCTTTATGTCCAAAATTCGAAAGAAAATAAATCAACATTTGTATCCCCTACAGTCAGAGAGTGTGAAGTACCTGATGTCCCTGAACACACCTTCATGAACTGCAGCCACCCCCTGGGAATGTTCTCCTTCCACTCACAGTGCAGTTTTCACTGTGCTGAAGGGTTCCAACTGAGTGGACCCAGCGAGCTGGAATGCTTGGCTTCTGGAATGTGGACCAGTGAGCTCCCGCAGTGTGAAGGTATGTAGACTTCATTCTTTCTATCCTCACTGACATCTAGAATTTGGGGTGGGGATTGAGTTTTTTCCATTTAAAAAAGTGGGAAATAATGATGACCTACATTAAATGGAGAATTTTGGATATCACTGTTACCTATCAACGACAGTAACACTAGTTTTGATTTTCAGGGTATTTTGTATCTGTAGAGTAGGGTAGTCACTCAATTTAATTCTTTTTCCTCAGGCAAAAACATTCTAAAGGGAACCCTCTCTGCTTGCTAATTACAAATTGAACAAGTACAGTGATGAGGGCTTAAGGGTTGAGTGTTACTAGTCTGATGATTTTAACCTTGCTTCTTTAAATTAAAAACAATGGTGTTTGGAGCTTCCCAAACAGCTATTGAAAGTACCATTTAACTAAGCAAGCATATCACCTTGCCTGCCACTTTGGGAAGGTACAGCCGCTGCAGAATCCTAAGACTTCTGGGACCGGCATTGTCACCTAGCAGGTAAAGCTGCCACCTGCAATGCCAGCATCTCACATGGGCACAGATTTGAGTCCTGGCTGCTCCACTTCTGATACAGCTCCCTGTTAATGGCCTGGGAAAAGCAGTAAAAGATGGACATCAAGAGTTTGGGCTTCTGCCATTCATGTAGGAGACTCAAATGAAATTCCTGGCTTCAGCGTGGCCCAGCTCTGGCCATTGCAGACATTTGAGGAGTGAACCAGAAGATGCAAGCTCTCTCTCTCACTCACTCTGTCTCCCCTCACCTCTCCCACACTCTGACTTTCAAATAAGTAAATAAATCTTTAATAAATAATCCTAAGACTTCTAAGGTGCTGGGTATGATTGCCCAAGGACTCCTTACACTGCTCTGTGGGGGTTTTAGCTGTCCAGTGTCCATCCCTAAAGACTCCTGAGTGAGGAAACACGAGCTCTCTCCACAGGGCAAGAGCATCCCAGCACCATGCTGCTCTAGTTTCAGTTGTGAAAGTGATTTGTGTTAGTTGGGCCAGAAGTGGTGCAATGCATAACTTAGGGGTGTGTGGAGGAGAGCTTCAGGCAGCTGGGGATGTAAAATATCCACTGCACCCAATCCTTGCGAGAGTTTGCATGAAACAGGCCAATTTATGGAGAGCACCGGATTGGAAGAGGACCCGCTAGGAGGCAAACTGGGGCCCATGTGGGATGCAGGGGCTTCAAGCAGAGGTTTATCCTACTATGCCACAGCACTGGCCCCTAAGTTAGCAAATTTCAAAAGAGCTGTTGAGCTGCAAAAAATTTCAGCAAAGGGTCTTTATGTTTGCCCAGCAAAACGTTAAGGATCTATCATTCTGTTGAAATGTTAAATTTCTCTAATCCTTACAGAAACTGCTTTTCCTTTTTTTTTTTTTTTTAATAAAAGGGCTAATTCTTTGTGATTGTAGAGCCTCAAGCTGTTCATACCTTTCAATCTACTAACAAACATCATTGGAAAACTGAAAATAGTAACTCTCCTTATACCTATCCTTCAGCGAGACTGAGAACATCTGGGATGGAAAAGGGTGGCAGAGTCTAGAAAAACAAGAAGCTTATTTTACTACAAACAAAATTATTAAGCTATCCCTTCCCCAGAACCCACAACCCACAACCCACAAACATGAATAGCCTCATTTATAAATTCACATAAGACAGGAAAAGGTGACATCCACATATATAAGAAGACATCAAGAGATCTACCAAAACAGGTTTACAGAGGTATAGGGAGCAAAAGGTATTAAGAATTGAGCCTGGAGTAACCCTTATCTGAAGACTGATACTCCAAGGTAAGGCATTCTAAACTTTTTCTTTTGTTTCTTCTGAGGTTTTTTATTTTGAAAGTCATAGATGCAAAAAAGAGGGAGGGGGACAAGGAGAGAGAGAGAGAGAGAGAGAAAGAGAGAGAGAGAGAGAAAGAGAGAGAGTTTGTTAGTTCTTCTATTCACTGGTTTACTCCTCAGATGGCTGCAACAGCCAGTGCTGGGACAGATGGAAGAAGCCATGAGCCAGGAGCTTCATCCAGTCTCCCATATGGGTGGCAGAGTCCAAACTCCTCTGCTTTTTCCAGGCTATTAGCAAGGAGTTGGATCAGAAGTGGAGCAGCCAGGACATGAACTGGCTCCCTGACAGGATGCCAGCATCATGGGCGGTGGCTTTACCTGCTATGCCACAGTGCCAGCCCTTGATCTTCTGACCCTTTCATCTTCCCAGCTCTGCCTCAACTTCCAGAGGGAGTCCCTCCCACCACTGCCTTCCATTGGTTGGTGTGTTTTTTCTCCTTCCTCATTGCCTTTCTCTTTCTTTTTCCTTGTTTTTTCTTTACAGTTGTGCAGTGTGAGCATTTGGAAACTCCCAGTAAAGGAACCATGGACTGTGTTCATCCACATGCTGACTTTGCATATGGCTCCAGCTGCAAATTTGAGTGCCAACCTGGCTATCAAGTGAGAGGCCTGGACACACTTCACTGCAATGGCTCTGGCCAGTGGACTGCAGCCCTGCCGACCTGTGAGGGTAAGATTTTTCTTCAGTGGTCCCTAGTGCACTCAAGGAGGAGTCGTGACACAGTAAAAGCAAAACAAAACAAAAAAGGGCTCTTAGTGTCAGGGTGATCTCTCTCTTTGTCTGTCTCTATCCCTCCCTCTGTTTCCAAATAAAATTAGTAAGTAATTCTGAAAATCCAATTAGATCCTAAAAAGAAAAAGAGCTTATGATGCAATCCTGGTTAATTACATAACTCCACAAAACTAAATTCTGTGCAATTGCCTCACATCCATAGCTCTTAATGATGGGGAGGTGGTATTGGGTGCAGAAGTAGGAAATTAAAGGTTGGATCCATGAATTCCCAGATCTAAATTCTCAGCCCAATTCTGGTACTGTGTAGCTATGAGACTTAACATTTCCAAACTTCACTTTCCTCATTTATAAAGTAAGAGAGAAGCACTAAGGGATTTTTGGTCCTCAAACGCCCTGACTTTGTAAAAAACAAACAAATAAACAAATAAAAAAACAGAAGTGAAAGCCTAGAGAAAAGGATAGTTTCTATTCTCTGCAAAACTCCAAAACTTCAAGAACAGCCTGGAGATGAAGTGCTTTCTCAAGGAGAAACAGAAGAAAATAGTCATTATCAGCACTTCGGTCACGCAGGGCTTAATTGTGTTTAGGAACTCCCTTAGGCTGCATTCTCTGGGCAGTTGAAGTCTGATTAGGATGATATCTGATTAGGATGACATCTGATTAGGCTGACAAATTTGTCCAGAGACAAAGCCCATTCAGCTTTATTTCATAAGAGTGGGTAATAGCATCAAAAAATAAGGTATTCTCTTCCAACTTTTGCTTTGTATGTTCAGCCTTTTTCCTGTATCTACTCTTTCCAGAACCAGTAAGTGTGTTAATAAATATCCAGTGAGCACCCTCAGTAGACTGAACACTGTGCTAGACTCTGTGAGACAGGTCCGTATGATCCATCCAGCCTCAAGGAGACTGTGGTACCATGGGGAAAAACTGAAATCATACATGAACAATGCAAAGGATAGGGGCTATGGGAGCCCACAGAGGGAGTTCTTAACCCCCAACGAGGGTGTGCAGAGAGGGCTTCTTAAGAAAAGTGAAGGCTCGCAGATGAGAGTGAGCCAGGCAAAGAAGTGCATGAAAAGGAGGAATTGTGGGATCCGCACACACTGATGATATGGGTAGGAAAGGTATAACATCACCGCAGAGGCTCTGCTGTAGAAGACCTGGGCTCTTCCACTACCCAGTTCAAACAACTTTTTTCTATTTAGCTGTCATGTGTAAGCCACTGGAGAGCCCCGACCATGGAAGCATGGATTGCCCTCCATCTGAAGGGGCATTTCCATACAACGCCAACTGCAGCTTCCACTGTGCTGAGGGTTTCGTGCTTAGAGGAGCTGAAGAAGTGCAGTGTGCCGACTCGGGACAGTGGACAGCACCAGCCCCTGTCTGCCAAGGTACTGTGACACTGAAAACATTTCTTCTATGCCTCCTGGTCACTAGAGACACCTGCATTTGCAGGTAACATTGCCGTTCTTCTATTCATCACACATCCACTTAGAACTTACCATGTGCCAGGTCCTTTGTGATGAGCATTAGGGATCAAATACTGAGCAAAAGCAGTCTCAGTCACAACATGCTCATTACAGCACAGTCAAGGAAGGGGTGCTTTGATTGGCACATATAGGATGGGTTGAGGATACAGGAGCTGTGGAAAAGGAATGATGCTTGAGGAACAGCACGGGCTGGTGGAAGAGCAGTAGACAAGGCGTTGAGTTCAGTTCCATCATTTCCTGTCGATAGGATATGAACTGTGTGAAGCTCAGTGTCTTCTGTAAAATGAGAATATTTTATCTACCTCACTAGTACTTAGGGATTAATGCATGTAAAGGCAACTTTAAAGCTGCTGTTAGCTTTATGACTCTAAGGAAAATAATGACAATGATGATATTACCTTAAACACCATTTGTCTGTAGTCTGGTTTGACAAAATGATCCTCTTCCAATATTTCATGTTTGCAATGTTTTGCTCTTTTGTGAGTACTAAGGAACAGAGAGGTCAGTAGGATGATGATGATTTACACAAAGAATTAATGTTTCAAAAGTAAGATATTTGCATTCCATGTTGCCATTTACGGAAACCCCTTGAAAAATTTATGTGAGTCCCTAGGTCTAAGTATTCCTTGATTTTTAAACAGAGGCAGTGGTTTACAAGTGAATCCTGGAGAACTATTTTTTATACACATGTTCATTACAGAATTGTTTACAATGAGTAAAACACAGAAGCAATCTAATTGTCTATCAGTGGATAAACGTATAAATAAAATTGGTATATACATACAGTAGAATATTATTCAGTCCTAAAAAGGAAGGGGATTCTGACACATACTGAAACATGGATGAAACTTGTGGATATTATGCTTAGAGAAAAAAGCCAGCCACAAAGACAAATGTTGTGTTATTCCACATATATAAGAGATGTAGTTTAGTTAAAAATCATACAAGAGTAAAATAGAATGATAGAAGAGGAATGAGTTTAATGGCATAGAATTTCAGTCTGAGATGATGAACAGAATTCTGGAGAGGACAATTGTGATGGTTGCAAAGCAATATGAGTATATTTAATATTATTTAATTGTAAAGTTAAAATTGGCTAACTGATAAATTGTTGATTTTATGCTATATATTTATATATTACCACAATTAAAAAAAAAACTTAAAAAACAGGCAGCAGAGTAATTGATGGCCACATACCAACATGGTGAGAGTTAGGGTGACGGGAGGTGTTGAAGATGTATTATCTGAAAGAGAAAGATGCACAGAGCCCTTTGACATACTTAAAAGAGGTGGTAAGGATTCCTTGTACCATTCTTATCTCCAGGTGGATAAATGTCTAACCATCCAAAACAAAATTCTAACAACTCTGAAATCCAAAACACTTCGGGTTTCAGGTAGAGGAGACTCAGCTTCATATTTTAGATAAGAAAAGACCTGACATATGTAGAACACATGTGCTCTCTCCCTATATAATCATCTATTTCACATGCGTAAGATCATGGCATAGGTTAGAATTTTTATTCTGCCTTTTCATTCCATAGCATACATCGGAACACTTCTTATATGTTTCTGAGATGAAATACATCATTTTAAGTGACCTTCAATTTTCCTTTCATGGATCCGCTGTAATTTATTTAAACCTTAGATTGGCAACATTTATTCTTGTTTTTAATATTTTGGTCTTACAAATAATGTCTTAAAATCTGATTTTCCAAATTGCATCTTCATAACATACTTAGCATAGATTCTTGGATCTTAATGATAGTTTAAAAATTATTTATATTTATTACCAAAATGCTCAATAGTGGCTGAGCATTTTCCTTATCAAATTCTTCATGTGGCATGGTAATTAAGTGCACTTTGCTCACCTTCCAAGGTAAAACAAGCTCAGTTCAGAAACCTCTGTTCCTGGCACTAGAAACGGTTAACCAAGTCAAAATCATAAGGAGCGTTTTTGTAACCGACTATTTCCTTACTCCATTTCTTCCTCACTTCCTCACCTTAGCTTTGCAGTGCCAGGATCTTCTACCTCCAAATAAGGCCCAGGTGAGCTGCTCCCACCCCTTTGGTGCCTTCAGGTACCAATCAGTCTGCAGATTCTCCTGTGACGAGGGCTCGCTCCTGGTGGGAGCAAGTGAGCTTGAGTGCTTGGACACCGGACGTTGGAGTGCTGTCCCTCCAGAATGCCAAGGTAAGAGTGCGAACTTCTCAGCATCTTGGGACTACAGTGCAGCAGTGGTTGAAGGGGTAGATTTTAGACTCGTAGCTATGTATGGCTCACCTTGAAATGTACAGGAAAATTAACATCCTGCAACACAAGGATCCCAAATGAAAATGTCTTCAGTGACTAAGCAGGTAGCACATGTCAGAATATTTGACAATAAGAGAATGGCCCTTGCTAACTCCTTATCAGAGTGTTTCCTAGCACCTAAAGGCTGCTAGCATCAGGTGAATTCTCCTCTCCAGCTAAAAATAGTATATGGAAAGAAGACCAGAGCAGGGAAGAGTAGTTTCCGGGTGGTCGTCCTGAGACTGACCTGGCAGTGCCACAGGACGTAGTGGTAGAATGGGAGGAGACGCAAGGAGTATTATGGTGGTGAAGTTGAGCGGGGAGGATTTTATAGGTACCTTGTTACAAACATACTTGAGCATCTGTACAGAAGTGGGGAAATATACTTAGGATACAGTGGAGAGTGATGGAAAGAGGAAGAAACTACTCCAAGAACTGGAGTTTACTGGGATTCGCAGAAGAAAGAGATGTACAGATTAAGAATAATCATTGATATCTGCATTGTACTTCATACTAAAAGGCCAGTGTCTTCTTCAATCTTGTAACCCCCTCTCTGAAATAGAACTGGGTCTACTCATCTTTGTGAACTGAAGAATAGATTGTGTTTTTCTATATCCCCCATTCCTTTGTCCACTCATTGCATCCAACTCTTTAGTTATATAATGGAAAGTAGGGCTTCTGAAAAGCAGGATTCTCATTTATAACAGAAAAAAAAGTAGGCAGATTTAGGTTTTTTATGTAGAGGAAGCTACTTTCTCTCACACACAAATGCATGCGCACACACACATACACACACACACACACCATCATTAAATAAGTCAACAATGAATGAGTGAATGGACTCTACAGAATTGGATGTCACTCATCCCCAGACACCAGTGCATATGGGAAGCCACTGGAGCCAGGTTGGGGGCAGCTGCAGAGCCCGGCCTAGAGAAAGCAAAGTGGGGATGTGACCTTGCACCCTCAGTTCACATCCCGGCCACACTGAAGTCTGAATGGAGCACAAAGCTCACACAACTTTGGGGAAGCGCCTGGAGTCTCTGAGGGTGGTTATCTCAGAGATAAGAAGCCCTCCAGGCAAGCCTGGGGTGCACAGGGCACAGACTGCATCCACATTGTTGCTCCATACTGTCCTGCCCACCAGTTTCACTGCAAGGCGACTGCCACTCACCACGGCTTCCTGTGACCTTCCAGTTCCCTTCTGCTTTTAGTTCTTCATTTGCTCTGAACTTTCTCCTCTTGCGGCTGGGTACACATCAGTACAATACCCAAATGTGGGCTGGGCAGGAAGGTACCACGAGATTTGCAATCCACTAGCTGTTGTAATACTTCTGACAGTATTATTTTTTTACTGGCCCCATCCCCTAGTCCTACTGGGCCACACACACACACTGGATACAGAAAGACTTAAAGTGGTGGGAAATAACGATTTTTTAAGTGGTGGATCAGATTGAGTGGAATGGAGCTGGGGAGGGGAAAGAATGAAGATTGAGAAAATGCTCTTGAAACTTCATGTTGTTCAAGTGAGCTTCTAAAAAAGTGGCTGCATGAGCTATAGTACTGCTGTGTCTGTCTAAAGCCACACACTGCTCAGCCCGGTCAGACAGTGAAGCAAAAATATTCTAAACCATGCGTTGACTTACTTGTGCTTTTTAACGTCAACATGTTTAATCTTGCCTTCTTGTTGTGTTGATTGGCAGAGGAACATCTTGACAGCTCTGAATATAAACTTCTTTCTTTCACTTTCTTAAAATTTTATTTAAGGCATGCAAACTTCATGCATTTCATATATACAAATTTAAGAACATAATGACATTTCCACGCTACCGTCCCTCCTGCCCTCACTCCCACGCTGCTTCTTCCTCCCTCTTCTATTCCCATTCTTATTTTTCACAAAGATCTATTTTCAATTAACTTTATACTCATAAGATTAACCCCACACTAAGTAAAGTGTTCAACAAATAGTATGAAAAAAAAATTGTTCCTTAACAGTTGAGACAAGGGCATTTCAAAATCACTGCATCTCAAAGTGTCAATTTCACACCCATAGATTACCTCTTAGGTACTCTATTAGTTACCACAGATAAGAGAGAACATATGGTACTTGTCTTTTGGAGACTAGCTTATTTCACTAAGTATAATGGTTTCCAGTCACATCCATTTTGCTTTTGTTCACAGTAAAAATCCTGGGAACCATATAATGCTCTTCTCCCCATTTTCCAGGTGAAGATAGCAAGACTCAGAGAGGTTAAGTGACTTGCCAAACGTCACAGAGGATGATCTGTAATGGAAGCAAGGCCCAGTATCTCAAACTCTATATGTATATACTATGACAAAGAACTAAGGAACCTTGCTTAACTTTTCGGGAGGTAATTGAACAGTAGAACTATGAGAAGAAGGAAATGAGCATTTGCATACAGTAGAGTACATGATGGGTCTACTTTGTGTGCATGCTTGTTTATTACATTTTAAACTTTAATTTTACATATGATTTAATTAATGTTACACAATACAGTCCAATGCTAAGTAAAGATTATACTTTTTCAAGTAATGACAGAGCCAGGATTTGGATCCCAACTGCTACTATTTGGTTCAGGAAAGGGTGAGAAAGCAATTTATTCTATTTCCATATTTCAAGTATCTTGTCATTGCTTTCTGATAAGGTCATTACAGCTATTTCTGAAGACAGTATCAAGGGTGCAAATTCTTCCACTTCCACCTGGGGCAACTGATCTGAGCTGCACCACTATCTTTCCAAACAGAGCCCAGCTCTTTTTCAAAATCTCTTCTGAAGCTCTTCGGGGGGAAGCATCATCCCAGGACATCAGTCCTCTGTGAGCTGCCACTGTCTTACCCCTCCACAACCTCTGTGGGGCGAGAGGGCATCGTAAAATGTAAACCATCATTCTAAGCCCAATGCTGCCTTGTGGATTAATGTGTGTGCACACACACGTACCCTCAGGCTCATTTCCAGTTGTTGAGTTTCAAATGATCTTTGTTCTCTTCTTCTGCCATTTCTTGGTAGCCATTACTTGCACACCTTTGCTGAGCCCTCAGAATGGAACAATGACCTGTGTCCAACCTCATGGAGACTCCAGTTATAAATCCACATGCCAATTCATCTGTGATAAGGGATTTTCTTTATCTGGACCAGAACGACTGGATTGTACTCCATCTGGTACTTGGACAGGCTCTGTGCCAACATGTGAAGGTAGGCTCGTGGATCTGTTCTTACTTTTCACATGGTAGGAAAGAGTGGAGATGCATCAGGAATCCCTAGACCTAAAAGCTCTCTTTCTCTGAATAATCTTTTCATAATATAAACACTTCACAGTTTTATAAAATACATTATGTCATTAAAGTATTCAATGTTTACCACAATTCTGAAATAACAAGGAAAAGCAATATCATTCCCATTTTATAGGTGAGGGAGAAATACAGGCTCGGAGAGATTAAGCAACTTGCCCAAGTCACACAGTTAATAAGTCATGATGCTCAGCTATGTCCCTGAAACTCTTTTCCTTAGGAAGCCTTTTGCTGCTACACCAACCTGCTGCTACAGTCACCTTCATCCAGCACTGCCACCTTCCAGATGAGATTATGGAGCTGAATGTGGTTAAAGCCTACTCTCTCCACTTGCATGCAGACTACAAGCTCCTTAAGGGCAAAATCTGTGCCCTCCTTGTCTTTATATACCTGGTAGCAATTAGACTGAATAAAAGTATGTGTGTAGCAATCATCTGTTGAATGGAAGCTTACCACGTTTACTGGCAAATTTTACTGAAGCACACACCTAGTTGGCAGTAAATTAATGGGATCCTAAAGGCAGGAGCTGGATCTTATCTGTCTTTGAACACCCCCAGCTCTTACCTCCCAGAGCATTTGGAGGGTACCATGTCTAACATATCATGTGTTATAAAATAGAAGAGTGATGAATTGATTTATAGTTAGTGTGTTGTATAAAAAGGCACCATTTTTCCAATTTATTGTTCAGTATAGTCATAGTAATGAAACAAATGCTAGTAACTAACATTCATTGCTTAGTGCGGTAGCAGTTATTTCATACTTACTGTCACATTCAATAGATACAACCATCCCTTTAGATGGTTGTTATTATTCCCATCTTAAAGAAACTGAGGCTTTGAGATGGTATGTAGCTGGCAAAAGTCACATTGCTAGGAAGTACGGAGATGGGGGTTGAAAACCAGGCCTGGTCTGACTATAGGCCTAATATTTTTACCATTATGCTGCACTGCCACCCAGTGGCCTGGCTTCTAAATCTTGGGTCTGTCACCTGTAGATTTACTGTTTTCCACTGAAGTTAGAGCTTGTACTGCTTTAAAGAACCCTAAAAATTGTAGTGCCTGGCTGTCAGATGAGAGAATATGGTGAAAAAAATCCATTACTTATAAAACTACTGAAATATTATTCATCCCGCCTTGTGCAATGGGCACTAGATCAATGCCCAAATATCTGTATTGGTCTTGGCCTTAGGTCATTAAGAAAGGCTTGTCACACCCTTGGACTTCGGTTTTCTCAATTCTAATGGGAAATAGGTGGAGAAGATAATTTTTGAGGTCTCTTACTTGACAAAGAATTTTGTAGTTTGAAGAATATAAAATACTACCCTCTACTGTCAGGAAGATATACTAGAGGTATATAGCCCCTAGAGGTATACAGAACGTTTACGGGAGCTAAACATAGACTGGTGTTTCTTTGCTCATTCATTTATTTCTTTCTCTCTTACTCCTTTATTCCACTGACATTTATCATGAGCTCCATTTTTCAGCACTCTGTTTTCAGGCTAAAGAATTTTTTTAAAAAATCCCTAAAGCTTGTCTCATTAGAGTTACAAATTATGTTTGTTGTTTAATCTGTAATCTCTGAAACTACTGGTAACCCTCACTCCTTTCCACTCATTTCTTACTACTGTCTCCAAACAGGACACATTTGCCTCCCACCTTGCAGGTCCAGCTCCTATCCAAGGTCCAGAACCAACCCGGACCATGGCCTTAGCCACCCAGGGGCCTCAGAAATGTCTGATCTTGATTTTGAGTTCTGGGTTTTATACCTGTGTTTCTGCTTCACTCTTCAAATGTTATGCTCTAGATTTAGGCAAGTGGTTCCTCTTCTTTTCCTGTATGCCTCAGTCCCTGAGCTTTTAATCCTCAGGACTGCCCTCAGAACCCTGGTTTTCACATAGCATTTTGGGGAAAGCTAGGGTATATCAGAGGTGCCTGGGGAATGCCAAGTAAGAAGAGGCAATGTGGCAGAATGCAATGCAAATTAACTTTGGGAGTGGTTCCATAAATGTCTCCATTTTAGTTAGAATACCACACCAGCACCCTGCACCCCAAGGGACTTGGGTTCTGCCTGTATTTTCCACTTTCCCTCCTGGACCTTTAGGACCCAAAGTCCTTTCCACAAATCTAGGTGGTGATTGAGGCTCTTCTACCAACTTTCACGATGCCACCTGCATGCTGAGTTGTTTGTGTCCAGTTACTATGGCCTTCCTCTGCATGCCTGTAGAGCCACCTTTCTGAAAGACAATCACACTGTGTCTTTGATGCTCCGGGGACCATGTCTGATTGATGGGCCCAACCCCTAATCCAGCTTTAGCTTGCTCTGTGTGTGTGTGTGCTCGTGTGTTGGGTGGTGGTAGGGGGTGTAGGGGGTGAAGCAGTCTGTGGTTCCGTCTCAACCACACTCTGCTCTTCTGCCTTGTCCCTGCTTGTCCAAATTCTAAAATGCAGCCAGTAAGTATCCTTGAAGCTCTGACCTGGCTCACATCTCTATTTTTTTTTCTTCATTCCCTCAAGTTTTCCCTGATCCATAGGAGCTCCTAGTTTGATTTTTAAAGTTTAAGTTTAGAATAGCCCACTCAGTTACATATATATATACATAAATATATTATTTACTCTATATCTTCTGTCCACCAAATTCTTGAAGAAACTATGTGCAATTCAAAAGAAGTGAGATAACAAGAAAAACTTGCTAAGTCTATTTGAAATAATATAAATCAACATGTTTTCAGTTAATGGCAGAGTGCCAGTGAATCTAACAATTCACACATTCACAATCATGTACACATACATAATGGGTTACAGAAGAACACCAGAGAAGACCACTAGGTGCAGAATTGCAGAAAACAATGGCAATCGAGTATTAATAATAAAAGCACTAAACAATGAAATAAAGTACTAAGAAGTAAAAGCAAGCTGTATCTGTTTTCTATTATTCTTGTAATGATTCAGTTTCGCCAGTTTTACAGTAGATTCAAGAATGTGACTACTTTTTCAAGTTATGAACAGAGGCTACTCCTTGCTATAAATGCCCTTTTTGTCACAGAACTCTTCCACCCAGTGGAATCCCTGATAGCTCCACAAGATTAATGCCGCCCACATTTGCTAAGTGTCTACCATATGCCAGATCTGGGGTAAATTTCCATGTACTTCATCAACACCACTCCTCAGACAACAGCTTGCTTCCTTACACGATTTAATGTGAAGCTCTTAAAAGTTATCTGGAAGTCTTTGGTTGGTCATGGTTGATTACTATCTGAGAGGGTTCAGAAACTTCCATGGATACAAAAGGCTGAATCAGTAGCCTTGGCAGAGCAAGACTGATATAATGGAGACCAAAGCAATATCACCAAATGGATTTAATGCTGTATCAATTCTCATTTTTTAACAGGAATTACTTTGATCAACTTTTTAAAATAGTAACTCCTTCTGTTTCTAAACTGGATAGAAAAGCACTTGCTAGATGCATCTAAGTTATATTCATTCAACAGATATTTTTAGAATCCCTAGTATGTGCCAGACCCCGTACCCTGGATACAGAAATCAAGGTGTGACAAGACCCCTGCTTCCATGCAGCTGATATTGTGGAGTGTATTCTTGGGTTTAAATTTGGGGAGGGAACCAGCAGATGGAAGACCTCTCTCTCTGTCTCTCCCTCTCTCTATGACTTTGCCTCTCAAATAAATAATCTAAAAAAATAAAGTCTTGCACAAAGACAAAAAAACTGTAAAAAGATACAATCCTGAGAGATTCTGAAAAAGTCATTTTAGTGAAAATGTTCACAGATGATTTAATGTCTAAGAGTTATACCAATAGACATGTTTGATAAATGGAATTGGTTTGTGAGATATGGAGTTATTAATTATGCAACAATTTCAGAGTCTTAGACTGAAATCCAACGTTACTTTGCTATTTAAATTATGTAAAAAAGAGCCACAATCCTTTAGTGAATAGCCAACCACTGAAAAGCATATGGGATAATATGTATAAACCAAATATAGCACTTTCTCATAAGGCAGCATATAAGATTTGAAGAGGCGTTAAAAAGCTAAACAAAGTGAGTTTAACTTGACCAAGATATTGCCTTCAAAACAGCCTTGGATTTAAAAAAAACTAGTCACTTTGTTTGTTAATAACCCAAATCCAATATCTGTTGATAAATAATAGTTTGTGTTAGAGAATTTAGTGGAGAGACATATGCTAAGAGAAATGTGCAACTATAATGATTTATAAAAACAATTTTAGTGAGAAATTGCAGTTAATAGAGTAAGAATTCCTTTGGTTATTCACACAATAGATGAGCATTACTTCTTGAAATTTTACACTGGGAATTATGGGAGATACAATGACTAATGATTCTTGGGTTTGGGAAGTTTACTATCAAGTAATGAGAAGGGAAGGCATGACATGTGACATGGCATTTAAACAAAAAGCAAATACATTGAGAGAAGAATTCAGGCTGTGGTGATCAATGGAGGTTTAAGAGTGGCTATGTTGAGTTCAGTCTTGAAGGATGTCTGGGATTTTGTTAGTGGAAATACTTTTAGAAAGAAATGTAAACAATGTGAGCCAAGAACCTGGCATGACGCACACAGGGGCAGGCCAGGGGATTCCCAGTAACTGATCTATCTTAACCAGGAGGTTTTGATCTTTCCTCTGATTTGGAGCTATGCTATTTAAACAAAACAAAAAACAGCCTGGGAACTAAAATGGAGGAAACAGTTTGAGATAGAAGGTGATCCCTAGTGACTCCTAGACATGTTGCATTTGAAGAGATGGCAGGATATCTAAGAGGAAGTCATTTCGGGCAAGAGGAAGGGCAGAGGTGAAATCCTGGATTGCACCTATTCAGATAAGAGTGTGAGCTGTGGGAGGCCACAAGGTTTTGGAGTAAAGGGTGTAGAGAGAAAGATGAGTTTACTGATATCCTTGACTTCCTTATCTTTGTCACCTCAACCTAAGATTCCTCTCTGCAAGCCCAACATCCCCCTCAGTGCTCTCTGTAGCAAATGACCTATCTTACATGTTGTGGAATGCTGGCTGCTTAGCAAAAAGGGTAGTAAGTGTTTAATAAATATTTGTTGACTATATGACTGCATGAACTTTGTGGAACAGAACTTTTGAATAAACTTGGAGATGGTGACACTCTTGATTTGCTGCTCTAGCCATCAAGTGTCCAGAACTCTTCGCCCCACAGCAGGGCAGCCTGGATTGTTCTGACATTCATGGAGAATTCAGTGTTGGCTCCACCTGCCATTTCTCCTGTAACAAAGGTTTTAAGATGGAGGGGTCCAAGAATGTGGAATGTAAAGCTTCAGGAAGATGGTCAGCACCTCCGCCATCCTGCAAAGGTACTAATACATACTTTTCAGAACAAAGTTCTGTTGGAAAAATTTCCCATTAAAGCAAACACTTACAGGACTTTTCTTTGTGACAGGTTTATGTTACAGTATTATTTGGGTCTATCAAATGCCACTATGGATTACAAAATTCTAGGGATGACAAAATTTCTGATGTTTGTGAAATGTTTCATATGTGTGGCCTCTTTTTCTCAAATAGCTTTATTGAGTCAATTGCATAGTCTCCATGACTTCACTACTAATAGCAGAAGAGGAGTGATCTCTGGTCCAACTTTCAAATCAAGGAATTGAGTGCAGAGGGGCCAATCACCACTGCTCTGCCACATACCAAGTGAATGACAGAGCCAGTGGGGTGACTCACATCTCACCTTTCATGTTGACCTTTGGCCAGAAAACAAAAGCAAGGGTGCAGAATCAGCCCCTGCATATATTTAGCTTTCTGTTACACTTCTGCACCAATTCTTCTTCCTGTTTTAATATTGGTAAGACTGATCCCCTGTTTCTTCTGGCCAGAAGAATAATCTCTTTAAGGACATTTTCAAGTAATTTTCCTCATCTGGTTTTCCATACCTAATTAAAAGTTTTTTCTTAACTTCCTTATATAGATACTGCCAGAGCCTCCTTTGTTAGGAAAGGAATGGAAAGCAATTATTTCATATCAGCTTTAATTCTGTTGTGTTCCTTTTAACTGGAAGTTTTCTAACTTGGAACATTTTCTCACAACAGCAATTGTGTCAGTTCTTACTCCAGAGGTGCAATGCCCAACTCTCACCATTCCCAGCCAGGGAACAATGTCCTGTAGGCACCATCTGGCAATCTTTGGTTTGAATACCACTTGTTACTTTGGATGCAAAACTGGATTCACCCTTATGGGAGACAGTGCTCTCAGATGCAGACCTTCAGGACAATGGACAGCAGTAACTCCAACATGCAGAGGTAATGTGTCGAGGAGAAGTTCTGATGCTACTTTCCGACTGGGTATTGTACCTGCCTGCTGAAATTCCACACAACCCCATCAATCCCTACAAGATGTTAAAACCCATGAAATCTAAAACAGTAATGTGCAGTGGGCATATCACTTCTGCCCTTCCTTGTGTCACAAGCTAATGCCCTAGTACTCAAAGACCCAAAAGAAGAAGCATTTACAGATGTCCTGTATGTATTAGAACAGTAAGAACAGACCTGAAATAAGCCATATGAATTGTGAAACACAAGTTTCAACTCTATTAATTACATGACAGTATCATGGCATGATGACTCCTAAAGAGCTGTCACCTTGTGCATGAAACGTTGAATCCCATGTCTCCTTCATCTTTATGTCTCCCACAAAGTGTAGCCTAGAGCCTTGCAAATGTCATTCTTGCTCAGTAATATTTCTTTCTATTAAATTTAATTTCTTGAGCTTTAGTTTCCTGTCCATAAGTCAGAGAAAATAATCTGAAATTTCCTGAAATATAAAGAGGATGATGGTGTTTACTTTTTTCAAATTTCCTATCTTTGGTTAAGTATTTTAATAAGCACATGCTAATATGCCTGTTAATTACCAATGCAGTAATAGTAACATTTAGAACAATAACAATATTATTTTTGAAAAGCAAAATTTTGTGGATAGTAATTTTGCAGGCAAGATCAGTCAATCCATGAACAGATGTTCCTCCACATTTCTCAAGTGCTATATTACCACATGTGATGTTGCAAGAGCTAGTGTGAATACTGGGAGTGGCTCAGCTCCCTATATGAACTTTCACATTCTGTCTCATCTACTGGTAATCCAAGTCAGGTTGCAAATGGAACCATCATTTCTTTCACCTTCATTTCACATGTTTATTTCTCCTTCATTCTTTGGTTCTGTAGCTGTCAAATGCTCGGCATTGCACATTAATAATCCAGTAGAGATGAACTGCTCCGTTCCTTGGGGAAACTTCAGCTATGGATCAACCTGCACGTTCTATTGTCCAAAGGGTCAGTTACTTAATGGCTCAGCGAGAACAGAATGCCAAGAGAATGGCCAGTGGTCAGCTCCCATGCCAACCTGCCAAGGTACATTTTTAATATGGTTTTAGAAAAAAAAAAAAAAAAAAAAAAGAGCACCGGCACCGCGGCTCACTTGGCTAATCCTCTGCCTGTGGCGCCAGCACCCCAGGTTCTAGTCCTGGTTGGGGCACCGGATTCTGTCCCGGTTGCTCCTCTTCCAGTGCAGCTCTCTGTTGTGGCCCAGGAAGACAGTGGGGGATGGCCCAAGTGTTTGGGCCCTGCACCTGCACAGGATACCAGGAGGAAGCACCTGGTTCCTGGCTTCGGATCAGTGCAGCATGCCAGCCATGGCAGCCATTTGAGGGGGGTGAACCAATGGCAAAAGGAGGACCTTTCTCTCTGTCTCTCTCTCTGTCTAACTCTGCCTGTCAAAAAAAAAAAAAAAGTGTAAAAAAAAAAAAGAGAAAAAAAGAAATCACCTTAACTTGAAAAAAAAAAACCAAATTAGTGCTTCTTCTACTCATATTCCTCAAAATGGTTTTACTTTCCATTTCTGAATTTCCCCCTTGCTTAGTAAATATTTCACAATAAGTCAGGCAGTATCTCCTGGCCTTATATATGATAGTGAGAATTGAATTTAGTGACTCCCTGCAGAGAAGCACCATTCCTTTCCCAATGCTCAGACTTGTGAAATAAATCCTTTTATTTCCTTATAATCCTTGTTTAACACATGTTGAAGCTTCAAAACATTCTAAACTTGGAGTTTACTGCATGAAGATTGCTTGTTTATCTCAGAAGATCTTTATTCACCACTTGCTTCTAAAAACCCCACAGATCTCCCTTAATTCACCTCCATGTGCAGGTTTATTTCATTCTCCCATCTACTCCCTAGAAGCTTGTTATGACTACTTTTTGTTGAGTAACTGAATTTTTTATTACAAAAATAATTACTCATGGTTTATTTGATTTGCCGAAATTTCCATGTGTAGGCCTCTTGTGCCCACAATTTACTTTCATTTACAAGGCCCTTATCTTGACAGATTGGGAAATTATATTTGATATTTAAGCTTTGATTTTAATTTTTTTAAAGATTTATTTTTTGAAAGTCAGAGTTACACACAGAGAGAAGAGAGGCAGAGAGAGAGAGACAGAGAGACAGAGAGAGAGAGAGGTCTTCCATCCGCTGGTTCACTCTCCAGTTGGCCACAATGGCCAGAGCTGAGCTGATCCGAAGCCAGGAGCCATGAGCCTCTTCCAGGTTTCCCACGCGGGTGCAGGGGCCCAAGGACTTGGACCATCTTCTGCTTTTCCAGGCCAAAGCAGAGAGCTGGATCAGAAATGGAGCAGCTAGGACTCAAACCAGCAGCCACATGGGATGCCGGCACTGCAGGCAGTGACCTGACCCGCTATACCACAGCGCCTGCCCCGAGATTAAAATTTGATCCTGCTTCTAATTCTATTCCAATGGACTGATGGCTGCTAGATCTTCCTTCATGCCAGATGGTCAGCATTGCTGGGATGATGATCCTTGCTGGTCTCACTTCTCAGAGGTCTTGAGATTCTTCTGGGAGAATGGCTGATCTCTTGCAAATTCACTTCTTATACCTTGCATGTTTGTGTATTTGTTACAGCAGGGTCATTGACTGTCCAGGAAGCCCTCACTTATGCTGGTGGAGCAGTGGCTTCCACAACTGGTCTGGTAATGGCTGGAACCCTCCTGGCTCTACTAAGAAAGCGCTTCAGACAGAAAGGTAAATAGAAAAGACTCTTCTTGCTTTCTTTTCTTCACGTGATTTGGGGTGGGGCAGTGAAAACATAACTTCAGTAGTTCACGTTTGGAAATACTTCCTTAAAAAGAAAACAGGGTAAGTGATCTTAAGAGCTAAGTGCCCAATCAGAATCACTTTGGGGGCGTAATAGTGAGGAATGTAGTTGAGCAGTTAGGACCTGGTCAGGATACCCCCACCAGAGTACCTGCATTCAAACCCTGGCTCTGTCTCCAGACTCCAGATTCCTGCTAAAGTGGACCCTGGAGGTTGCTGTGATAGTTCAATGCATCTGACTCAAAAGGAACTATGGAGGAGGCAGGACATGCATCTCAAGGTGTAAGCTGCTTTATCAGTGACCTGGAGTAACAAATTAAGAGGCCTGCATTTTGTCCTGAAAACTTATGTAGCTTATGTAGGATTTAATCAGAGAAGGGAACAAATGGATGAACACTCTGTAGAGGAAATTGTTCATCAGAATAAGAATTTCAGCTTAGGAATAAAATAAGGGAGCAGATCCTCTCCTGAGATTTAAACATCCTTCCTCAGTTTGTTGTAGTCATGATTTCATAAACCTTTGGTAATGAGGCTGTTTGTGACCACTCCTTGTGGAAAGTAAATAGGGACATCAGGGGGACAAATCATGCTCAAACTCAGGTAACAGTGGTGCTTAAATCTGTTAAAACACCTGACAGTTCCCATTGGATGGAGGGGTTTCCCCACCTATTTTTTAAAATTTATCTATTTATTTGAAAGTCAGAGTTACACGGAGAGAAAAGGAGAGGCAGAGAGAGGCAGAGAGAGAGAGGTCTTCCACTGCTGGTTCACTCCCCAATAGGCCACAATGGCCGGAGCTGCTCTGATTCAAAGCCAGGAGCCAGGAGCTTCTTCTGGGTCTCCCACGTGGGTGCAGGGGCCAAAAGACTTGCGCCATCTTTTACTGCTTTCCCAGGCCATAGCAGAGAGTTGAATCAGAAGTAGAGCAGCCAGGACTCGAACAGGCACCCATATAGGACAACGGCACTGAAGGTGGCGGCTTTACCCACTACACCACAGCATCCTATCCCCACCTATTGTCAACAGCTCAGGGCAAAGTACTTGTTCTCCCTTTTATCCTCTTCATTTGCAAAGCCACCATTGCATCGAGGCTGTTTTACCAAAGCTCCTTCATACAGTGTCCTGTGAAGGGGTGATTAGGACATTAGACAAGTGGTAATAATCTTCTTAAAGACCAGAGAGATGGGTCAAGAATTACAACTAATCCCACTGTGTAAAATTTGTGTTTGGGGCCGGTCTGTGGTGTAACGGGTTAAGCTGCTGCCTGCAGTGCCTGCATCCCATATGGGCACTGGCTTGAGACACGGCTGCTCCACTCCCTATCCAGCTCTCTGCTGTGGCCTGGGAATGCAGTGAAAGATGGCCCAAGTCCTTGGGCCCCTGCACCCACATGAGAGACCTGGAAGAAACTGCTGGCTCTTGGCTTCGGATCAGCACAGCTCTGATCATTGTAACCAATTAGGGAATGAGCCAGCGGATGGAAGACCTCTCTCTCTCTCTCTCTCTCTGCCTCTCCTTCTCTCTCTGTGTAACTCTGACTTTCTAATAAATAAATCAATCTTTGAAAAAAAAATTTGTGTTCCCCCTAACCAGGGGATGGAGACAAGACCTCCAAGGACTAGTCCTGCTCCCCTCACCCAAGTTCTTTGTTTAGTTTTGAGAATTTCTAGGAAACCCTCTGAACAGTGGAGAAATACCAACATCCATCTTTAGTAATACATAAATTCATTTTTGCGAGGATAAGAGATTTTCCTAGGCTTATCCCTATTTTGATTCAGATTTTCCAGTATTCTATAAGCAAATAGTTGGAAATGTTGTATATTGTACCTGTCGCTCCCCCTCTTCGTGGAGGAGCGACACTAAACCCTGCGCTGTTCTTTCGTCTGCTCGGCCCTCCCCGGGTTTGCTGCTGGTTCTTCCCGGGTTGGCTACTATCCCTTCCACCTCCGTGGAAGGGCAGTTCCCCCTGGCCGCATTCCCCACTTCCGCAGGGGAGCGGCACACCGCCGGCCGGCTTTCTCGGGGGCTGCACGGGTTCCCTTAGATGTTCCCCATAGATGTTCCTGGTGAATGCCGTCTCTCTCCTCCTTTATAGTCCTCCTCCGCCAATCCCAACTCGGCTGCCCACACGCCGAGTACGCTGCTCTCCTCCAATCAGTAGCAAGTCCTACAGTTTATTGGTTGAACTGGAGGCAGCTGTGCGGAAGCTGTTTACTTCTCTCCCAGCGCCATATTGTGGGAGAGCAGATGCATAGAATAAGTCTTAATTCCAGTAACTCAGTCTAGTCCGGTTTGCTCCCCACAGTGGGAGAGCAGATGCATAGAATAAGTCTTAATTCCAGTAACTCAGTCTAGTCCGGATTGCTCCCCACAGTACCCTGCTTCTACAAATTCAAAATGCATATCCATTCTCACATTGGGCTTAATAATGACCTGTAAAATATATTCATTCATTCCATGTAATCTAATATTTTCTGAATTTATTCATGAGTATGAGATGCTTTTTCCCTTTTTTATCTACCTGTGAGATGATTGACAGACAACAGCTATGTCTGAAGTTTCAATGATCAGAAGATCAGAGTCTGTTGTTTGGATTAAGTTAAAAGATTACTTGATCATATATGTTACCAGGAAAAGGAAACATCACTGTTGTGTTGATATGGGTTTGTTTATGGGATTAGCTTGCCTAGCTGAGGGCTGAGAGAGTCTGACACAAAATGCAACAAAGGAGACCCTCAAACACTAAATAAATGGGTTGCGAGAACCAATAAATGGGCCGGCGCTGCAGTTCACTAGGCTAATCCTCTGCCTGTGGCGTCGGCACCCCAGGTTCTAGTCCCAGTCGGGGTGCTGGATTCTGTCCCGGTTGCTCCTTTTCCAGTCCAGCTCTCTTCTGTGGCCCGGGAGTGCAGTGGAGGTTGGCCCAGGTCCTTGGGCCCTGCACCCGCATGGGAGACCAGGAGGAAGCACCTGGCTCTTGGCTTCGGATCGGCGCAGCGTGCCAGCCACAACACATCGGCTGTAGCGGCCACTTGGGTGTGTGAACCAATGGAAAAAGGAAGACCTTTCTCTCTGTTTCTCTCTCTCAATGTCTAACTCTGCCTGTCCAAAAAAAAAAAAAAAAAAAAAAAATGAAGAACAGAACAAAAGAAAGCAAAAAACCCAAAATAGATATGCATATTATCTCCAAGAGGCTGAAGGTCTTAGGGGTCCCAGGAGAGATTTTTACTGAAAGGAAAGCAGAAGGTGAAAGGTTCTGCAGTTAAATATTGTCAGATTTTTAATTTAGCCTGAACCAGGTCCTGCCTTTCAGGGAGAAAGTGTTCCCAACATTCCTCTTACAAACAGCCTGTCTGAAAGTCAGTCTACTGACTTCCCTAATAATTTCTAACACTGTTGACCTTTCCTTCATGTTTTTCTTTTCTAATCATTCATATCTTCTCAATTATTTCAGATGATGGTAAAAACCCCTTGAATCCTCAGAGGTAAGTTGGAAATGTTTAGGCTAGAGGAAATTTTGCTAGTTTTGTTATGGGCTACCTTAAGCCAAAATTTAACATTTAGGGTCCTTGTCTTAAGCTTAGAGAATTCTAAGCTCAGGCACAAATGAGACAGGCAACATGGTAAGGTTTGAGATTTATTTGGAAAGTGAGAGAAATACACAGGAATGTGAGAGCTTTATTAAGGGAGTGGAGCCCAAGAAAGATTAAATGGGAAGCTACATTCCAGAATCTCAGGAGGTGGGCAGGGGCCACGTGCAGGGGCCTCAAGCCAGAGGTGCACTGAGAAGCCAAGTGAGCGGAATGGCCAGAGCGGTGGCAAAAGCTGGGTGGGCTCAGAGCACTCCAGACCCCTTATTCGCTCCCCAAAGGGGAGTGGTTACCTAGTCTGATTGGCAGGTGGGTGGATAGAGGTAAGATCAGGTAGGGGCAAGACGGGGTGTGGTCTCTAGCTCATGAGTCTAATCAATCTAATCCTATCTGCCTGATTGGGTCCCATATCAATTTGACTTTCTGACTTACTATGTCAGCATAACGCAAAGCTGCCTCTTTTTTACAGCAAATCTTTTGCATCATCCTCTTTCCCATTTTGAATTAATGCAGATAATAAATCCCAACTACACATGTTTTTTAAGTCAGCAAATGTCCCAATTATAGTGCAAAGAAGCAGTAAAAAAAAGGAAAGGGACTTATAATTAAGACAAAATGCTAAAGCTTATAGGCTACACTAACAGATGCCATGCAGTCATCAGAAGCTTGCACCTTCTCATAGAATCACCATGGAGCTCCCAGCCACTCAGGTAGGCTGATAGGACCAGAGTCATGGTCAACGTGAGCCTGGTTTTTCAAAATGGAGGACAACTCTGGTCAAGGGTTGTTATCCTTCAGTTTGCATGGCAATTGTACTAGAAATAATGCAGAACCAATATTTAGATGCAAAGCAGCAAAGCTGCAAGCTCAGAGGCGTTTAACCTGGATGTATATGCAAATTGATATATTCCAAGGTTACGTGTAGTATAGGACAATTCTTCTGTGTCCTGTGCCTATTTGGTCTCCCAGCACTGCTGACCCCTGCCCACTAAATGCTGGTAGAACTCTTGATCATTATTATCACCAAAAACATCCCTAGGGGGCAGTACTACTATTCTTTGAAACCTATTGCTAGAGTACCAAGTGTCAAGGCTGAGAATTTTCTATTTTTTCTCACAAAAGAGGCTGCAGCCCCACTAGAGGGTATAGCAGGTATTTCATACATAAAGCATCAGCCATGACTTAGTGTGGGTATAAAAGGCAGGGCAAACCTCCAGGAGCTGTTAAGCAGGGTTCCAGCAATTTCTTTGGCATCTGTTTTTCTTTCCTTTTTAAGACAAAATTCAGAGGGTGGGGTGGCAATCTATGGTTCTTGGAGGTGGTATGTGCTTGTCTACACTGCTGAGGACCAAGTACTTATGGCAAATCACCCTTGTGTTTCTGTTCTTCAGCCACCTAGGAACATATGGAGTTTTTACAAATGCTGCATTTGACCCCATCCCTTAAGGTAAGTTACTGTGAATCTTTTCTTTAATTTAATTAATTTATTTCAGAGAGAGAGAGAGAGATGAAGAAATAGAGAAAGAGAACTCCCTTCTGTTGACTGATTCACTCTCTAAATACTTGCAACAACCACAGCCACAGCTATGCTGGAGCAGCAGCCAGGAACATAAACTAAAGCCAAGTCTCCCACATGTGTAGCATGAAAATTATTGAGCCATCAATGCTGCCTCCAAGGGTCTGCATTAGCAAGAGGCTTGAATCAGGAGCCAGAGCTAGGAACTGAACTCAGATACTACAACATGGTGGGAAACAGGCATCTTTAATAATTAGGCTAACCACTCACTCCAAAGATATTTTTAAATGAAATAGAATAAAGGGAAATGGAAAAATATAAATTTGACTTTTATATAAACATGTATTACATTTTAAGCATTCCTTAACTTTTCTGACAAAGAGGGAAATTGTGTTTACAGTAGGAGGCAAGGATGAGAGCAGAGAGTACATTCATAAAAAGGTTTCCATTTCTCCCAGGATAGAAATGTTCTAAGACATAAGGTATTTCAAGATGTCTAACACTAGGTTGCTAAATGATATTATCACTGTGGCCTTGCCTGACACGCAGAAACCAGGACTGCTGGGAAAATTCAACCAATATGTTATGGAGTCAATCTCTTCTGCTACTTCCTAGGAAAACAAAAACAATCCCAAACTTTCTATCTTCCAAAAAGCTCAGTGAGTAATTGAAACTCAATTCCAAATATGCTATATTAACAGCAGCATATTTGGAATCTACAAAGAGGTGATCATTTGAGCTTTAAGAAATAGATATGACACAAGATTTCTTTCTTTCATTTTTTGAGGAAACTACAATTATCTTAATTTCTTTTGTCTCATTTTTAGAGGCCTGGTCTTCTCCTAGTCATCTCATTCAAGCTCCACGGGTTCCTGTCTGTGAACACTGGGTTTCCTGCTAGACCCGACTGTGACTGTAACATGTTTGCTGCAGTTTTCTGTAAATACTTGTGAATAAAGGACATGGCATTTCCTTTCAATTAGCTCTGGGTCAAAGCAGGATTTTACCACATTCCCAAACTCTCCACTCACCAGCCCTTCCTGCTCGACCTCTGCTCTTCCTCCAACAAAGCTGCAGAAGCCAGAGCAGACGACTCGTTGGAAGACCAGCTGGTGGAGCAAGAACATCACCCCTTTATTTTTGGACTGAAAGGGAGGGGTCCATTAGTTGTTGGAAGACAGGCACCTTCTCAACTTGGAGGAATTCCTGTGCGGTCTCCTGGAACCTCCAGTGGTTGCTGCTGCTGCTGAGGCCTCCTACACTTCTGCTGTTAATGTTTCCAGAGATGCCTCTGGATGGTACTGGAAACTATGGAAAAGCAGGAATCAAGACGCTATTCAGTTCGTCAAACACAAAGACCAACATTCAATTGTATAAATAAAATGATCCCCAAATCCCATGATTTGAGTTTTATTCAATGAAGTCTGTCACATATCTCTGTGTTCCTCCAGTGCAATGCATGTTTCAGCTGTCAGCTAGTCAACAAATGCATCAGACACTACTACCCCAACAGAAAGAGAAGTGGGAAAAGTCTTCATCACCTTCTTCTTCTACAGTGAAGAATGCGTGTGTTTTATGTGTTCTTTAAAAGACATGTTCAGCAAACAGATCATGGAAAATTACACTGCAATTATCAGGAACTTATACCAAAAAAGAAAGCCAAACAATAAAGTTATCTTGTCTCTATGAAATGTGATGTGGTAATTCTATTACACAGATTTGATACACAGAATCAAGCATATGGGAAAAATGGTAAAGCAATCTAGTAAAAGATTACAATGCTTGTACAAGAAATTTGGTTGTAACCTTAAGATTTAGGGACACAGGACCTTTTAAAAGTTTCCCTGAGATACTGCCAACAGCATGGCATTTCTGGTTGCTTATCATATATCAGTCACTAGGCAAATTATTATAAGACAATGGTTTCAATCCTGTCCATCCCCTGAGTGAGAATCTGCATTTTTTTAAAAGCTCCCTGGGGAGCTCTTTTTTCAAAAGTAATGACTATTTGAAAGGCACAAAGACACACACACACACACACACACACACACACACAGAGATCTCCTATCAGCTAGATTACTTCCAAAATGTCCACAACAGCCCAGGATGAGCCAGGCCAAAAGTCAGGAGCCTGCGACTCAATCTGAATCTCCCACATGGGAGGCAGGGACTACTTGGGCTATTATCTGCTGCCTGCCAGTGTATGCATTAGCAGGAACTTGTAATCAAAAGAGGAGCTGAGACATGAACCCAGGGGGGACAAGTGGAGTCTTAACTCTTGTGCCAAACACCTGCCCCTCTCTCAGGGAATTCTAATTGCCTAACAACTTCAGGAATCACTAATATTATAGACACAGAAGTATAAGGAATTGTTCCTGCTCTTCAGTAGCTTATAATCTAGTTGTGGGTACAGTACTCACATAAAATGATAAAGGGTAGTCAACACAAGTATATAACTTGAATAGTGTTGGAAGAGCTTATAAAATGGAAAAGTCAATTTGAGCCCCAAATCATGGAGAGTAGAACAATGAACTTCAAAGGCTGGACAAGCAATGAGAAAGAGAATGAGTGTTCTAAGTTGGCAGAATAATATCAGCTGAGGACACAGACAGAAATGGTGTGCAGAGGGAGGCAGGCTGCTGAGGAGCTGACGTCATTACTGGAGAGCACCTGTCTGGTGCCTGCTTACAACGCATCAAATGCATAAAGCCTAAGAGAGTTTGAGGGCAGCAGACCCGCAGCCCAGCATGTCATCACAGTGCTCCAGGTCATAGCACTCTCAGCTCCTCCGTCAACAGCAAGGTAAGATGTACGGCAACGTGAAACCACCAGATCCTTCAATAAACAGAAGACAACTTACTGGCAGCAAAATAAATCCACAGCAATAAATATGCTGTGTGCTTTCTAAGTTCTAGAAATTATACAGTGTGCAGTAACTTTTTGTCCTCACGACAATTCTAGAAAGAGAAATTATTATTATCATCCCTATTTTGAGGATGTCGTACTGCACACCAGAGAGGTAGAGTAACTAGCCCAAGATCACACAGCTAGCAGATAAAACTAAAATATGAACTAAATATCTCAGGAAAGCTCTTTACATTGTTTGCTATGCTGATGCTTCAGCTGCTGACTGACAGGTTCTCATCAAGACAGAACTGTGTTAGAAGTCAGCAAAGTGACTCAGAGCCATGTTCACGTGTTTGTCCCTTGTTTCTTTACCACCTAATAACAGGGTTCAATACCCTTTCCCACAAGTCAGGAGAGATGTGGTGAAGGGTGCCAGGTCCCATCAGACTCAGCATTACAGGGGATCTGGCAAATGTGGACTTTGACCCAAACTGGTTTTGTGACAGGTGGTGGGCGGCTCCCACCCCAGTGGTAGCAGCAGGTACAAATGGAGGAACATAGTTTTTCCGTGGTACTTGAAATCCCTGGGTATTGTCCTTCCTGCCAGAGCCTCTGTTCTCTGCCCTTTTCTCGCCTATGGTAAAAAAAGCCACTAATCTGGTTGCTCTCCCTAATAAATTCCTCTTGTCACCAGGGGCACTCCCTGACAGGAAAAGCCCCAGGACTCGGGGAGGGAGAGAGCTGGAGGCTGCTGGAGAACAGGGTGCTGCCACCCGCCGCCTCTGGAGCTCACTGCAGCGAGGACAGCCAGCCCAGCACAGGGCGCCGTCAGCCACCGGGCGAGCCCTGCCCGGTCCTGCGGTGGCAGCAAGCAGGATCAGGGGAGGCATCATGTTGCCAGGCTGCCCACACCTCTGGGTCCTGCTGGTCCTGGGCACCAGCTGGGCAGGCTGGGGGAGCCAAGGGACGGAAGCAGCACGGATAAGGCAGTTCTACGTGGCTGCGCAGGCCATCAGCTGGAGCTACCGCCCCGAGCTCACAAACCTAAGGTAACTCAGATCTGGTGTCTGCGGGGGCTTCACTAGGGAAAGTAATCTGTTGGTTTTAGAGAACACTTTCTTTGCATTTCCATGACTTAAAAAAAGAAAAGAAAAGAAAGAAAAGAAAAGAAAAGAAAAGAGAAAAGAGAAGAAAAGAAAAAAGAAAAGAAAACTTCAGACGAGTAAATGCAATTCATAGGAGAGTATAATGAAATAAACTTAGTGGATGATAATTTTGCCTCCAGTAAAATGGTTTATTATTCTGAGAATATAGAGCATACTCAGTTGGATTGGTTAGATGCTGCTTTCAAGAGCTTGATTTTTGCTTAAGAAGGGGAACAGGAGAGGGAGGAGGGAGAAGGGTCGGAGGGCAGGTAGGGTAGGTGGGAAGAATCACTTTGTTCCTCAAGTTGTGTTTATGAAATGCATGAAGTTTGCATACCTTAAATATTTCTGGGAATAAAAGACTGTTTTTTAAACACAGTTTTGTTAACACGTTTGATTGTTGGTTTCATATATTGATTGATTCAAAGTGCCACTGGCTCCCTCATTGGCCTCCCAGCAATCTCTTGCTGCAGATTTTAGTTTCCAGATTTTTATGAAACTTTGGATTACATATTGTCTATTACATTGTCTGCATAACCGCATCTTCTAGAACTAAAACATACAGCTTGAACTTTATTACAAACAGATCATTCAATAACTATTGCCATAATTTTGTTGCTTTCTTATAAATGACTTTCAAAATTTCATCAGTCCCTAGAAACACATCCTTTTCACACTTTCTGCTTTTCCTGGTTCCCATTTGATTCATTCATGCTTCGAAAGTGACTCTCACTTTTTTCTCTCACTCTTAATCACCTCCTGGGATATGGTTTACACTGGCTATTTTGTCAAGGTCAGTATTAAAAGGCATACATAAACAAAAGGAAGTTTAAGTGATATAAAACAATCTTTGAGTTGTAAACTACGTTTTGCTAATTCAAAGAGTAGAAAAAAGACTTTCCAGAAACTGACAAGATCATAGTATATATTCAATGTCTCCAGTTTGTTATATTATTTAAGTAGTAAACCTCTTAGTGTGACTCATTTTTTAACATAACATCACAGTTTAAGTGATTGTGAAAGATTTGTTCCTCTTTTACAGTTACAAAACCAAAGCAATCAGTCAGGAAATAATGTAATATTTTGAAAGTATATTAATGTACAACATTAACCTTTTTAAAATTTCATCATACCTGAGTTATTTGGGAGGGTATTACATACCACTGTGGTCTTAATAATAATAAGGAATCACTTCTTTTTTAAAAAATAAGTATTTTAAATATTGCATCTCAAGGTGATAATCTAGGTCATACCTACCCTCTTAGGGAACTGACTTTAACTAAATCCCCACAGAAAACAATGGTCTTTCCAATGCTAACCTTGCTTGCTGGTGAGCAGAACAACTTGGTTGCTGGTTTCCTGTGGTGATGCTGTGTTTATGCGTGAAGGAGTGTGGGGGTTGGGAGATGTGGGTCAAAGGAGACACAGTGGCTAACATGCAGGGTGAACAGTGGCAGATGTAACATACAACATGACGACGACCGTCAACAACAGGGCATTGCACTGGCTGTCTGCCTCTGATCAGAGGGGAAGGCTGAGTGAAGCACTGACAATAGGATCCAACTGGAGGAAGTTAGTCCTGAGTGGCTTCTGTCATGCCTGTGAAATATGCTGCCAAGATTAGGATCCTGAATCCCATTCAGCCTAGAGACAGAGAAGAAAACAACCATTACCAGAGTCAGGGTGGCTGTGGGCGAAGGGAAGTTTGAATCTTTTTGTTTTGCTTTTATTTTTTATTGTTGTTTAATTGAGAAGCAGAGAGAGACAGAGAATTTCCAATGACTGGTTCACTCCCCAGATGCCTGCAATGCCTGGGGTGGGGTCAACCTGAAACCAGAAGTCGGGAACTTCATCCAGGTCTTCCGTGTGGGTAGAGGTTCTGAATCCCTTTGAGACATCACTTGCTGCATCCAAGGTGCAAATTAGCAGGAAGCTGGGATCAGGAATGGAGCCAAGACTTGAACCCAAGCACTGTGATTTGGGGTACAGTTGTCCCCAAACCAGCGCTAACGTCCACCCCAGTTTAATCTTTTTAAATCTTGGCTCTGCTATTTATCAACTACATCAATATTTATCCACTCTATCTCCTTGAACAATTTTTTGGTTGTTTGTTTCCAGTATAAATTCCAGAGCTCTTATTCTTATTCCAACTTATAAACTAGAAATAAACTACAGCAGATTGATAGTAATTTGCAATGTTTCCCAGTAGCTTAAAACTTTCTCTCTGAAAGAGAATTTTAGAAAGATGTATTTGATTAATCAGTTGAAAAATAACTTTCATATTTATTTCTTTTCTATTTTTTTACTTTTCACTTCTTTGAAAAACATAGAGAGAGATAGAGAGATCTTCCATCTCCTGGTTTAGCCCCCACAATAGTGAGTGCTGGGCCAGGACAAAGCCAGGAGGCCATGATACAACCTGAGTCTCCTACATGGGTGGAAAGGACCTAAGCCACTTGAACCATCCCCTGCTGCCCTCCAAGGTGAACATGAGGAGGAAGGTAGAATTGGAAAGCGGGACAAGGACACTAATCCAGTTACTCTGACATGGGATGCAGGCACCCCAAGAGATGCCTGAACTGCTGCACCAAAACTCTGCCCTGCCTACTCATTCATAGAGGATTTGGTCATATTTTCAATCATTTAAAACCTAAATATAAAGTCTGGCATTGCATCATGATCTTGAGTTCTTTTTATAAAATTGATTATAACAATATTAAAACAGCCTAGAGGCTGGCATTGCTGTATAGTGGGTAAAGCCACCTCCTGCAAAGCTAGCACCCCTATGGGAAGCAGTTTTAGTCCCAGTTGCTCCACATCCAACCCAGCTTCCTGCTAACAACCTGGGAAAGCAGTAGAAGATGGTCTAAGAGATTTGGCCCCTGCATCCACGTGGGAAACCCAGAAGAAGCTCTGGATTCCTGGCTTCAGCCTAACCCAGCCCTAGCTGTTGTAGCCATTGGGGATTGAAATAGCCAATGGAAGATCTCTCTCTCTCTCTCTAACTCTGCCTTTCAAATAAATAAAATAAAATTTTAAGCTAGCCTAAATTTTTGAAAGAAACCTTATCATAGCAGAATAACAGACTATTTTTGAACAGACCAAAAATTATGTTGCTTAGTGTTCATATTAATAAAAGCTTGGATTTCTGAATTATAATAAAAATATTGTTACTTTACTAGAAATATGAAGATAGTAGATATTTTACATAATATGAGCAAATGTCATATATGCCTTTCAAATTAGTTTTTGTATTTTATTTCCAGTTTGAATACTTCTGGAACCTCCTTTAAGAAAATTGTCTACAGAGAGTATGAAGCATATTTTAAGAAAGAAAAACCACAATCTAGCATTTCAGGTAAGCCTCAAGTATATTTCTAAAATACATTTTTTAAGTTTAAATATAAATTTTATAGATAATTTTATGCCAATAACTATCTAAAATATTTAGTGACATTTTGTAGAAATTTGTTGCTGTTGTTTTTTATCAGTATTGGCTATACGGTACATGGGGCCCAGTGCACAATGAGAATGTGGAACTCCCTGTTCAGATTATTAAGAACTGACAATTTTAAAACAGTGACAGCAAAGCTTTAAACCAAGCAGGAGGTCCTTCTGAGTATGGAGCCCTGTGAAACTGCACTGGCAGCATGCTCAAGAAGGTGGCTGTGCTTTTAACCTTGATCAAAAGAACTAAACGAAACTTCAAGACTTTTCGATTTTTATTCATTCATGGAAAAAACTATAGCTGTGTACTTGCTATGAGCTGGGAATGGAATTATGTGCTATGGATGCAAGAGTGGATAAGGCAGACCTAAATTATGTCTTCCTGGGGTTTATGGTCTGATTTAATGAACACAGCTGTACCTAAATAGAATTAATTTTTGCCTCCATCTGTTCCCTAGACTCATTCAAAATGAGTCTACATACATATGGCTGATTCTTTTATATCTCTCTCCCCACCTATTCTCCTTTTTATTTTTTAAAATATTTATTTATGTGAAAGGCAGAGTGGTAGTGAGGGAGAGACAGAGAGATCTTCGATCTACCAGTTCACTCCCCAGCTAACTACAACAGCCCAGGCTGGGCCAGGAGTCAGGAGCTAGGAACTCTCACATAGGTGGCAGGAATCCAAGTACTTGGGCTATCATCTGCTGTCTCCCAGGTGCATTAGTAGAAAGACAGATCAGAAAGAGGGCATCTGGGACTTGAACAGTCACTCCAGTATGGGATATGGGTGCATCAATTCCATTTTGTCTCTTGTACCATAATGCCCACCCCTCTATTCAACGGGATGTATACAATAGCTATGACTTTTAAAGACTCTCTCTCGCTTTTTCATCATCTCTTCTTTAGTCAAGGAGACCAGGTTGAATGGGGTTCAGGATCTTAACTGTGGTACCATATTTCACAGCAATAATAGAGGCCATCAAAAAAGAACTCTCTAGTTGTCAGGAAATCAGCTATTTTCCCCGTTAATCAGGTAAAGGCCTGTCATCTTTCCCAAGCTCATCCTTTACTTTTGCTATCAATCCAAGTCTTCCCTGCCTCCTCTGATCTCCTTTAATCTTCAATTTATTGATTGGAATCTTTCCTTCAGTTAGAAATCGACAACCAAACCAAACTGAACCAAGCCAAATCCTGTTCAGGTTCATCTCTATCTAGAAAAAAAAAAATCTGTCCTTGACCCTGCCTGCCTTTTCTTTTCTCTCCTTTGCTTCACTACCAAATTCCTTCTGAAAGGCCAGAGCCCATCGTTTTTTTTTTTGTTTTGTTTTGTTTTTTTTGGTATTTTTTTGTTAAGATGTATTAATTTTATGAAAGGCAGAGTCACACAGAGAGACGGGAAAGACAGAGAGAGATCGAGATCTTCCATCTGCTGGTTCACTCCCCAAATGGCCACAATGGCTGGGGTAAGACCAAGCCAAAGCCAAGAACCTGGGACTCCATCCAGTTTGCCCATGTGAGTAACAGGGGCCCAAGCACATGGGTCATCTTCTTTGCTTTCACAGGCACATTAGCAGGGAGCTGGACTGGAAGTAGAGCAGCCAGGACTCAAGTCAGTGCTCATGTGTGATTCCAGAATCATAGGCAGTGGCTTAACCACATGCCAACCCTTTCTCAGTTCTTTTATACTAGATATTACTAGGATATTCAACAGTCTCCTTTCTTGAAGCCATCTTCTTTTTTTAAATTTTATTTATTTATTTATTTTTTATTTATTTGACAGAGATATAGATAGTGAGAGAGAGAGACAGAGAGAAATGTCTTCCTTCCATTGGTTCACCCCCGAAATGGCTGCTACGGCCGGTGCTGCGCCGATCTGAAGCCAGGAGCCAGGTGCTTTCTCCTGGTCTTTCATGTGGGTACAGGGTCCCAAGCACCTGGGCCATCCTCTACTGCCTTCCCCGACCACAGCAGAGAGCTGGGCTGGAAGAGGAGCAAGTGGGACTAGAACCCGGCACCCATACGGGATACCGGCGCCGCAGGTGGAAGGTTAACCAAGTGAGCCACAGCGCCGGCCCGGAGCCATCTTCTTAACTGGTTCCCTAGTGTTACTTGGCCTGGTTTTCCTCTGACTTTCCTTCCCATTCTTTTCATTTTCCCTGTCTACTCTTCCCAGGCTTTTAACCCTAGCCATGACCATGGCTTCCACTCCAGCCAACCCAGAGGCCATGTCCTCTCTGGGACTCTATTGACTCCTGTTCCCTGCAAGTAGAATTAGCTCTTCCTCTTCTGTGTAACTCCAGCACTTGGAACTAACTCCTGCCTTCCAGAAATTTGTGAGGATAAGCGGAGTGAATCAGGAGGAAGTACTCAAAGATAACAAAAAAACAGGTCTCAATAAATGTCAATTACAGTGTAGCTGTTGTTGCTGATGTTATCAATCATGCTTTTTTTGATCATACAAAAAGTACTATAGATATCTACATATTCATATTTCCTCATTCACTTATATATTCTCATTTAGTTTAGTAATAAGAAAGAACTATAATGATAATTCTATAGGAGGACACAGGAGATCTGTCAAGGAAGACTTCCTATTCTAAGTGGAAAGCTGAAAATAGAGTAGGATCTTGGGAAACCAACTGGGTGAGGCAGCAGGGGTGAAGGGAGATGAATTTTAGACCAAGGAAGCAGTACATGTAAAGGTTTAGAGGTGAGAGAGTATGGTGGCATTTGAGGAAGCATAACTGGATCAGCACAGTGGAGCACAAAATTCCAGGAAGGAATTAGCAAGAGATGTATTCAGATGGGGACACAACCTATCAGGAGCCACATATGGCTTTTCTTGAGGGGAACAGGGAGTCACTGAACAATTTTAATCAAGAGGAAGACAAGTTCAAATTCATGCATTAGAAAAATTATTCTATCATAATGCAAAGAACAGATTGGAAAAAGAGTTATGGGGGAATGGTGTCAATTCAGGTAAGAAACTAGAAGAGAGGCTTGTGTTGTGGCATAGCAGGTAAAGCTGCCACCTGCAATGCTAGTATCCCATATGGGTGCCCTTGCAATCCAGCTCCCAGCTAATGGCCTGGGAAAACAGTAGAGGATAGCCCAAGTACTTGTGCTCCTATACCCATGAGGGAGACCCAGAAGAAACTCCTTGTTCCTGTCTTCAGCCTGGCCCAGTTCTGGCCAATGTAGCCATTGGAGAGTAAACCAGCAGAGCGAATCTCTCTCTCTCTCTCTCTCTCTCTCTGTCTGTCTCTGTCTCTGTCTCTCTCTCCTTTCTCATCTCTATCTCTATCTTGATCTCGATCTCTATCATCTCTCAACTCTGCCTTTCAAATAAATAAATTAATCTTTAAAGAAAAAGAAAGAAAAGAAACAGGAAGAAAGAGGGTGGGCATTTAGTGCAGAGGTTAAACTGCCACTCAGGATGCCTGCATCCCATATTGGAGCATCTGGTTGAAGTTCTGGCTCCTCCATTTCCTATTCAACTTTCTCATAATGTGCACCCCAGGGAGGAAGCAGGTGATGACTCAATTACCTGGATTCCTGCCAGTGACAAGGGGGACCTAGATTGAGTTCTGGGTTCCTGGCTTTGGCCCAGCCTAACCCTGGCTGTTGCAGGCATTTGAGGGAGTGAACCAGCAGATGGAATATCTTTTTTCCTTTTCTCTCACACTATCTCTCAAATAAAGTAAAAATGATTAAGCATTATATTGTTAAAAGATTTATTTTATTTATTTGAAAGACAGAGCTACAGCTAGAGGCAGAGACAGAGAGAAAGGTCTTCCATCCTCTGGTTCACTCCCTAGATGGCCGCAAGGGTTGGAGCTGTGCCGATCTGAAGCCAGGAGCCAGGAGCTTCTTCTAGGTCTCCCATGTGGGTGCAGGAGCCCAAGCACTTGGGCTGTCTTCTACTGCTATCCCAGGCCACAGCAGAGAGCTGGTAAGGAAGAGGAGCAGCCGGGACTAGAACCGGCGCTCATATGGGATGCTGGTGCTTCAGGCCAGGGCATTAACCTGCTGCGCCACAGCGCTGGCCTCCAAATTAAGCATTATTTTACAAAAGGAAGAAACCAGCAGAGAAGTTGAGATGGATTCCAACTAAGCTTGGTTAGTCACTGGATGGAAATAATGAGGAAGAGAGAGGAATTACTGTTGATTTTAGATTTCTGGATTGAATAGCAGAGTTACCATTCAGTAAGAAATAGAATTTAGGAAAAGAAGGTTTGTGAGGGAAGGTGGTGAGCTTAGATTTGGAGTTTGCAATATCTATGGAATATCTACCTATAGATGTCACATGAGAAGGTGGGTATAGTTGTCTGGTCCTAAGAGACAGAACTGATATATGTATACACACACACACACACACACACACACATCTGTGAGCCTTTGGAACAAACGTAGATAAAGCCTTTGAAACAAAGTGGTAGATGAAGCTTTGAGAGGATGTTAGATCATTCGGGGAGTATATATGAAGAGAGGAGAAGGCTGCAGCCAGAACTTTAAGAAACAATAAGGTCCCAGGCACGAGCCAAGAAAAAACAAATTGACCAGGAAACTTCAGAAAGTCTGCCCAGAGAGGGAAGAGCAAAGCCAGAGAATGTGGTATCCTGGAAGCAAGGGGTCAAATGCTACCGAGAGAATTTGTAAGAACTACTGTAAGGGCCAAAACCACGTATCTTGTTATGGAATTGTTGGATAAAATCAGATGGCAGGTAGCTAAGGAGTGAATGGAGGGACTTATAGATAACTCTTTCCTGAAACTTTAATCCAAATGGGAGGGAGACTGCATAGTTTGGGTTGGGGTCAATGAGAGATCTAAGGATATTTTGTGGTTTTATAAAAAGAAAAACAAAACAAAAGTATTTAAGGGAAGAAGCCAATAGCAAAAAGACAGAATAGAGACATTTGAGAGTAAGTAAGTGGTGGAGCTAGACTCAGAAGAAGCAGGAAGCACTGGAATTGAAGCTTGAATTGGCTCGCCTTTGGTAGAAAAGCTTCTACCCTCATTGAGGGGGGTGACTAGGGAGGGGGACAGTTGTCTGTAAAATTAAGTTTGTCATCATGGACAGGAAGTTGAGGGGCCTCCTGTCTTCCAGCACAGAGTCTATTCATTTTCTTAGCTCCGTGTCCAAACTTAGCATTTATGGTAGAACTTTGCAAACCATCTGATTAAATAAAACTATAGGTGGCCACAGGGGGAAGTGAACTGGGTAATGTATTTGTTAGGCTTGGTAAACAGGAATTGGCAGATATTTGGAGCTGTAAGTTTTGTGGCTTTTGGCAAGTTAGCTAAATGTTAATGCCTTTGCTGTTTAAGACATTGTGCTGAGTGTCATAGTGACAGAAAGGATCAACATCAAGTGGGAGACTTTAAGTAAGAAGGAAACATCAGTAGTTTTTGAGGAGGGAATTGTGATTGAAATCCTTTCAGAAGACTACCTAACCAAGATTTTCTGACTTAACCTATAGTAATTAGAAGTAGACCTTGATAGTTGATGAGAACAGCCTCTGATTGTGGTTAAGCCCTTTGCACTTTGAATATTACTTTTCTGTCAGTTTCAGTGTTTCTCATATTTGTTTTCTGTGACCTGAGGCATTTTGACATCCATTTTTATGTAGCCTCTTCTTGAACACCCAAAATTGCTGAACTGTGAGGCCCTGATGGGAAGATCTTACTCTTGTTTGCATCCCTCTGGTGGTTCAGACAAGAAGGAAAGTCTGGTGTGAAGGAAGAGCCTCAGACTCTGATTGAAAAGATCTGGATCTGAGTACAGATCTAACCACATGACTCCTTCCATTTCCCAGTCAAATCCTATGTTATTTGTATCTTTGCCCTATTTTCTACTCTGCTCATCTGGTCAGTATGATTTGAGCTGAGCCCAGAGTTATTGTAATTTGTGGGCAGGGACTGGACTGCAGAATTGAGATCTGAAGATGGGTGTCCAGCAAGATTATGGACATGTGGACAGGTGGAAGGGATGGACTCATTTTCAGGAATCCTTCTTGGGCTTTAAAATAGTAAGGCATGAGTCTGCATATTTTCAAGGAAGATTATAAAATGTTTGTCCTCAAGGGACTTTTAAAATAGCTGCAACAATGGGCTGTTTGTGTTGTGTAATTCATTCTTTACCTGACAGCAGGGATTGGATTAGCTGATCTCCTGCAGTCCTTTTCAACTACACAACTACATGAAATTGCTTACCTGCTGTGCTTTATTCCTCAAACTCCAAGATAAGCCATTTCTTCCTTTAATCCAGCTCTGGATGCTGAAGAGGGGTGAGAAAGGCTAATGAATAAGCTAAAGAGCAACTCAAAAATCACTCAGTCAAATGCTTGCTAACATGCGTAAAAGTATTTGATTTGCATTTATGAAAGCATCCCTTTGTTTTACCATAATCCTGAAGAAGCAGGAAGGGAGGCTGAATAAATAACTCAAACAGTTCATCAAAATGAGAGGTCTTATGAAGTTAAATAACTTGGGAGGCTTGTTCTGGGTATCTGGCATTTGTGCCCCTGTGATGCCAACCAACAAATCAACCAAGCAACAAAACCATAGCAACTAAATGCAGCACACAATGAGTCAGCACTCTCAGCACTCTGTTAGTCTCATGGGCAGCCCAAACCTGGGGGAGTATCCAGTAGGGTTCTTCCAATGGAAGCCAAGATGGAGGGTGGCAGTCAGAAAAGAAGGGGTCAGATGGTAGAGTCCAAAAATGTGTAGACACCTGGGCTATTCCGGAAAGATCAGGGGCATAAACCTGCTCTATGGAAGGTAGTAGAGAAAGCGCTGACTCAGGAGTCTAAAAGCCTGAGTCCTAGTCCCAGCAATACCATTGACTAATCGTGAGCAAGCCCCTCTTATCCCCCAACAATTTCACTTCCAAGGTTTTGTAAACCATGTCTAAAACGAATATTGAACTTTTTATTTCCATGGTCCCATGCAGAGCTACCACCAAAACAAATCAACAGAATGCTTCAGGCACAATATCAGGATAGATTCCAGGGCTGGAAGTTTTGTAAAAGAACTAGGGCGATTGTAGAAAGATAGGAGTAGGGAAAGAAGGGACCACTATTCCAGAGATTGTAGTTTCCCATTTCCATGGTTACAAATTACCACCAACCTAATGGCTTACCACGGCATACATGTAATCATTCTCTTATATTTGCAGTTCTGGATGTCAGAAATTCAAAGTGGGTTTCACAGGTTAAAATCAAGGCTTTGGCAGAGCTGTGTTATTTTGGGCTCTAGAGGAGAATCATCTCCTTGCCTTGCCGAGTTAGTAGAAGTGGCCAACTTTCATTAGTTCATAGCCCTTTCCTTCATCTTCAAAACCAGCAGAGTAGCATCTTCTAATACTTTTCTAAGATTCTCTTGTATTGTCTTATAAAGACACTTCTGAGTACCCAGAGCTAACCTAGATAACCCAGGAAACCCTCTCCATCTCAAGATCCTTAATCATAGATGCAGAGGCCTTTTTGTCATATAGGTTCACATATTCACAGGTCCCAAAGATCAGGACATGAACATCTGGAAGAGGAGAATTATTCTGCCTGCTGCATCTATCAAAAAAAAAAAAAAAAAAAAAAAAAAACCTCCAACAGTGCTCTCTCTTGCAGAGAATAGCAACATCAACCACCAGCTCCTCAGACCAGAACATCATGACCATCCGTGCAAATTTGATCTCTCTCACCCCTGACCTTCATTGACAAGTCCTGCCCATTTAATCTCTTTAGCAGTTCCACTGTGTTCTTTCTTCATTCTCTCCATCACCATAGCCCTGATCTTAGTGACTAACTTCTTTCTCTCTTCAGGATCCACTGTGGTTTGCCCCCTGATTATCCTCCACAGAGTAGCAACAGCTTTCAAAATAAAATTCCGGACAATGTTGTCCCCCAGCTAAAAGCTCTTTAATGCATTCTAGATACTCTTGGATTAAAGGCCAAACTAAAAGACCCATGATATCCTGAATGATCGAGCATCTGATGATGCCTTCAGCTTTAACTTCTGCCTCACCATCTTATCTACTGAGCTCTGCTGTGACCATCTGCTGGTTATCTAATAGGCCAAGTTTATGGCACCTCGGGATCTTTGTACACGCTCACCCCTCTGCCCAGAATGCCCTTGCCCATGGCTCTGCCTCTCTGCTTTTTGGTCTCAGTTAAAGTATCACTTCTTCAGGGAAGTGTTCCCCAACTCTGACCCTTTCTCTGCCTCCAAAATTAGACTAAGTTCCTCTGCCAAATAGTCTACAGAATATCCTGTACTTTTCTTTTGTGATACTTACCACAGTCCATAATTAAATATTTGGGTGACTGTTAAAATCTATATTTCCTACTATCTTTTAAAAAAGATTTATTTATTTGGAAGGCAGATTTACAGGGGATGGGGATTAAGGAGAGACACAGAGAGTCTTCCATCTGCTGCTTCACTCCCCAAATGGCCACAATGGCTGGAGATGGGCTGATCCAAAGCCAAGAGCTAGAAGCTTCCTTTGGGTTTCCCACATGGGTTTAGGGGTCCAGGCACTTGGGCCATCCTCCACTGCTTTCCCAGGCCATTAGCAGGGAGGTGGATTGGAAGTGTAATAGCCAGGACTCAAACTGGTGCCCATATGGGATGCTGGCATGGCAGGCAGCAGCTTTATCCACTATGCCACAACACCAGCCCCTCTTAATATCATATAAGCCCTATGAAGTCATGAAATATTACCCTTATGCAACATTGCTTTCTGATACCTAGGTTAAAAGGAACACTTAATATTTGTTTTATTGTTGAAGGAATAAATACAAGATGGGGGTGTAGCAGGAAGAATCGGTTTAAAGGTGAGTAGAGTCAGGCAGATTTAAGCTTAAATCATGGCTTTACCTATTATTAGCTGCATGACATCAGGTGAGATATCTGGATTATCTGACTTCAGTTTCCATATCTGTAGACTGAAGAAATTAGTATCTACCTTGAAGACTGGTGGTGAGGATTAATGCAAGAACTTACAGTGATTGGGTATCCTAAGGGAACAGTAAGTGAAAGTCCTATTGTAGTTACCACCCCTGACCCAGGTGAACATCGTGATGGCTCTAACCTCCATGTGTCTCCAGGATTCCTAATGGCCAGAATTCAGTCTCATGCAAGCTGATGGATGGCTGGGAAGTGAGAGCAGTGGATTCTTGTTCCTCATTTGAAATGGGGCTTTTGGCAATAGATCATCAAGTTTTAAAGACACCACAATCACTGGGCTCACATGTCAAAATGCAGATTCATGTGCTCTGCCTCCAGGAACTCAGTTTCACCTGAGCTGAGGTGCTGAGAATCTGCCTTTGAGTACGACCCCGGTTTATTCTGATACAGACACCCCAAGGACTACACTTTAAGGAATTCTGATGTAAAATTCACCAAAGTTCTGACTTGGATATCAACTTGCTGTCTGATTCCTCAGATAAAATTGGTCCTGCCCTCTGCTCCCATGGTATTTGTCAGCAGTAGGTCCTACTGAGCACAGCGACTGTTTCTTACTTACCCAGGTAGCCCTGGGACCCAGCACCGTACCTGTAAGTGAAGCCTCTCACTTTCTGTATCTTTAACCTGCTATCCCCACTGTGTTCCTCATCCTAGTAACTGATAACATTATTTGCCCAGTTGCTCACATCAAAAACCTTGTAATCATCTAACTTCTCTCTCACACATGCCACATTAAGTCCATTAGAAAAAGTTCTGCTATCATTATCTTTTTTTTTTTTTTTTGACAGGCAAAGTTAGACAGTGAGAGAGAGAGACAGAGACAGAGAGAAAGGTCTTCCTTTTTCCATTGGTTCACCCCCCAGGTGGCTGCTACGGCCGGCGCGTTGCGGCCGGCACACCGTGCTGATTGGAAGCCAAGAGCCAGGTGCTTCTCCTGGTCTTCCATGCGGATACAAGGCCCAAGGACCTGGGCCATCCTCCACTGCACTCCCAGGCCTCAGCAGAGAGCTGGACTGGAAGAGGAGCAACCGGGACAGATTTCAGAGCCCCAACTGGGACTAGAACCCCGGGGTGCCGACGCCGCAGGTGAAGGATTAGCCTAGTGAGCCGAGGTGCCAGCCCCTATCATTATCTTTGAATACATCCAGAATGCAAATACCTTTTTACCACTTCAATGTTGCACATGCTGGCCCAATACACTGTTGTTCCATCCCTACAGGGCCAAATCACTCTACTTTCATTCTTCTTGCTACACAGACTACCCTGTACATGGCAGCTAGATGCACTTTTAAACATGAGATCATGTCTCTTCTGCACAAAATGCCAGTGATTTCCCATTCCACTTAGAGGAAAACCCAAAGTCCTTAGCACCCATAGGGCCTCATGTGATGTGCACTGCTCCCTACCTTCCCCTCCTCTCCCCACCCCCCCATCACCACCACCTCATCTCTTCTCATTCAGTCCAGGCAGTTTTTCTTACTGCTCCTTGGATGCATGAAGCTCACTCCTGATTTGCAGATTTGGACTTGCCTCAAAGCCAGATCTGCACGATTTGTTCCCTTACTTCACTGAGGTCTCTGAGGTCTCTCCTGGGAGAAAACCTCATATCACCCAGTATAATTGAAAATGAATCTTCCTTTCCTTGACCAGAGGAAGAAGTATCTAAGGAAAGACAATGGATCACAGAAGATTGACATTGCCAGAAGTATTTCCCCTACTCTCTTCACCTGCTTTGGGTCCAGGTCAAGTGTTCCTGTCCTCTTGTTTTTTCTGTGACTAAACCTAATGTAGAGTTAATGAGCTGGCAACATCTCTAGATTGAAGATAAGCAGGTCAGCTTTAGGAGCAGGAGGAATGGCAACAACTACTTGCAAACTTTCCGCTTGGTAGCTCTGTCTTTGACAATCTTAAACACAGACGTGTTTTAAATGTCTTTTTTTTTTTTTTCCCATAGGACTTCTTGGGCCTACTTTATATGCTGAAGTTGGAGACATCATGAAAGTTCACTTTAAGAACAAGGCAGACAAACCCTTAAGCATCCATCCTCAAGGAATTAAGTACAGCAAATTCTCAGAAGGTAAGAGAAATTGAATATCTCCCTAACAAGGGAAAATGTGCAATTTTTGTACACCATTTTTGAATAACACTTGTTGTTGGAGAAATTCTTTTTCTTGTAACTGGTGATAATAAAATTGTAAAAATTCTTGCATTTGTAAGTTTCAGAGATGAAATAAGTTCCTGGAGTCACATAGACCTCAGGTTTTGGTTTTTGTTTCTGTTTTGCTAGATTCTTGTTCATTAACAGTTAGGTGGGAAAATTGCCTAGTATCTCTGAATTGCAATATGCTCACTTTAAAATGAAATGGTAATAATGATAGATGGTTTAACCTGTTATGTCCCATTATCCTCTCTCTCTCTCTCTCTCTATATATATATATATGTAGATATATAGGACACCTGTAAAGACTTAAATGGAATAATAAATATACTACTTATAGTAACTTTGAAATAAATATTGTGTCACTGGAATATTTGCAGAATTGAAAACTTGAGACTCCATGGGATAAAGCAGGGTTCAGCAAACCTTTCTACAAAGAGTCAGTTGGTAAATATTTTCAGTTTCTAGGGTCATAATAGTTCTGTTGCAATTACTCAACTCTGCATTGTAGAACTAAAGTAGCTATAGATAATTATGTAAATGAATGACCATGGCGGTGTTCCAGTAAACCTTCATTTACAAAAATAAGCTGCTGGCAGGATTTGGTCCATGAGCCATTGGCATGGAACTATTCTGATAAAAGGATTGACCTGGCACATGAATGATACTCAATGAGTGGTATTTGGTGGTGGTGCTGTTGACAGTACCATTAGAACTTTGGGCATAGTAAAATGGTTAAGAACATAAGCTTTGAAGGCAGACAGGTTTAAATTCTGGTTTTATAACTTTGGGTTCTGTGACCTTAATATCTCTGAGCCTGTTTTCTCATCAATAAAATGAATGATTATAACTACCCCATAAAGTTGCTTTTTAGGATTAAATGAGATCATTTAGGTAATGTACTAAATATGGTTCCTGGGACCCAATAAGCTCCCAATAAATGATGATGATGCTAATGATGAAGATGATGACAAAGATAATGAAGATAATGAAGACTATGGTGGTGAAAGTGACCGCATGAATTATAGGGTGCTAAATACCCCTATCAATATTCATCTAATTATTCCCATTATGCGGATGCTCAGATCACAGTCAGCAAAGTGGAGTTCTGTTAGCAACTAGTATTTTTTTAAAAAGTTGTATCTCTATCTTAATAGTTGCTGGTATAATAACATTTTAAAAGAACTTCATATTTTTCACAGTTCACAAAGTCTGTACTTCCTTCTCTCAAGTTTCAGCCATCATATCTCAGAAGAAAGGAATTGAGTAGCTGAGTGGTTTGCATTGCAGCTTCTAGAACTAGACAACCAGGTGAAAATCTTGGCCCAGACACTTACTAGCTGTGTAGCTTTTGTAAAACTATAAGGTTCTCTGGGCCTCATCTTCTTCATCTATAAAACAAGGATAATCCTATCTATCTCATACAAGCTTGTTGTCATGAAATCTTTGAGCAATGCCTAGCACTTAATTAGCACTCAGTAAATATTAGTTATGATAGTAGAGGTGACTCTTCAATCAAAATATATTCAAATAATTTAATATTTATCTTATGATTTGTGAGTTAGAAAGTTATCTTTATATTTATTACTTCCAGTGTAAATTATTGTCAGACTCATTCCTACCAAGGTATAGGTGATTGATAACAGAACAATGAACTGCCTTCCCCAGGGGTATTATCAGCACTTAATCCTTCGCTCTAGAGAAAACAAAGCAGCATTGGCTATGAGATTTCATGTATCTCCAAAAGCCAGTTTGGCAAGACTTGCGAGATAGCACACACAGGAATATCTCTTATGGTCCCCAAATCCTACAGTCACATTATAAACAACCACTTAGACTATTCAGGAGGCTTTCAGATGAATGCAGCAAGAATTTAACAGCATAATACAGGAGGAAAGAGACCTGCTCTATGTCAAAATGTCCCTGGTAGGCTCCTTTTCAAATACAGGGGGTGGTGAGAGGACTAGGAATTTTGAACCCTAGCTAGGCTGTTTGCATAGGGAATGAACTTTGCAACATCAACCTTCTTCTTTTACTGTTTATTTGCCCCTTTATTCCCAATGGCCAGCAATCATTTATGAAGAATTGCTTCATATGCCCCCACCACTTAAATTGGTGACCTGCTTATTGGTGTATAGTAGTGCCTCTGGTTTCAGGGAAGGTAAATGCAGATGAGTGGAGAAAGTGAAATGTAATCCGGGAAATGAGAGGTAAATAGATGCAAATAGATCAAGTGTTCTTCCTGGTAAAAGATAAGCTTTCAGTTCATTTTATCATGTACTCTGTGTTAAAATAGCATGTCTGCTGATCCATGTCCGACACTCACCCTCACCCCAGCCTCCCTCTAAGGTCTGAGCTATTTTTTCAGGAGTGGAGAATGCGCTGGACCAACAGGCTGAGAATTGGATGGTGGCCCATGGGCAAGGATGGGTTACCCTTTTGGGCAGGATGGTCAAACCACAATTTGAAAAACAAAATGCTTACATTTCCTTTAGAAATGTATGAGTATTTCATAGGATTATGTTTTTAAGTCAGGAAATTAAATATTTATAATTATTACCTAATCGTAAAATTTTCCGTTATTAAAAGGATTTCAATTTGAGGCCAAAATTTAAGAAACTCTAGCATACACTGAACTGTGTTTGAAAATCTATCCCCTTGAGCAAATTTTGTTGTTTTGTAAGTTTTTAAAGCTGGTTTGTTCCATTATCTTTGTGAAGTTTGTTTCACAGTTAATCTTTTTTTAAAACTTTTATTTAATGAATATAAATTTCCAAAGTACAGCTTATGGATTACAATGGCTTCCCCCCTCCATAACTTCCCTCCCACCCGCAACCCTCCCCTCTCCCGCTCCTTCTCCCTTTCCACTCACATCAAGATTCATTTTCAATTCTCTTTATATACAGAAGATTAATTTAGCACGTATTAGGTAAAGCTTTCAACAGTTTGCACCCACACACAAACACAAAGTGTAAAATATTCACAGTTAATCTTAACATTATTATTTACTTGATTTATTTTATCATGTTTTAAATGTATGAGTTACTTTACAAGTATTGTAATGGAGAATTAGTTCCATAATATTTATCCATCTACTGATAAGTCAGCTCTCCAAATAAAAAATACAATTTCCACTGAAGATTGTTCCCTGCATTTTGATGTAGCCAAATTCTCTCCATGAAAACCATCTTCTAGGTTTTTCCAAAGAATTCCAATACTCAGCACAATGTAGGTGATTACATTGTTCACTTTTCATGTGAATATTTTGGTCATATGAAGACATTTCCTTGACTATAGGATAAATACTCCAAACAAATCATAATGATTAATAATTCTCATTAATCACAAAAATCTGAATCTCCTTTTAAAAGTGACTTGAACACCCAGTGCAATGGAATCAGGCTATTAACAAAACATCAGCATTTTAATTTGCCATTGCCTAAAGTATAGCTTCTGAAAGAATGTTCTGTATCTTTGAATGCTTTAATGCATTCACTAAGTTTATTAAATGAGAAAAAAAGTTGTTCACAAAAGCAAGTAACAAGTAAAAATTTAATGAATCAGCACCCTGATGGGTAACCAAAAAGGCTCTTTATTTAACCTCACTTTCCAAAGCTTCTAGGCACCATTTTATGTTAAAACAAAATACTGAGCACCCTTTGGCAAATAATGGGTTCATCAGGACAAGAGTAAACACATTACAAAGCTGACTATGGACTGAGCAGGAAGCGAACAGAACTGAGTAAATATGCAAGGAAGGACTCTGCTCCTGTAAAGAATTTATTCTAGCAAGAAGTTGAACAAGGACTTTTTGTGCCCTAGCACAACGATTGTTCCTGCGCATTTCCCCTCTTTTTTATTTTTGGAGTTTTAATTTTTTATTTTGAATTTAAAGTCATAATTGGATTCACCAAAAATGAATTTCATAAATGATTCATCTAAATAGCTGTTTATTTCTCTGACTTCATGTTATGTAGATTGCAAAATCAAAGATATAGCACACATGCTTTATTTTAGACTAAAGGTAAAGTAAAATAATTTCAGTAAAAAGTATAAAAGCTTTGGCAAAATTGTTTCCAATTCACTCATTCATAGTCTTTGCTCAGTATAATTACAGAATATGTCCTATGTGTAAATCTATATTGTTCACTATTTGTTTCAAGATGTCCATTAAAAAAGAGGCCCATAATTCATGTTTTAGTAGTAAACTTAATTTATTCAATTATTTGAAAATCATCTTATGTTTTAATTAACAGGTGAATGCTAAATTCTGAGTAATTTACTTTGGTCCATTAGATGAACCTTGATCTATGTGACTACAGCAACTATTTCTGCTGTATTTATATTGGAACCATTTATGTAAAACCTACTTTGCATTGGAACAACTTGTATGTGAAACTGCTTGCAAATAAGGTTGATACCTATGGAAAAATCAGTCACACAACTCTATCTAGCATAAGTGCTATGGCATTTTAGGTAATTCTTTTTTTATATATTTTTATTTTATTTTTTTGACAGGCAGAGTGGACAGTGAGAGAGAGAGACAGAGAGAAAGGTCTTCCTTTGCCGTTGGTTCACCCTCCAATGGCCGCCGCTGCCGGCGCGCTGTGGCCGGCGCACTGCGCTGATCCAATGGCAAGAGCCAGGTACTTCTCCTGGTCTCCCATGGGGTGCAGGGCCCAAGTACTTGGGCCATCCTCCACTGCACTCCCCGGCCACAGCAGAGAGCTGGCCTGGAAGAGGGGCAACCGGGACAGAATCCGGCGCCCCAACCGGGACTAGAACCCGGTGTCCGGCACCGCAGGCGGAAGATTATCCTAGTGAGCCGTGGCGCCGGCCTTAGGTAATTCTTAGATATTTGTCAGGTGGTTATTATTCCAGAGAAATAGTATGTTCTAATTATGAGCTCTGCCTACAGGAAATCCAGGGGTGAAACCACGTCCCCTGCTGTTAGCCAGGGTAGGCTTCTCAGGGGTTTCTGCTGCTCCCCGTTTGCATTTGTACCCTGGCTCTCAGCACAGAACCTGGGATGTGGTGATGATGATGATGATGATGATGAAGGTGATGATGACGGTGATGGTGGTGGTGGTGGTGGTTATTGAATTAAACTGAGGGACTGCGGGCTGGATTAGAACAAAAGACCCATGTCTTTTTTTTCTCTTTGCTCTGAAATTTATGGATTTTGCTGGCGATTCTGAGCAGTCACCTTGTATTATTACCAGTTTTTATCTCCTTAAAGCTAGCTAAAATAGATAGGCTACTGCAATGGACTGGACACTTGTGCCTCCCCCCAAATTCTTGTGTTGAAACCCTGACCCCCAACACGATAGAATCAGAATATTTAGGCCATGAGGGTACAGTCCCCGTGATGGGATGGTGTATAATAAAAGGGACCCAAGAGATCTCGTAAAAAAAGGTTTAATTCCATTTGGAAAAAAAGAAGGGAGGTGAGGTATATGGAGAAATAGAGGGAAAGGAAGGAAAGGAAAGAAATGAGTGTTACCATTTTCGGTAGGTATAGTCACTTCAGTAAGAGCAGTTTCCATGTAGTAACATTTTAGGCCTTTTTTTTCAGGTGTGTGTTGTCTGCCTACACTCTTCCCTGCGATGGTCTCACCTTCTACCTCAAAGAATTTATTAAGCTATTGTACCAAAGATGGGTGCATCCCAAAGAGAAATGCTGATGCTGGCTCATAATAGTGAACTTTCACTGAATGAGATGAGGAATGCCCCAGGAAGGGCCAAGTGCCCACCCCTCTTGGCTCTCTATGACACTGGCCTTTCCTTTCCCTGCCCACAACTGCTCCATCTCGATCACATCTTCCTTTTTTGTTGAAACACCCATCTCTCTGCACTTAATCTTCAGCATCTCAGTTCCCATTTTTCAATTAAAAAAAAAGACCAATTTTTACATCCTTCCCCTTTCCTGCAAGTAGAAAAAGTAAGCATTGTGCGGAGGTGTTGATAAATGGGTCTTTGAGTGCCCGAAGTACAGAAATAAAGCATCTAAACTTCAGGGGACAGACACATTTCATATTCACAAAGACATTTAGACTGATTATTGGCGCTAGAAGCCAAACTCTGGAGGGAAAGTTGGGATAATCAATAGCACAAATGTAATTAAGAGATGAAACAAGGTTGATTATGACAGCAGTTGGGGAAAAGATATTAAAATGTTGGGCCGGCACCGCGGCTCACTAGGCTAATCCTCCACCTAGCGGCGCTGGCACACTGGGTTCTAGTCCCAGTCAGGGCGCCGGATTCTGTCCCGGTTGCCCCTCTTCCAGGCCAGCTCTCTGCTGTGGCCCGGGAAGGCAGTGGAGGATGGCCCAAGTACTTGGGCCCTGCACCCCATGGGAGACCAGGATAAGTACCTGGTTCCTGCCATCGGATCAGTGCAGTGCGCCGGCCGCGGTGGCCATTGGAGGGTGAACCAACAGCAAAAGGAAGACCTTTCTCTCTGTCTCTCTCTCTCACTATCCACTCTGCCTGTCAACAACAACAACAAAAAAGATATTAAAATGTTGATATGGGACAAATAAAACAATACATAAACAGCAGTATCCATGCTGCATACGACCAGGCAGTTAGGTATGTCTTATCAGGTTCCACAGAGAAAATAAAATCCATTTTAATGTTCTGAGATGTTTTGCTCATCTAAGTGACTCAACTCTCTGATTGTATTTTTTTTTTTTTTTTTTTTTGGTCAGGCAGAGTTAGTCAGTGAGAGAGAGAGACAGAGAGAAAGGTCTTCCTTCCTTTGATTCACCCCCAAATGGCCGCTACAGCCGGCACGCTGCGCCAATCTGAAGCCAGGAGCCAGGTGCTTCTCCTGGTCTCCCATGCAGGTGCAGGGGCTCAAGCACCTGGGCCATCCTCCACTGCCCTCCCGGGCCACAGCAGAGAGCTGAACTGGAAGAAGAGCAATCAGGACAGAATGCGGCACCCCAACCAGGACTAGAACCTGGGGTGCCGGCACCGCAGGTTGAGGATTAGCCTAGTGAGCTAGGACGCTGACCTCTGATTGTATTTAAATAATCATTATTTAGATTCCATGAAAAACTGGCTTTCTAAACCTTGATTGATTAACTAGTCGTATTTTGTGTTCTTCAGACTGCCATGGTATTAAAGCCTCTGTAACCACATGAGGATAGATAGAAGTGGATGATACGTGAACCTTTCCAAGCAATAAAGCTTCCTGTGCATCTCTAGAGAGCTCAGCTTAGGCTCCCCTGACTGGAGGCAATGATGGCCTCAGAACTTCCTGGATGACTTCATGACTGCTACTTCTTCAGGTGCTTCCTACCCTGACCACACATTCCCTGTGGAGAAAATGGATGATGCTGTAGCTCCAGGCCAAGAATACACCTATGAGTGGACGATCAGTGAGGACAGTGGGCCCACACACGATGACCCTCCATGCCTCACACACATCTATTATTCCTACGATGATCTGATACAGGACTTCAACTCTGGGCTTATTGGACCTCTGCTTATCTGTAAGAAAGGTAAAGACAATACTAATAAATGATTCAACGACAAAAAAGATGTTGGAGTAGTAAGGATCTCTGTACTGGGATAAGGCTTGGGAGTACCTTGGTACCTTCTTGTTCAAGCAGAAAGAGAAGGGTGTAGAGACCAGATCATTGTTTGACAATGAATATTTAAGGACTTGGATTCTTCTCTGTTTCTCTTAACACCTCCTTCATCTCAGTCCTGGGAGCTTCTCCCAAGCAAAACCATCTTGAGAGTCTGTTCCGATGCTGCACTTATACGATTTGTAACATTTAGATCAATGCCAAAGTCTTTTTTAAAGTGTGCAGTGGTCTGTACTCTGATGAGAGAGTTCTTGGATAGAAATCTGGCTAACTTATCCTACATGCCTGAGGTTCAGATTGGTAATTTGGTTTATAAACATGAAATTCCAACTTTGTTTCTTATCAGCTCAACTCTTTGAGTGGCAGGTTTCAGAAATGCTCAGTTGACTTTATAATAAATTTCACTGGCTGCGCTTCTTAGGAGTAAGCTTGAATTTTCATTGTATCCCAAGATTATATAACCTATCTTTCATTAAAACAAATAATGAAGTATACCATGGGAAAAATTTGATGGATTCACCATCTGTCTAGTTGTCCACAGTGAATTTACCATAGGATAGATTCATCATATGTCTATCCACACAAACAAACCATGCCTACATCCATTGCCAGTCCATTCATTCATTCATTCTACAAACACATTTTTTCATTGTCTAATATGTAGAAGATAATAGGACGGCAGTGAAAAAAATAAAAACTGATGAAAATGTTTTCTTTCATTTTACCATCAGCTTTTTGTCTTGATGTGAGAATGGATTAACCCCGATCCTCTCAACCAATTCTCTGATGCCTCACTTCATGTACAAACATGATGGCTGTATTAAATTTGGGGAGTGATACTTTTGCCACCTGAGCTAAGATTCCTATGTATTGGCCTATGGAGACTGGAGAAAAGAGATATGTTTGCAGTTTTGATTGTCACCAAATGTTTTCATTCTTTGCCAGATGAAATTCACATTTAAAGCTCCATTCCCCAAGGCTATCAGGTACTGAGGAAACACATAATAGGGCCCCAGGACTTTACTAAGCCCCCAGTCATTGTCATTTGGTAAAGATGCTATCTTTTAAAAGTTGATATCACTATGATTGTTTGCCATAAACTGTTTGCTATCTAGGAATAACGAGATTCTTTTATGGGGAATATTGAAAACCCATCTTTTCTTTCACAGGTACCCTCGCTGAAGATGGGACTCAGAAGCTGTTTGACAGACAACATGTGCTGCTGTTTGCTGTGTTTGATGAAAGCAAGAGCTGGAGTCAGTCATCATCCCTAATGTACACAGTCAATGGCTATGTGAACGGGACAATGCCAGGTACCACGTGGGCAGTGCACTGCCCAGCAATTGTAGATCCACTAGCACCTGTGCTCCTGTTGTTCGCAAGGCGCTAGGGAAGTAGACAATGCTCACCGGTTTTCAGTTCCTAATCAGAAAATCATGTAACTTAGTGCAGTAGTTCTCAAGATATTATCTTTTTTCTTAACTAGGAATTGCAACAGACAATTTAGAAGCTAGTCAAGAGACAAAGTGTGCAGCCTTGTTAGGTATAGTGTTTTGAACAGGTTTCACCTTGGCCTGTACCTGCAGATATCAGCTCAGTCTTCCTCATTGATTTCTGTGGTCCCTGCTGCATGGTGACATTACCTTTTTCTACTGAAGTTCGAGGTCAATCCCTACCAAGAAGGATCAGCAGAAAGAATGAAATTAAGACACTTACAATGAAGATAACTAAAAGATTAGGAAAAAGACCAACATATAAAAATACTATTAGCATTTCAGAAGGTGATGGATGAGTAATCTTCCAGGGCATGTAGTATGTTTTCCCTTTGTATCTATATGAAGACTGTGAGAGAAAGCCAAGTCATAGCAACTGTAAAGAGGGAAAGAAGGGACAGACTGCCAACTAGACCACCAGGTTAACTCTTTCTGATAGAAATGACTTACAGCTAGCAGTCTAGGGTATATGGCATGGTCTGAGGGGAAAATGAAAACACTACCTTACTAAATAAACCATATTTCCAAATACAAAGCTTCTCAGATATCATTATCCATGTCTAAAAATCACAAGTGGCTTCACCTGCTGAAAAACACAAGTTGTCAAGTAAAGAACTCAGTATTGTTTTTAATAAGGTATTCTATTTCATTTGACCCATCTCCCACCTGGATTATTAAAAACATACTCATATAACTCTGAGCATTGATTCTGATTTCCAAAATCAGGAACTTGCAAACTTAGGACTTAGTTAACTGACCTGAACCTTGGGAGATCAGAATGCAAACTTCTCTCACTTCTCTATCTTGCCAAGTGGCCTTGGTTATTAGCTGTTTCAACATATTTACTTACAGGAATTGATTAATCATCTGCCCTAATATCTATTTCCTGGCAAAGTGAAAAATTGTGTAAATACATGGAAGGAAAAATCTCCCACCCCGCCACCATACAGACCATCTCTGCAAAAATTAAAATAACTTGATCAGAACAGAGAGTTTATGAATTTAGAGATGAAAAAATAGAATAACTAGGGGTAAGTAGGACAGGGTAGAGAAATGTCATTCATGGAAACAATACTTAATGCTTGTAAAACTCTGCCTTACGGGGAAGTGTAGATTGACCACATATGGTGAATGCTAATACAAATGCATAAATTGATGGGTTCAATATGAGAATTTCTTTGTGTGGAGAAAGACTTTCTACCTTCTAGCTTCTTATTCTCACCACTGACACCAGGAACATCTGCTTTGTTACAATAGTCTCCTAAAACAAGCCCCTCTATGAATAAGGAACTGATTCTCAGCTTCATTATTTAATGTCTCAATATTAGACATCTGAAAGTTAGAATCCAAGCCAAGGAGAGAAATGAAGGTTGGAATCTGCAACCAAGCAAAAGAGCATTGTCCTAGTCCCTGTAGAGCCAAAGAAAGAACAAAACCAAGCTTTTGTTCTCAGTTCTCATTACTCCATCCATGAAACGCTCTGGGGATACAGCATAGTGAGCACTTCTCCACTGCATTTTAAGGGTAGTGTGTAACCCACAGAGCAATTTATTACCTTGTCATTAGAAAATAGTGAGGGTAAAGAAGCCATGGAAAACCTTCAAATTACCTTCCCCTCTCCCCATAGGCAGATTTCTATCTAAGAGGATTAGGCCCTTAAACTCAGGACTGGAGGTTCTAGTGATTCCCTCCAAACCAGATTAAGGTAACCAGTTACTCCATTTTGCCTTGGGCTTTACCATTTCTATCACTGAAAGTCCTACATCTTCGGAAATCCCTCAGTCTTAGGTAAGCCTGAGTGGTTGGTCATCTACTTGGTTCCCTCCTTGGATTAATCCCTTTGCAGTATCTGTGCTTTTCAGCTCATGTCCCCAATCTGTTGGCTTTATTTTTACCTCTCTAATGCCGTTTGCAGTGTGTTATGACTGCTCTTTACCCACCACTCAGACAGTTGCTTTTTCAGGGCAGGAACCACAACTGGAGCATTTGGTCCCCTAGAACTTTGCACAATGCCTGTTGTATTGCAGGTGTTGTATACATGTTTGGTAAGTGATGTTTTGATCACAGAATTCTGAACTTGATATGTGTTTTGGCTACAATCTTCTTTTTCCCCAGATATAACGGTTTGTGCCCATGACCACATCAGCTGGCATCTGATTGGGATGAGCTCTGGCCCAGAATTGTTTTCCATTCATTTCAATGGCCAGGTCCTGGAGCAGAACCACCACAAGCTTTCAGCTATCACCCTTGTTAGTGCTACATCCACCACGGCAAATATGACTGTGAGCTCAGAAGGAAGGTGGATCATATCTTCTTTCATCCCTAAACATTTCCAAGGCAGGTAACTCTTCTGACAGTCTTAATTCTAAATGCAGGCTCTATTCTTGCCAGGTACCAACTCCCCCCATCCCCTTCATTCTTTCAAGCTACCCACACCCCAAATAAAAAGGCCTTGGGTTCTAACACCCTTTAAAAACTCTTCTCTTACACCCCAATGATTTGGATGGAAGAAGTAGAGGAACTGTCAAAGATTGCTTATAATTAGGCAAAAGGTGAAGAAGCCCTGACTTCCTTAAAAGGAGGAAAGAGGAAGGAAATAAGTGCATACACAGAGGTGGTCTTTCTTGAGAACATCTCATCCATAGCTGAAGACAAAGGCCTTGGTGCTGGACTACGACAAACATCCACAAATATACAGAAGCGCCAAGTTACAGAAACTGCAAAAGTATTAGTGTCATCTTCATTTCACAGACAAATGGACGGTAACAAGAAAAATGAGAACTCAGCAAGACAGAAGTCACAGGGCTTTAAGGGTCTGGATATCATAAAACATCTTCCTGCTCCAAAAGAAACAAAGGGGATCTCCCTAAGGTTTTCTACTAACTCTTCTTCCTTTCCTCATCTTTTTTATTCTAGCCCGCTCTGGACTCAATGAGAGTTCCAATCCAAAGTGTGCAAAAATTGCCAGAGTTTTCCTTTTACTGTGATTATTTAAACCTTCCACCAGTGGAGTTTTAAAATATGCATTTTAGATCAGTTCTAATTTCAGCTCTCAAATTTTTTCACTGTCTGTATATCCTATCTCAGCTGGAATGCAAGCTTACCTTGACATTAAAAACTGCCCAAAGAAAACCAGGAGTCCCAAGAAACTAACTCGTGACCAGAGACGGCACATTAAGAGGTGGGAATACTTCATTGCTGCAGAGGAAGTCATCTGGGACTATGCACCTATAATACCAGCAAACATGGACAAGTGAGTTGTTGGGGTCCACACCACTGTGTGAAGGTCCAGGACACATTTCCTAGGGTGCTAGATGGTGCAGGAGCAAAATGTCACAAGTAGACAAATATAGAGATCTCCTTGTCTGATTCACTCTTGAATCATCCTAAATTCACCAAAGGAATTCAGTCTAAATAATAACAGCAGCTACCACTTGGTGAAGGCTTCTATTACCAAACACTGCTTTAGACATTTTTAAAGGACTTCACTTCAATTCTGTAAGTTTGATACTACTGTATCACTTTTTATCATTATCAACGTGGGAGTATGTCAAATCAGAAATTTGGAAATTCAGCTAGCTCTCAAACACTTGAAAAGATACTCAAGTTCACTTGTAATAAAAGAAATACAAATTAAACTTCACTGGAATACTATTTTTCATCTATCAGATCACGAGTCTAGATGACATCATCTGTTGAAACTGCTGCAGTAAATATGCACTTTCATACATTCCTGGTGGAAGAGTACATTGGTAAAGCCCTTTTGAAAAAGTGTCAACATGTTAAATGCATATGCCTTGTGATGCTTCAGTTTCACACTGGGAATTTAAATATGTAGATATACTTGTTTACAAATGAAATGATGTATGTATCGAGTATTCACTTTTGCATTTTTAGTAGTAGCAAAAATGGGTAATGACTCAAAATACCCATCAATAAGAAACTAGTTTAATGCATTATAGTATATTCATACAAAGGAATACCAGGCATCTGCAAAAAATGCTAACCAACATTCTCCATGTACCAATACAAAGAGGTCTTTAAACCATATTGTTATATTAAAACTTTGAGGTAGAGAGCAGAGTATAGATAGTTTTCTGTTGTTAAAAGGGTAGGAGATGAAAATATTTATATTCGCTTATTTACATATTATATTCTTATTTAATATTTATATATATTCACATATAACATTCATATAGTATTTCTGGAATTAGGCACATGAAACGAAATTGTTTTTTAGATATTTTATTTATTTATTTGAAAGTCAGAGTTATACAGAGAGAGGAGAAGCAGAGAGAGGTCTTGCATCCGATGGTTCACTCCCCAGTTGACTGCGAAAGCTGGAGCTGTGCCAATCCGAAGACAGGAGCCAGGAGCTTCTTCTGGGTCTCCCATGCAGGCGCAGGGGTCCAAGGATTTGGGCCATTTTCTACTGCTTTCCCAGGCCATAGCAGAGAGCTGGAATGTAAACGGAGCAGCCAGGTCTCTAACTGGCGCCTATATGGGATGCTTGCGCTTCAGGCCAGGCCATTAACCTGCTGCACCACAGCGCTGGCCCTATAAAATGAAATTAATTTAAGGGACTACCTAAAAAATTCAGGGAGGGGTTGGAAGGCCAGGTTGAGGGTGTGAGAGTTTTCACTATAATAAAAATAATATTCCTGTTAAAAAATTAACAAAAAGAGCAAAAAAGAAGTTTGAACAAGATTATATAATTAGTGATGGAGCTGTCCTAGCCATGGTCAGTGCTTGTCACTGTACAAAATAAGTGCATAAAATGCATCCTTAATCATGGAATTTCTGCTTTTGCAAACTTATGCGATAAAGAAGGCCAAGAGGAAACAGGATTCGTGTTGCTGCCTCAGAGTCATTTATCTCAGTAGCTACAGAGGGTAGATAAGGAAGTTGCTTTCATTTGGTTTCCGAGGTTGGGTAGATAGTGGAAGGGAAAAACAGTGCAGAACTCTAATATAGATTTATTACAAAGTAAAAACCTTCGTGGAGTAATGAACATGCTTTTTAAAGATGGAGAAATTCCTAGGAGGCCAATAAGGATATCATAGATTAAGTGATAGGAAAGACTTTGGAAAAATTCCAGTGTTTCCTATTCTTTCAGCTTGTATAGACCTTTTTCCAGAGATATCTAAAGTTGGCTGTTATCAGCCAAGAGTGACAGGAAGATCGAAGTAGCTGCTTCTAGCTAATCAACTATGACTTTATTGATGTTAGAAGAGTCAACCCAGAGGTTTCCAGTTTTACAACTAGAAAGAGGCCACCATGACGGTGTTGCAAACTACCTGAGGAACTTTTATAGAGAAAGAGCATTTTTAGCTAATCCACAAGTAGCACTTTTCGGCACAAGGGCTTCCCCATTGTACTGGGGATACCACTTGAGGAAGGCTTTTAATTTGTTTTTGTTTTTGTTGTTCATTTCACTTTAAGAAAATACAGGTCTTTGCACTTGGATAATTTCTCAAACCAAATTGGAAAACATTATAAGAAAGTTGTTTACAAGCAGTACCAAGATGAGAACTTCACCAAACGCATGGACAATCCCAATATCAAAGAAGATGGGATCTTGGGTCCTATTATTAGAGCCCAAGTCAGAGACACACTCAAAGTAAGTAACAGAAATATAGACCATAGAGGAAAATAACCTGTGAAAGACAGGCCATAGGATATCTGATTACTGGTTTATTTTTATGAGAAAGAAGCATTATAATTTTAAATTCATATGTAGTTTAGTTTTTATTTAATAGTTGTACTTATTTATAGTCTGCTTAATAATGCAATGGAGCTAGACAGTTTATCAAAGTATAAAGGAAGAAACCAAAGAGTGTAATCTGAGTGAAGAATAATATGAGGAATAAGAAAATAAAGCCATAGATAAGTATAATGAAATACTCATTATATGAAATACTCATACAAGCCACATAATCCCATAAGACTGCAAATTTTGTCCTGGCTTTATAAAAGCTACAATGAAAAATGAAATATGCCAGGGCAATATTTACAATATCTATTTTAAAAAGCACAGTTTTCACTCTTACTGAGACCTAATAGGAATTTCTTCCATGGAGCCTTTAAAAGAGAATGCTATGTGATACAGTGGATGGTATTCTTGCCCAAATTCCTGCAACTGCTATAATAGATTTTTAATTTTTAAAATTCGTTTTCATTTTATTTGAAAGGCACAGAGAAAGAAAGGGACAGAGACCTTTCATTCACTGGTTCACTCTCCAAATGCCCACAACAGCCCCAACTGAGTCAGGCCAAAGTCAGGATCCTGGAATTCCATCTAAGTCTCCTAGGTAGCAGGGACCCAAGTACTTAAGTCATCACCTGCTGCCTCCCAGGGTGCGCATTAGAAAGAAGCTGGATTAGAAGCAGAACTGGGACTGAAATCAGGCACTCCTAAATGGGATGTAGGCATCCTAAATGATGTCTTAAATGTTATACCAAATACTCGTCTCAATAATACATATTTTTAAAGCTTCATAGCTCTTTAATGTTTCTCTTTGTAGCTGAGACCATAAAAGTAAACACTGTTGAGTAAAAACAATTCTTGGATGTGGTCTAGCTGAGCAGCTCTCTGAGGCTTGATCTCTGGTGAAGGTGAATTTCCAATTTTAGTATATGTGCTGCGGAAGCGAGCACAGGTCAATTTCAATACATTATCAGGAGTGAGGAGTTTGTCTCCAATAATTTCCCTTAAATGTTTTGTCACATCACTGAGATCGTAAGAACTGGGCTGCAGACAATCAAAAGTTGCAATCTTTTACAAGATCCTAGAACACAGATTATCCACCAATTAGGGATGATCCAAATGCCTCCACAATCAACCAAGTAGAAGGTAATTGTTCATCTTTCACAAAGACTAAAGGGCCTAACTAGGACTCCTGTATAAATAATGGTCATGACATGGTCTATTTTGTCCATTTAAAAACCAACCTGTGGCACAGCAGTTTAAGCCTCTGCCTGTGACACCAGCATCCCATATACGTGCTGATTCCAGTCCTGGCTGCTCCATTTCCAATCCAGCTCTCTGCTAATGCACCTGGGAAAGCAGCAGAAAATGGCTCAAGTGCTTGTGCCCCTGCACCCGTGTGGGAGACTGGATGAAACTCCTGGCTCCTGGCTTCAGCCTGGCCCAGCCCCAGCCTTTGCAGCCATTTTGGAAGTGACCCAGCAGATGGAAGGTCTCTCTCTCTCTCTCTCTCTCTCTCTCTCTCTCTCCCTCTCCCCTTTTTCCTCCCTCCCTCTCTCTCTGTAACTCTGCATTTCAAACAAATAAATCTTTTTAAGAAGCTAAGCAAAGCATTCTTTCTGCCCCATTTCCGACCCCTTTAAAGTGCTTTTAGGTGGTTTAAACCTCTTTGAGAGTTCAGGACTTGACTAATTGCCTGTGTCCCACAAGGAAATGATTTCATTGACAATGAGCCTGGGAGCTCTGTCATGCAGGGGAAGGAGATCTGGTACATAGATGAGAAGGCCTACACTGAAAGCGGCTTGTGGCTCAAGCTGAAAAGAGAGGGAGAGGAGGATGTGCACTGGCTTGAAGAGGGGACAGCTGCTAAACTGTCACAACTTTAAGGTCAAACGCTTCTATTTTCCACATCAATATGTGTGTGAAACTCTCTGAAACACTCCTGCCAAGGAATGGGATGATGCTGCTATTCAGGTAAACAGAACTTTCCCACAGTGTACATATATGTACACTAGAACATGTGCACATGTGCACACACCTACACACACACCCCCCTCCTCTTCAATAGCCAAATATGCAAAGCTAACATCCTATTTCAGTTCTCATGATCAGTCTTAAATCCTGAAATAACAACTTTGATTTAACCTTGCAGATTGTATTCAAAAACTCAGCCAGCCGCCCCTATAGCATTTACCCCCATGGAGTGACCCTGTCCCCTTATGAAGTTGAAGTCAACTCTTCTTCCTCCAGCTCAGGTTTGTATCTTTCACTTCTACTGAACAAAACTAGTGACCTCTGAGAGGCTCCCATATTTTTTTACAGACCTCTTTGCGCAGTGGTATAACCAGGGCAGTAAAGGAGTAGACATACAGGACCATCCAGCCAAACTGGATCACACAGCCAAACCCTCCTGGATTTGGGGAGTGCTGTTAAATGGCACAAATACTGTCCTGTATTAGAGTTATAGTGGCCTCTAGTGGATCAATATTGAATGGCTACATCTATTTGGAATCCAAGCAGAACTTAATATGAGAATATTCCTTTCCTGGTATTAATTGGTTCTAATGAAAGCTCATATTTTAACTACCTATATATCATCATCATCATCATCATCAATTTCATCATTAAGTATCTTTCCAAATGAAAACATCTTTGAATATATTTTCTTCTAGGCAATAAAACTGTGACCAGAGCAGTTCAACCAGGGGAAACCTATATTTATAAATGGAACATCCTAGAGTTTGATGAGCCCACAGAAAATGATGCTCAGTGTTTAACAAGACCATACTACAGTGACGTGGACATCACAAGGGACATTGCCTCTGGACTTATAGGGCTACTTCTAATTTGTAAGAGCAGATCCCTGGACAAGCGAGGCATACAGGTATTTTGTCCTTGAAGTAGCCTTTTAGAAGCTCCATGACCTTCTTCTAGATGGAACAGATTAGATGCGATTGATAAAAAATGAGGCTTTCTTTCCACCTCCTGCTGCAATCCTGTCTTGACTCCCCTTCCCAAAGGTGGCCCTTTTCAGCATGAAGCAGCCAGAGCGATCATCGCCCAGTTCCCCTTAACAAATATTGGGGCTTCCATCTGGGAGGAGGGAATGTGAGGAGTCAGATGGGTTAATCATAGTCAGGGGATCCCAGTGGAATTTGGGGTGTAAAATATTTGCTTCCTTCCCCAAAACATTAACTTTAGCAAGAACAAACAGGCCGCCCTCCTTCCTTTGGAATCTCCAGATTTACCATGAGAATAGCAAGGGAGCTCTACCTGAGCTCACAGCTCATAATGAGAACAAGTTACCTCTCCCACCCTCAGCAGGCCAGACAGGATGGAGAATTGTAAATGAAGTCTTTGGACGGTTTTGTCCCCCTGCCTAGTAACAGAATGCCAATCTGATTGTCAGTATGGTTTCCTTCTGAAATTGTACTGAAAAAGCTGACTGCCACTAACTAGTTCCTTGGGTTTTCCTCTCTTGGAAGCCTCCCTCCATGCCACTCTGGCTGGAGGTCCTTGATTCTACTAAATGCTTTTAAATCTCAAAAAAAAAAGGGGGCTTTTCCTTCTTGAGAATAGTAAACATTAATTCATCCTCTTCAGTGTGACTGTGATAACATGTATTATATTGGCTACTTTTTTGTCTTGTCTGCTTTTATCTGAACTCTCACTGCAGAAGGCAGGTCTGTAGTGCAAAACTGCATTTTGTTTTAGTTGAAAATTCCAAGTCTCTTGGTATTGGCTATGTGATGAGCAAATCACTTAGCTTCTCTTTGTGTTTGCCTTTTATCAAATGAGAAACCCCTTCCTAAAATTTTTACAAGGGTTTTTTTTTGGGGAGTTCAATGAGACACCACCTGGGAGATACGGTAAGCTGTGTATCAATCTCTTTTGAGAGGCTAGTGGGGTTAGTGCTGTGGCTCACTTGGTTAATACTCCATCTGCGGCACCAGCATCCCATATGGGCACTGGGCTCTAGTCCTGGTTGCTCCTTTTCCAGTCCAGCTCTCTGCTGTGGCCCAGGAAGGCAGTGGAGGATGGCCCAAGGGCTTGGGCCCCTGTACCCACATGGGAGACCAAGAGGAAGCACCTGGCTCCTGACTTCAGATTGGCACAGCGCCGGCCATAGTGACCATTTGAGGGGTGAACCAAGGGAAGGAAGACCTTTCTCTCTGTCTCTCTCACTGCCTAACTCTATCCGTCAAATAAAAAAAAGATAGAGGCTTTCACTAAGAGAGACAGGAGAGATGCCATGGAGACACAATGTCATGGAGTTGGACCCAGACTGTGGCCTACCTCCAGAGGCTAAATTAAATAAATAATGATATAAATTGCAAAAATATTGGAAACAATGATACTAAATGTAGGATTTTTGTCTTTACTGAAATAATAGTCTCATGTTATTAACCAAAAATTTCTAGTTAGGCTAAATTATCATCAAAGAGATCTCATGCCAGTACATCCAAAACAAATATATGATGAATCAGAAATGGATCCTTGGAAAGGCCAGATTTGTTGATTTAGGAAAGGAAATGAATAAGGAGGGGATAAAGCCCTCCTTTTACAATCTTGTCTCATTCTTTGCAATTGTTTTTATTTGTTTTATTTTGTTTTACTTTTTAAAGATTTATTTGTTTATTTGAAAGAGTGACAGAGAGGGAGGAAGGGAGAGCCAGGGAGATCTCTCCACTGATTCACTCCCCCAAATGGCCACAATAGCTGGGGCTAGATCAGGCTGAAGACAAGAGCCAGGAACTGCATCCTGGTCTTTCGCGTGGATGACAGGGTCCCAAGTACTTGAGCTATCTTCTGTTACCTTCTCAGGAGCATTAGCAAGGATCTGGATGAGAAATAGAGCAGCCGGGGCTCAAGCCAGTGATCTGATGTGGTATTCTGGCGATGGAAGCAGAAACTTAACTTGCTATATCACAAAGCCAGCCCCTCTTTCCAAATATTCTAAACATATTCCATTGATCACACATGTTGAAAGGTTCCCAGTTACAGGGATAAGCAGACTTCCATTTGTGATGAAATGGGATTTTTCTAATGGGATGTCTCACCTCTGAATTTTCTGATCCACTCGGCTTGCTGCCTTTGCGTGTTGCTGTTAGCTTTAGCAAGTGCTTTATACACAATGGACTGTGATAAATTCCTGAACTGTGTGACTTCTGTGACAGCAAGGACTGTGACCCTTCGGTTTCTGAGAAGTACTCAGTGATGTAGGTAGTCACGTGGAACACTAATCACTGGACACAGCACTTTCACCTCCTAGAGAGCTGCTGACATTGAGCAGCAGGCTGTGTTTGCTGTGTTCGATGAGAACAAGAGCTGGTACCTTGAAGACAACATCAACAAGTTCTGTGAAAATCCAGATGAGGTGAAACGTGATGACCCCAAGTTTTATGCTTCAAACATCATGAGTAGTAAGTCTGACACTGTGTCATTTTTGACTCTTGTAGTTGAAGTGTTAACGATGCCCACATGCGGAGATGTGGATTAGGATATGCTTGCTGCAGAGTTCTTGTCCTCACTTCTGGTCCAGGGCTTGGTGATACAATCCTGCTAGATCTTATTACCAGGCTGAGTACATAACTAAAAATATTGCCTAAAGCAGTATCTCTTAAATGATAATGAAAATATATGAACTTGATACTTGAATAAAATCTGTATCATCAATGAAAGCAAGGAGTAATAAAACTGGCGAAACATGCTAAATAGTCTCCACTTTTAGGGGCATCCCTTATCATTTAGTGATTAATACATCAAGAAGAATTCCTTATATTATGCTTTCCCTCTAGGTAGAATTATTCTGGATAATATTCTAAATTTATCTTCATCATATCGTTAAAGGCAGAACACAAGGAACAAAATATTTGATATCCATTTGACACAGGAAAGAGTAAATTGATGCAGATGAGAAGCATTATCTTTATCCTGACATTGTTGCTTGCTAACTAAGAGCATATGCTCTCATTAGGGAAGAGTGAGTTTGATCTTCTATTTAGCACATTAGACCTGGTAAGGCTAATATTGGATAGTCACTGCTTTGACACAACATCAATTTATGCTGAAACATTTATTGTAGGTTTAATTAGTCACATCCCTTTTGTGGGCACAGGCCTGGCACTTGAACAGACTTTTCTCTTTCAGCTATCAATGGTTATGTGCCTGAGAGCATACCCATTCTAGGGTTCTGCTTTGATGACACTGTCCAATGGCACTTCTGCAGTGTGGGGAATCAGGATGACATTTTGACCATTCACTTTACTGGGCACTCCTTCATCTATGGAAAGAGACATGAGGACACCCTGACCCTCTTCCCCATGCGTGGAGAATCTGTGACCGTCACAATGGACAATGTTGGTAAGAACTGGACCCTTGGAGAAGAAGCTGACTTCTAATCTCTGCACTGCTGAGTTCTTCTATAGCTCTCCAGAGAACCATTGCTCCCCTGGTTCATCTCCCTGAGCCCCTGCAGGCTTCCTTCAAATGCTCCTCATGATTTGCATTCGGGAGATAAATGACTTAAGTGGGTCAAAGTCTTTAATGTGGGCCCCATTTATACATCTCTGGACTAAGGCAAGAAATAAAAAACAAACAACAGCAGAGAGATAAGGAAGAAGCATAAATACTTTATAAACTCAATAGCATTTCTTGATCAAAAAGCCCCTTTCTGCCATTTGGAGGTCCCCTATGGTTAGCAATCATTAGATATAGTGCCTTAGAGGCTACCCAGAGATAGCTTTAGAGTTTGCCAGACCCAAGTTTAAATCCTGTTGTTACCTTAGACAAAGCTACTTGGCTTCATTGAGTCTCAAATTTGAAAAACAGTATAATAATACCTTACAAAGGTGCTCTGATCATTACTTACAATGTGCACCAAGTGCCCAGATTTCAGTAAGTAGTAACTTTTCCAGAGTTCCTGGGAGATCTTTAGTGTGCTAGCAATTCACACATTTTGAAGAGATTCAAAGTTGCCCTGGGCCTACCTGAGTCATTACTTAGAAATACCTGAGTATTTCTTATTTGTGGGGATAAACTTGTTCATTATCTCTCTAATTCTCAAGTAAATGTCAGCCAACAGGATGTTTATGATACTCAGGATCCACTTTATTCTTGATTCACCTCTTTTTAATATATTCTAAGATAGTGATGCTTGAACCATTTGTGCTGAAAGACATTTTTCCCTCCTTAATCTCCATTGACCAATACTTTTGGTGTATATTCTGCTTAATGAGATAAGTACTCTGATCATGTGCTTAGATGCCACAACCATATCAAATTACTGAAAGGAAGAAAGGACAAAAGGAAAGGAGAGAGGGAGGGAGGGAGGGAGAGACAGAGAGGTAGAGAGAAAGAGGAAAACATTTTTAAGGCCTTTATTTCCAGTTTTTCTGTTTCTGTCATCATGGAGCAGTAATCAGTAGTTTACAGATTAGCAATAGTCCCACATATCACCCTTGCACATTCTTGATGAAAGTTCATTAGAAATTAACTGCCACACTGAATCCTAGTGCTTTATATCTTTTCCCAGATGTTCAGCTCTATCTTTTTTCTTCTGTAGGAACTTGGATGTTAACTACCGTAAATTCTGGTCCAAGAAGCAAAAACCTAAGGCTGAGATTCAGAGATGTTAAATGTAACCGGGATGATGATGACGACTCATATGAGATTTACCAACCTCCAACATCTAGTCCCATAGATACACGGAAAATGCGTGATTCTTCAGAAAACAGAGATGAGGAGTATGATGCTGAGTATGATTACCAGAATTCACTGGCTTCCTCATTAGGAATTAGGTCATTCAGAAATTCATCCCTGAACCAGGAGGAAGAGGAGCTCAATCTTACTGCCCTAGCCCTGGAGGGCAGCTCTGAAGTCATTTCTGCAAGCACAGGTGCAGCTCTTGGTTCAAATTCTTCTTCTCCAAGGAACATCAGTAGGCTCATGGTGGATAACCTCACAGGACCTCAGAAAACCTTTCCTCACTCAGGAAGCGCTGGAGCTGGGTCCCCCCTGAGACACCACGGTGGCTTAGACAATGACTCAGTTCTCAACTCTTCCACCAAAGAGAGTAGCCCTTATTCAGAAGACCCTATAGAAGATCCTTCACAGTCGGATATCACAGGGATACACTTACTTCCACTTGAGGCAGAACAATCCAGAAGTCAAGAACATGCTGAACACAAGGGATCCAAGGTGCAAAGAGACAGAGTAGCAAAGCACAGGTTCTCCTGGATGGAGTTACCAACACATAAACTTGAGAAACATTCAAACCAAAATAATGCTTCTCCTTCCAGAATGGAGCCCTGGGAGAACATTCCTAGTGCTCTGTTACTCTTAAAACAAAAGGACCCATCTAAGATTTTGAATGGGAAGTGGCATGTGGCTTCTGAGAAAGGCAATTATGAAATAATCCAAGATGCTGATGAAGACGTGGCTCCTAAAAAAATGCTAAATGGCTCCCAGGGTGCCTCGAGGGCTTGGGAAGAACACACCCCCTTTACAAACAAACCTAGAAAGCACAGTGGCCACACATTTCCTGGGTTCAAACATACGTCTCTACGAGCAGAGCAGGGTGGAGGAAATAGGAGACCGAAGAAAAGCCCGTTTTTCATCAAGACACGAAAAAAGAAAAAGGAAGAGAAACTTGTACACTATGTTCCTCTGTCTCCCAGGAGCTTTCGCCCTCTGACAGGAGAAGCAGACACGAGACTTGAACACTCATTGTTTCCTCATAAGTACAAAGACACATCTCTCCCCACAGACCTCAATCAGACATCCCCTTCTGTGAATGTTGACATGATTGCCTCACTTCTTGACCATAATCAGAACCCCCCAAATGGCCCTGGCCAGACAAGTTCTCCTCCAGATCTTTATCAGATGGTGTCCCCAGAGGAACACCATCAAACATTCCCTACTCAAAACCCTGATCAAATGTACTTGACTACAGTCCCCAGTCACAGGTCCTCTCCTCTACAGCTCACACAGATGCCTCACTATGACATAAGTTTTGAGTCCTTCCCTACTGAAAGTAATCAAATGTCCCCTTTCTTGGAACGTGAAATAGGGCAGACAACTCTCTCTCCAGATCTTAGCCAATCAGCCTCCTCCCTAGACGTAGGCCAGGTGCCCCTTTCTCCTGACCTTGACCAAGGGACTTCCTTCCCAGACCTCGGCCAGATGCCCCTTTCTCCTGACCTTGACCAAGGGACTTCCTTCCCAGACCTCGACCAGATGCCCTTTTCCCCCAACCTTGACCAAGGGACTTCCTTCCCAGACCTCGACCAGATGCCCTTTTCTCCTGACCTTGACCAAGGGACTTCCTTCCCAGACCTCGACCAGATGCCCCTTTCTCCTGACCTTGACCAAGGGACTTCCTTCCCAGACCTCGGCCAGATGCCCCTTTCCCCCGACCTTGACCAAGGGACCTCCTCTCCAGACCTCGGCCAGATGCCCTCCTCCCCAGACCTTGGCCAGATGCCCCTTTCTCCTGACCTTGACCAAGGGACTTCCTTCCCAGACCTCGACCAGATGCCCCTTTCCCCCAACCTTGACCAAGGGACTTCCTTCCCAGACCTCGGCCAGATGCCCTTTTCTCCTGACCTTGACCAAGGGACTTCCTTCCCAGACCTCGACCAGATGCCCCTTTCTCCTGACCTTGACCAAGGGACTTCCTTCCCAGACCTCGGCCAGATGCCCCTTTCCCCCGACCTTGACCAAGGGACCTCCTCTCCAGACCTCGGCCAGATGCCCTCCTCCCCAGACCTCGGCCAGATGCCCCTTTCCCCCGACCTTGACCAAGGGACCTCCTCCCCAGACCTTGGCCAGGTGACTCTCTCTCCAAACATCAGTCCAACAATCCTTTCTACACCATCATCTCTTCCAGATCAGACATCCTACCCTTCTGAGTCTGGTCAGCCATTGCCTTTTCCAGAATCTGGTCAGACTGTTGTTTATCCAGACCTTGGTCACATGCCATCTCCTTCATCTGCTCCTATACTCAATGATACTTTTAAAGAAGTTAATCCACTGGTTGTAGTGGGTGTCAGTGGAGATGATGGAGATTACATTGAGATTATTCCAAGGCAGGAGGTCCAGAGCGAAGAAGATGACTCCTCTGAAATTGATTATGTATCTTATGATGATCCTTACAAAACTGATCTTAGGACAGATATCAACTCCTCCAGAAATCCTGACAGCATTGCAGCATGGTATCTCCTCCGCAGCAACAATGGAAACAGGAGAAATTATTACATTGCTGCTGAAGAAATATCTTGGGATTATTCAAAATTTGCACAAAGATATGGGTAATTTTCTCCTTTTATATTCTTATTTTTCACTAGTATTGAAAAAAGTAATTACCATGATCCAGCAAGATAATTTGGGGCAAATTATACTAAGTATAACTTGGTTCATCTATTGTAACTGTTACCGGTGAATGGCAGGGTTCTTGTCTTCACGCAAGAAAGAATTCAGGCATGAGACAGAGAGTAGTGGAAAGTAAAATAGCAAGGTTTATTAGGGAAGGGACATCCGTAAGAATGGATGGGCACCTCTCCAGACAGAACCTGAAAGTGCCCAGTCGCTCAGACTCGGGGAGAGCAGGGTTACATGGTTGAGTGAAGAGAGATCCAGGTGGGCGGCTCAGCAGAGAGGCAGAGGGCTGAGCGCCCAGTCCAGTTGAGGCTGAGGGGAGGGTTTAAGGAGATGGGTCTTTGTCTTCTCACATCTCCTCCTGAAATAAAAGACTTTATGGGTGTAAATACTAGAAACTCCTATCTGAGTTTTCCCCCAGAAGTTATCAGACAGGAGGAAGCCTAGCTGGCTCTGCCCTGGGTTTAGAGGAAGGGTGAGCAAGACCTCCTGGAGTATCAGGGTGGGAGCAGGGTATTTGAAATGCAGATACTAGGCTGCATCTGGAAGATTATCAGGCAGAAGGGGCAGGGAGCCCCACCTGGCAGGTTATCGAGTAAAGGGGAGTAAAGGGGGCAGGGCAGGATGCAAATACTGGGCTGCCCCTGACACGTTATCGGGATGACTTTGAGCTGCAAATGCTAGACCTAGCCATCTTCTTTTTAGGCCTTTGTCACACACACACACAAGCTCATATCTGATTTCCTACCTGACACGACTTGGTCTGTGAATTCCAAGACTTTGTGAGTTCCAAGATTAGTTTCTTGCTTTAGGTGACACTTGGACAACCTAAGAACAATCACTGAGAGAAGGTGATGATAATTCTGTAGTTAAATAAGCCTCTCTTATTACACATTTCCCTAATCCCTCATTTTCTTGACCCAATGCAAAGTCCATTCTACTCAGCTATCTGCTAATCAATAAGATATAACTGAAGTTGACCTCAAATCAAAGCTTGTAGGTAGAAATCTCTTTTTGCATTTATTTATTTACAAAGGAGTGTTTCTGGGAGATCTGTGTACCTGTTTTCTTTTAAATCATTTTCAATCCAATATTGCTGAGGGGTAGAAAGTTGTATTGGGCTAGGTTCTGTGACATGGGATAAAGATACAGAGATAAAAGAGAGGAAAAAGGAGCAAGGTTTTGTAAACTACAGATTCTCAGGGATATAGCAAGATGACTAGTCACAAATCATCTAAACATAGCCCTCAGCTTTTACAAAAGCTAAGTGTTAATCAATTAAAATCAAATTGTAATTATAGTAGGCAAACACAATGTAAGATTGATTTGTGCAAATTAGCTCATTAATTTGATGCCTGATAGTTCCACATCAAAACTCTATTTAAAACACTTTCTCCTGTAATGTTCTATTTAGATGCAGCACCCATTATCATGTACACAAGAATAACTGGTTTTCTGAGGATTCCTAAGAAAGGCCATAAGAGGATAGGATTTAGGACCTGTCCAAAGTGGAAAAGGGTAGAACCAGTTCCTTCAAAATCTTGGATCCCATACAAGGCCTGGCCTACAACGCATTTTAATGGCAGTCGTGTTGTTTGACCAATATGTATTCTGTAGCATCATGTGCTAGGCTGAGAATCTGAATGGATGGAGTTAGTATGGGAGAAAGACTGAGAAGAAGGAAGAGTGAGATTAATTGAACAGCTGTAAACTTTATGTGTTCTATGGATGAGCTTTTAGCTTGTTTCCACAGACTTGCAAAACTTGAGAGTCAGTGGGAAAACGTGACATACTTTGGCCCCAAACTGAGCTGATGAACTATATGGAGGAAAATGTATCTTTTTGTACTTTAATCAAAGCTTTTGAGATAATTTTAGATTCACATACAGTTGAAAAATTAATACACAAAGATCCCTTGTTTCTTTTACCTAGTTTCCCTCAGTGGTAATATCTTAAAAATCTATAGCACTATATCACAACCAGAGAAGTACAATCAATACTGTCAAGATACAGGAGGCTTCCATCCCCACAAAAATCCCTGTATAGTCACATGGACCTCCTTCCATCTTTTTACTTCCATTCTTCTTGGCAACTGTTAATCTTATCTCTGCTTCTGTAATTATATCATTTCAAGAATATTACATAAGTGGAATTATGCAGCATGTAACTTTAAGGAATTGGACATTTTTTTATTCAGTATAATTCTCCAGAAATTCATCCACTGCAAGTATCAATAGTCTGTTCACTTCATTGCTGAGTAGTCCATAGTACAAGTGTACCACAAGGTTTTCTTTGTATATGTTGAGGGTATACAACATGATATTTAATATAGATATAAATTATGAAATCACTAAATCAATTAAATTAACATATGCATTATCTCACATACTTATTTTTTTGTGGTGAGAGCTTAAAATCTACCGTTTCAGCAATTTTCAAGCACACAATACATTGCTATTAACTATGTTACTAGATCTCCCCTTGTCTAAAGAAAATTTTGTATTTTTTAAAAATATTTATTTACTTATTTGAAAGGCAGAGATAAAGAGGAGAAGAAGGAGAGAGAGAGAGAGAGAGAGAGAGAGAGAGAAGAGAGATCTTCTATATGCTGGTTCACTCCCCAAATGGCTGCAATGGCCAGGATTGGTCTAGGCTGAAGCCAGGAGCCAGGAGCTTCAACCGGGTCTCCCGTATGGGGGTATTTGGACTATCTTCCCCTGTTTTCTCAGGTGCATTAGCAGGGAGCTACATGGGAAGTGGAGTAGCCAGGACTCCAACCAGCACCCATATGGGATGCTGGAGTGCTGGTGGCTTAGCTTTCTGTTTTTGTTTTTGTTTTTTAATATTTATTTATTTGAAAGGCAGGGTTACAGAGGCAGGAAGAGAGAGAGAGAGAGAGAGAGAGGTCTTCCATCCTCTTGTTCATTCCTCAGATGGCTACAATGGCTGGAGCTGGGCCGATCCAAAGCCAGGAGCCTGGAACTTCTGCCAGTTCTCTCACTTGGGTGTAGAGTCCCAAGGACTTGAGCCCTATTCTACTGCTTTCCCAGGCCATAGCAGGGAGCTGGATCAGAAGAAGAGTAGCTGTGACTGGAATTGTCGCCCATATGGGATGCAAGCACTGCAGGTGGCGACTTTACCCACTACGCCAAAGCACTGGTCCTGCAGCATCACAGTGCCAGCTATGAAATTTTTTATCTTTTGACCAACATCTTCCCAGTCAAATCCTAAGAATCACCATTCTACTCTCTGTTTCTACGAGTATGTTCTGCAGGTTCATTTATGTTGTAGAAAGAGATGGGGTTTCCTTCTTTTTATGCTGAATAGTATCTCAGTGTGTATATACCACAATGCCTTTTTTGAGTTTTAATTTTTTTTTTGTAATGGGTTCAGCACAGTTCACAGAAATAGTTCTGAGAATATAATGATATCCTGTTTCTCCCTCCCTCCTTCCCTGCCCCTCTCCCCCCTTCTCCCCTTCACTTTTGAGTTAACATATCTTTAATTTACACCACAGAGGCCGGCGCCACGGCTCACTAGGCTAATCCTCCGCCTAGCGGCGCCGGCACACCGGGTTCTAGTCCCGGTCGGGGCGCCGGATTCTATCCCGGTTGCCCCTCTTCCAGGCCAGCCCTCTGCTGTGGCCAGGGAGTGCAGTGGAGGATGGCCCAGGTGCTTGGGCCCTGAACCCCATGGGAGACCAGGAAAAGCACCTGGCTCCTGGCTCCTGCCATCAGATCAGCGCGGTGCGCCGGCCGCAGCGCGCTGGCCGCGACGGCCATTGGAGGGTGAACCAACGGCAAAAGGAAGACCTTTCTCTCTGTCTCTCTCTCTCACTGTCCACTCTGCCTGTCAAAAAAAAAAAAAAAAAATTTACACCACAGTCAAGGGCTTAATGCGCCAGCAAATAAAGAGTTCAACAAGTAAAAACCAAAGAAGGGCGGGTGCTGTGGCACAGCGGGTTAAAGCGCTGGCCTGAAGCACCAGCATCCCATCTGGGCACCAGTTCTAGTCCAGGCTGCTCCTCTTCCAATCCAGCTCTCTGCTATGGCCTGGGAAAGCAGTAGAATATGGCTCAAGTCCTTGGGACCCTGCAGCCGTGTGGGAGACCCTGAAGAAGCTCTTGGCTCCTGGCTTCGGATCGGCGCAGCTCCAACTGTTGCGGCCATCTGGGGAGTGAACCAGTGGATGGAAGACCTCTCTCTCTCTGTCTCTACCTCTATCTGTAACTCTGTCTTTCAAATAAATAAAATAAATCTTAAAAAAAAAAAAAAAGCAAAGAGAACCTAGTTTAGCAGAAATACAAGCAAAGGCTATAAACTATAATCAAATGGAAAAATGATTATTTTACTCATATATAGTAAATTTCAAAGGAATCACTGATAATTAAAACCACTGTATTATAACATTTTTAACCATTAGTTTGACAAAGGCATAAAAGAAAATTGACAAAACTATATTGCAGCAGTACTGATACACACAGGCATTTCTTTTTTTTGTTTTTGTTTTATGATTTTTTAAGTTTAGCTCCCATATGTAAAAGAAAACATGTGTGTACCACATTTTCTTTTGCTGTTCATGTGTTGCTAGACATTTAGATTTATTCTATATCTTGATTATTGTGAATTATTATACACTGAATATGGAAGTGCAGATATCTCTTTAACATACTGATTTAATTTCCTTTGGCTTTGTACCCAGAAAACGGATCTATTTTTAATTTTTTGAAGATTTCCTCATACATTCCTACCCGCAATGTATAAGGGTTCCCATTTCTCCTCATCCTGCCAACACATATCTCTATCTTTCTTATAACATCCATCCTAACAGGTGTGAAGCAATGGGAGTCTCTTCATGATGTGATTTGTTTCTCTGATTATTGCTCACATTGAGAGTTTTTCATGTATCTGTTGGCTATTTGTATGTCTTCTTTTGAGAAATGGCTTTCAGATCCTTTGTCTCTCTCTCTCTCTCTCTTTTTTTTTTTTTTTTTTTTTTTTTTTACAGGCAGAGTGGACAGTGAGAGAGAGAGACAGAGAGAAAGGTCTTCCTTTTGCCGTTGGTTCACCCTCCAATGGCCACCGCGGCCGGCGCACCGCGCTGATCCGAAGGCAGGAGCCAGGTGCTTCTCCTGGTCTCCCATGGGGTTCAGGGCCCAGCACTTGGGCCATCCTCCACTGCACTCCCTGGCCACAGCAGAGAGCTGGCCTGGAAGAGGGGCAACCAGGACAGAATCCGGTGCCCCAACCGGGACTAGAACCCGGTGTGCTGGCGCCACAAGGCGGAGGATTAGCCTAGTGAGCCACGGTGCCGACTCCTTTGTCTCTTTTTAATTGGGCTATTTGATTTTTTTCATTGAGTTCCCTATATTTTAGATATTAATTCCTTATCAAATTTATGATTTTCAAATATTTTATCCTATTCTATAGGTCACCTCTTTATTATTTCCTGTGCTGTGCATAAACTTTTTGTTTTGATGAAATCACAATTATCTATCTTTACTTTTACTAACTGTGCTTTTGGAGCCATTCCTAAAACATCTTTGCCCAAAGCAAAGCTTGGGAATACTGTGTTTTAGCAAAAGCAAATGTGAGGAAAATGCCTAGAGTACAAAACATCCATCCACCCTGTGATCCTCACAAGAGTGGCCTTATAATTCTGTTGAACAAACTCTGGCACTATCTCATTGAATGATTTTGTCTGCCTTTAATGCTAAAGTTTGCTATGTTAATATACAGTTATATTTATTCATTCACTTATATGCTTTACAACAAACATAAGTGTTTGCAATATACCAGATAAAGTGCTAGGTAGGAAAAGTAGCAGGAGCAGCTAGGCACAACACCCGAGCTCATGAGGTTTATAGCTTAGTGGCAGAGCCAGATATTAATGGATAATCTCATAAATAAGTCACATGTGATTTGCTACATATATGGTAGAAATACTACAGGGATTCACTATATACTATATAATATTTGTAAATATAAAGAATGATGAGAAATTACTTAGAAAATGATAGTTAAGCTGGGAGTTGGAAGATATTTACTGGACTGTGTTTTGATTCATTCATTTTCCAACAAGGATTTACTAGACTTCCTCTATGTTAGGGACTGCATTCAGAAAGAGAGACAAATTCCTAAATTTTTGAACGGCCTTTGGTTTCTTCCTCTAAACAAACACTATTGTTATTTCAGTGATGACATGCATAATGAAGATGCTGATGATATTCCAAAGGCCACTGTGTACAAAAAAGTCGTTTTTCGAAAGTACCTAGATAGCACTTTTACCAGACGCGATCCTCAAGGGGAGAGTGAAGAACATCTTGGCATTCTTGGCCCTGTCATCAGAGCTGAAGTGGATGATGTTATCCAAGTAAGTCATCTAGAGCACTACCAAGACCATAGGCTTTTCCACAAGTGCTACAGGATTGTAAAAGTGAAGGTGTCAAGACAGCTATACGTGAATTATTCATTTTTCTAGAACAAATAATTACATTTCTTTCAAAGGCTGCTTGCCAAGCAATTGGATAAACTCCTAATTTTTTAAAGTGATGAGAATTAGGGGCAGGCTATTTGGCCTAGCAGTTACAATGCTAGGACATCCACATTCCGTAATGGAGTGCATCCCAGCTCCTCCCCTGATTCCAGCTTCCTTCTAATACACACCCTGGGAGGCAGCAGGTGACAGTTCAAGTACTCGGGTCCCTGCCACTCACATGGGAGACCAGGACTGAATTCTTGGCTTCCCACTTTGGCCTGGTTTAGCCCCAGATGTTGCAGGGGAATTTGAGGAGTAAACCAGCAGATAGGGAAGTGTTTCTCTCTCTCTCTCTCTCTCTCCCCATATATATATATAAAATACAGAAAAATAATGCTGGAAAGCATATAATATAGGAGAGGTAACACTATAACTTTTATCTAAAACTAACATGGAAAATTAGTATGTTCAGGAGCAATTCAATTGGGTTTCATAGTAGTAGAGGTAATGGGAGTAATAAAAATTTAGAAATATCTCCTGATATTTTCCTAAAAGGGAAAAAGGTGAAGTTAAGGACAATCCATAAGGTAAGTAATGGTGTCTCATGCTTTCCAAAAGTGAGCAGGTTTTCTAAGAATCTTGCCAGTCCTGGTCATTTCTTTAAAAATCCTCTATCCAGTTCCAGGTCTATAGCTGGCTTTGATAACAAAGTTTATTTAGCCCATTGTTTTTAAACTTACTTACCACAAAATAAATAAATAAAGGCCCTGAAGTCTAAAGTAAACTAGCCTCCTAGACCCAAAAACATTCTTAAGATATTGCTAAATTTTTCAATCATCTTTTGTCTTATAAAAATACAAGTAAGTGGGGATATGAGACTTTTAATCATTCTAAATGATCCATGAAGATATGAGAGGTGACAGTCCTTTCTCATGCTTAGGGATTTTTTAATTCTTAGAAGTTACTGAAGAGGAGCTGGGAGGAGCTTTCTCCACAGGCCTGGCTGTGCTGAGGCATGCAGACTTCTCATGTGGCATTTAAGATCCTCTACCATCTGGTCCCAATCTGGCCCCAACCTGGTCTTCTCCAGTCTCATTTCTCACCAAGTCCCACTCACCGCAGTTCACTCCATAGTCTCACCACACCCAGATCCCTGTCGTCCCCCCAGCTCCACCCCCCCCACACCACCACCATGGCATGTTTTTGCTCTTCGGGGAGCTGAAAATGTCCTCTTTCTCTCTGCTGAGCTCCTGTTCACTCCATAAGAGCCAATTCCATTTCCTCAAAGAAACTTTCCTTAATTTTTTCAACATCTCCTAAACGTTCTGTGGGATTGGGTTTGTTCTTCTGGGGCATTCCCACCTAATCCCACTTCCATTTTGTTAATAGCACCTGTTGTCTCTGTAGCTGGAGCTCCAGTTCACCTGTGCACATCTCACACCATCAGTAGCTTATTAAAAGCTTGCTGGGAGCCAGGACCAAGCCTCATTCATCTTCAACTCTCCAGCACCTAACAGTAACATCTCATTTGTAGACAATGTCAATTTTCTATCCTTGAGCCTAAGATATCTTGATGTTTCTGGGGCTAGCCTACTTGGATCTGTCTCATGAGATGGTTGCAAAAACTATAGGAAAAAGTAAACTGATATTTAATTACAATTATAAGCACTCACTACATCATAGCTCTAATTTCATTACTGTACACTTTGTACCAATAATGCTGACATTTGGGGGTTTGTGTTTGTTTTAAGCCCTAATTGTATGCATGGATCATTCCATTTTCCAGGTTCGTTTCAAAAATTTAGCATCCAGACCATATTCTCTTCATGCCCATGGTCTTTCCTATGAAAAATCCTCGGAGGGAAAAACCTATGAAGATGACTCTCCTGAGTGGTTTCAGGAAGATAATGCTATTCAGCCAAACTGCAGTTATACGTACGTATGGCACGCCACGCAGCGATCAGGGCCGGAGAGCCCTGGCTCGGCTTGTCGGGCCTGGACCTACTACTCAGCTGTGAACTCGGTAGGTACTTTCCTGGACAGCTTGTATTCTTGCTCTGACCTTATAACTTGGGCTTGCCAAATGGAAAGGCCTGATTATTTTTTGTGAAACATCTGCATTGTCTTTCAAGAGGATTGTGCAATAGTTCTGGTCCACCGTCTGCACAACCACAACCAGAACTCTCCATACAGCTCTTCAGGTGACAGAGAGACAAAATTTCTTCAGTGGACAGGAAAGAAGATTACTTAAATAGTCAGCCCCAAGTTAAAGTGCCTATATTTACAGAGCAAGACATTTATTTGCAATTTCTTGAACTAATTCTGTAAAGTCAAGACTGTTTTATTTGTATCATTCTACCCTGTATGTTTCAAAAATATACATTGCTCCTGGTAAACACAAGCAATTTTATTACTCCATTAACAACACCAAAAAAACAAAAAAACAAAAAAACAAAAAACAAAAAAAAAAAAACAAACTCCTTTGCTTTAGGCACAGTGGGAAAAAGCAAGACTTAGGTTGGAATTTCTGTCCTGTCACTAGTAAGAGACATGAGCCAGGGAAATTATGACATATTAGTACATAGCATATGGTAGGCACCTGGTAAATACACTTATTTAATGAATGAATTTGTAAGTACTACATAGGATAATTGTCAGAATTCAATGAAATACTACAGGCTAAAGTTTAGTAGTAGATGTTCAATAAATAGTATCCATTATGCTAGCAATAATATTATTGTTATCTGTACTGATAAAATATTAGTAAAAGGAAGCACAAATCAAAGGACTATGAATGCAATGGAATTAGAATGATAAGTATCTAGGTTTTTTAAGCTATTCATTTATAATCTTCAAACTGAGAGCCTCTGGGGAGATTTCTGGCTCTATATGATCAGTGATTGTCACAAGAGCAAAGAAAATCCCAAGAAAGGGAAACCACCAGGAGCCTTCAAAAAGTTCATGGAGGGGGCTGGTATTGTGATACAGCAGGTTAACCGCCACTTGCATCACAGAGTGGAGTGCTGGTTTGAGTCCGGCTACTCTGCTTTCAATCCAGCTTCCTGCTAATGCACTTCAGAAGGCAGTGGAAGATGGTCCAAAGCACCCCCCTAGGAGAGCAGGATGGAGTCCCTGGCTCCTGGTTTTGGCCTGGCCCAGATTTGGCCATTGCAGCCATTTAGGAAGTGAATCAGAATATGGAAGATCTTTCTGTCTTTCTCTTCCTCTCTCTCTCTTCATGTCTCTCTGTTGTTCTGCCTTTCAAATAAATAAATACTTTAAAAAAGCTCATAGAAAATGCATATTATGGAAAGAAACATGCATGGATTTCAATTTTTTACTCCTAAATAAACTATTCTTTTAATTCCATTTCCACAGACTTTTCGAAGTACCCTCATACATGCTTTGTACTCTTACTGTCTTCCAGGAAAAAGACATCCACTCAGGCTTGATAGGGCCCCTTCTGGTCTGCCGAAAAGGAACACTTCATAAGGCGAGCAACATGCCCGTGGACAGGAGGGAATTTATCTTACTCTTTATGGTCTTTAATGAAAAGAAGAGCTGGTACTATGAGAAGAAGTCCAAAACGTCTTGGAGACCCAGCTCAGAAGTCAAAAACCCCTATGAGTTTCATGGTATTTTCCTCAGAGTTTGATCTAATCTCTGAACTAAATTATACTGTGTTACAGGGATTCTTGCCACTGGTCTTCACAAGATGAAACATGCGATGCTTCTGAGGAAGCAGGAGCTAAATTAAAACCAAGTCCTTGACATATCAGAGGATTGTTATAACTTGGCAGGTGGTCCTGCTGGGGAAGGGGAGGAGGGAAAGTCTCAAAGGTAGCACCCAGAGGCTGTTGTAAAACCAACCAATCAACACAAACAGCAGGTGTGCTTCAGCTGGTGACCTACACTGAAACCATGCATGGTGTCCGGCACTTCAAAATAAACTTGTGACTCTTCTAAAACCAGAATTATTCTAACGGTGCTAGCTCTCAGGAGTTACCAGGTGACATCCAGAACGAATGAGAACAAATTGAGGCAGGAAATTAGGTCATGGATAACGGGAAGGTAAGAGCAAGAGAACATTTGAGAGTTAATGCCAGGCAAAGTTAGCCCGCTAGGAAACCTATTCAGGAATTTTATTTGTACATTGGCAACTGAATTACAAAACAGTTTTATTAGAGATGGGCAGAATTTAGGACTTGGTGGGCAGCACAAAGAAGTAGAAATTTAAAAAATGAAGATCAATAAATACTGATTTTAGAGATTGATGATTAAGGGTGATTGCTCTTGGATTTCTGATCACTGAGGATTTGTGCTTTGGGTGAGAAGTCAGCCACTCAGTGTAATAGGGAAGGAGAAAGTCACTATCACTTAAGGGAAAAAGACATTGCACAATGTCTGGTCCACTGCCACCTCCACCCTAGCAAACCACCGGGGGCGGAGGAGGTCATTCTCCCTCCTCCATTCACATGCTCCGGACACGGACACCCTCCTTCCCCTTCTCTTTGTTTTCACTCTCACTCTTACTTCTAGGTGATCTCACCTACCAAAGTACTTTGGGGTAGAGGAAGGCAACATGATAAGATTTATAATCGGCTGCAAAATCCCACCGATTAAAATTGTCTCTGCTTATCATAAAAAGAGTAAAAGATTTTAAATATTAAGATGTTAAAAAAATATTAAAATATTCTTTCAAGCGATCTAGAGTTGAATCCCTTGAGAACAGCTGGCCAAACAAGCTGCAAGTGGAGCTTCCACTTTGATTCTCTAGACCTCTCGGCCCAGTGTGCTTTTGAGGAGCAAGAAGCACACCTTTACGAAAACCTGTCAATCTGGTAGGAAAGTACAGGCTGCAGAACCCCTTGGCTGGTGTCTTGGGTGTGCCTTTACTTGCTGAATGCCTTCAAGGTACTGCCTCCTGATTTCTCAGAGAAAGAGTTAAATGCATCAGTGTGGTTTCAGTCCTAAATGTGTTGCAGTCCAAGTGTCTGTAATTTGGTAATCCATATGGTGTAGTAATCATCAACGCATTTGATGTGCAGTCCACCTGAAACCTCAGCCCCCAGCTCAGTGCCTAGCCTGTGCAGTATGTACTCAACAAATATGTGTTAAATTAGTAAATACATGAAAGAGTTGCAGCAGCCAAATGTTTACTGAGCACCTGTTACGCTGAGTCTTCACTTCCCTATCCCGATGCAGTGGCTTAACTATGCTGACCTAATAATCACTTGAAATGCCTTTCACCCTTCTGATATTTATTTCTTAAACAGTTACTAAGACGAGGGGATAGGAGTTGATGCTATGTGTGTAGATAGATATTCCCATGCCTGATCTAATTTGAAGGGTGTCAAAAATATTTCTACTACTCCATCTCCAGAGATGCACTGTCTTGGTTGCTGAAATCCTACCGCAGTTCCTTTGAGAAGAAAAACCTCCCTTCACTTCAGTTCTAGATACATGCTTGGTAGCACTCGGCTTTTTATCACTGAGATGTTATGTTTTATTTTTAAGGGGATCGAGTTTACAAAGTACTTTTAAAAACCTCACGTATTTCATTGAGGGGAATGGGCAAAATCTAAGGAGTCTGGATGTTTAATCTGGGAAAGGGTAGGGAAGCCCACATATCAGTGACAGGATAAACACGTATCGCTCCCTGCTGGTGCATATACCAAATCTCAACTCCAACTTCTTCATATTGCCTGGAACTATCTCTGAATTTATGAAGCCTTAGGATGATGTGCTTCATATCCCCTCGCTTACTCCAATCCTTTCACTTTGCTTTATCTGCCTGTATTTGTCTTTATCTTTTTGTAGTAAAGCAAATTTTTACTGTCAAGGTAAAGGATAAATGGAGAAAGCACAGAGCAGGCAAAATGTATAAAGTCTGGGGAAAGAGTGCTGTACTGTTGAAACAGGAGCTCCCTCAACTTCCACTGGGGGCTGGTGTGAGTGGCATCAGATGGAGTGGTCTTTCTGTTTCATCCTGTCACTGATTGGATGATATACAGGAAGGCCCTCCTATGCCAGGAGTGGACTGGGAATGTGGAGCAATGAGAAAGATGGGGGGTGAGTGATTGTCCCATCGTTCCTTACGCGCCTCCCTCTTGATCTATACAGGTTTTTAATTGACTGCAACTCTCTTCTTTCAGCCATTAATGGGATGATCTACAGCTTGCCTGGCCTGAGAATGTACGAGCAAGAGTGGGTGAGGTTACACTTGCTGAACATGGGTGGCTCCAAAGACATACACGTGGTTCACTTTCATGGACAGACCTTACTGGAAAATGGCACTCAACAGCACCAGTTAGGAGTCTGGCCCCTTCTGCCAGGTAAAGATCTGGGCAACAGGGAGAAGTCGCTCTGAAACACAGTAAGAGAATGAAATCCAACACCTGTAACTCACCCTCAATCCCTCCTAGTGTATCCACTTGCCAAAGGGTCAGAACACAGGCTTCTGGCATAGATCTTGGGAAAAGCCATATACCTGAAATATATAGAGGGTACAAAAATAGTCAGCTATGTTCAAACTGTCTGCAGTACCATACAGGCTAAAGACAATGCTTAATACATCCCATGCCGTTTCTCCCAAGCCACTGTCACACATACCAGGGCTCAACAGATGACAAAATGAATCATACTGGGCTCAGGCAACACAAGATTTTTCTGCTGGGAAGGAGATAAGAAATTTTCTAGGTCGGCGCCTTGGCTCACTTGGCTAATCCTCCACCTGCGGCGCCGGCACCCTGGGGTTCTATCCCAGTTGGGGCACCGGATACTAGTCCCTGTTGCTCCTCTTCCAGTCCAGATCTCTGCTGTGGCCTGGGAGGGCAGCAGAGGATGGCCCAAGTGCTTGGGTCCTTGTACCCACATGGGAGACAGGGAGGAAGCACCTGGCTCCTGGCTTCGGATAGGCACAGTGCTGGCTGTAGCGGCCATTAGGGGAGTAAACCAATGGAAGGAAGACCTTTGTCTCTGTCTCTCTCTGTCTATAACTCTACCTGTCAAATAAAAAAAAAAAAGAAATTTTCTGGCATTTCCAGATTCTTGAATTCTCCTGGCTCTATTATCCTTTTATACTGTGGCAAGTGACTCCAGAAATCATAATCTTGAACTAACTCATGAAGTTTTTTGGAGAGAAAAAAAATTTGTTAATGGTTGTAAAACCATTTAAGTATTTACAGCTAGTCTGAACAAAATAAAGATAAATGTAGATTTGAACAAACTACAATCATCAGAAAGGATTTTAACATGCAAAGTAGTTGTTGGTAGATGTATCTTCTTGTGGATAAGCTGTATGTATGTTAGAATCTACTTATTCTCACGCTTTACTGCATCTAATAAAAACCTAAGAAGCTGGTTAAAATGCAACAGCAAAACACAGGTTTGAGAGGGTAGATTTGGGGCAGTATGCTCATGAGCCTGTATTTTTAATAAACAGCCTCCTTTTCATAAATGTGGTCTGAGGAACTAGCAGAGGCAGTCCACTGATAGAACTTTGAATAGGGAAGTTGTCCTGTGGGTCTGCCTCAGATGTAGGCACAGAAGTCCAATGGGTCTGGTTTGGTTCAAAGTAAGGGAGAAGGGGATCCTTGTTATTCTATGTGTGCCAGTGATTCCCTAATAAATCTAGAAAGACCAACTTTATTAAGATCAGAGATACAGGGGATTATCTTTTCACCAAGTATTAACAGATAAGTCATCCTTTCCATGGGCCTGCAAGATGGACTGAGAAGCTATGATCACCTGTCCATTGAAATCACAAAACCAACATATCTACATTAAAGAGAGGAAAGCTGAAGATTTAAGAGGAAATTATTAGCAAGGCAGAGTTCTTCCACCTGTGGGTTCATTCCCCAAATGCTTGTAATGCCTGGGCTGTGCCAGGCTGAAGCCAGGGGCAGGAAATTCCGGTCTCCCATGTGGGTGGCAGGGACCTAACTACTTGAGACACATTGCTGCCTCCCAGGGTGCACATTAGCAGAAAGCTAGAATCAGAAGCCAGAGCCAGGACTTGAGCCCAGGCACTCATTTATGGAGCGCATGTGTTTCCACGGCCTCTTCACTACTAGGCTAAACATGTGCCCCTGGAGGTCTTATGTTTGAGGATGACCACCAGCTATTAACTTTGACTCCTAATCTGGAGAATGGTCACAAATTAGAGTCAACAGAATCTACATACGATTAGTTGGCAAAGGATACTGTTAAATATCAGAATAGATCATCAGAGACTTTAGAAATCTCATTCTTTGAATGATTTTTCTGAGGCAACTTATGTATGTAACTCATTATCCAAATATGTACTACTTCTAGAAAGTTTGAAAATGTGGGGGAAGGAATGTTTTGATTTTCTTATATAAAAAAGCCAAAAAAAAAAAAAAACTGAAATGAAGAGAGAACAGAAATGGGTACAACAGTATTGAGGCCCAACGATGTGTCACTTAAAGTCACTTTGATACGCTGGACTGTCACACTGTTATCTGCAAGTGTGGATTACCTTGCAACATTACATTTAGATGAGTGAGAGTTTATTTCTAGAAGGGGATATAAAGATTTCAAATTTACTTTTTTTATACAACTTTTTTTAAACTTTTATTTAATAAATATAAATTTCCAAAGTACAGCTTTTAGATTACAGTGGCTTTTTCCCCCCATAACTTCCCTCCCACCCGCAACCCTCCCATCTCCCGTTCCCTCTCCCATCCCATTCACATCAAGATCCATTTTCAATTATCTTTATATACAGAAGATCAATTTAGTATATATTAAGTAAAGATTTCAACAGTTTGCACCCACACAGAAACATAAAGTGTAAAATACTGTTTCAGTACTAGTTATAGCATTAATTCACATTGAACAACACATTAAGGACAGAGATCCTACATGGAGAGTAAGTGCACAGTGACTCCTGTTGTTGACTTAACAATTGACACTCTTGTTTATGGCGTAGGTAATCACCTTAGGCTCTTATCATGAGTTGCCAAGGCTATGGAAGCCTTTTGAGTTCACCAACTCAAAAGTTGGCAAACTCAAATTTACTTTTAATAACCTGTGTGTGTGTTTCCTAATCTAGTCCTGCCTAAACAGAAATGAATAGCTCAAATTCTACTCTAAAGCTTCTTGTGATACAAGGCCTTTAGGATTGTTGGCAAGCTGTCCTTGTTAACCTTTGGATATGTAATGCTGTCCTTAACTCTCAACTTCAGGTTCATTTAACACTGTTGAAATGAAGGCATCAAAACCTGGCTGGTGGCTCCTAGACACAGAGGTTGGAGAAAACCAGAGATTGGGGATGCAAACGCCATTTCTCATCATAGACAAAGGTATCACCCCAGAACCACATCACATTTTGTAACATAAGTGTGCCTGTTACTAGAATATTACCAACTATTAGATTAGAAGCATTCAACTCGGAATTCTGAAGTGACAATGGCATAATTTGTAGTCACAGTTGCTTTTATTCTGGCCCATGATCTGATTGCACTGGACTCATATCAGTCATCTAGAAAACTTAACTCTGATGGTTCAGGACAAAGGCATTCCTCTCCAGTAGGGAACCAATCTAAAGCACCCTTGCTTACAATTTGTGATCCATGAGAAATTGTAGGGAAGACATGCTTTAGGTTCCACAAGTAGAGGAAGGAAAAGGTATAGGAATTTCACAGTCAATGACATAGTCACTGAATTTGGCATTTTGGAATACAAGAAACAGTATCCATCTGTCCATCTGCTTATCTATCCATCCGTCCATCCATCCCTCAACCCATACTGCACTACACGTCTCTACAGTTCCAATCCCTGGGCCAACATCCAGACATCAAGATAACACAGCCGCAAGTATTTCCTTCTTTGATCACGATGTAACTTTCAAGCCAAACTTTGAGAACCCAGCCCCATGGAGAGGTGGTGCTTCCTGTTGTATTAGTACTTACTTTAAGATACAAGCAGATGGAAATCATTTTAAAAAACAATTGTATTTCAAGATTTCAGTTATTTCCCTCTAGAGGAACACTATTCCTATTGACGCACCAATCTTGAGAATGTATTTACCGTTTTATGATCAGACATACTTAAGTCCATGCCATACAAGAGTGGTAAAAATCTTCAGTTACTCACCCTTCAGAGGCATAGCCTTTAGAAGAGGAGATTTTTACTTTGATATATGTATTTTCTAAGCAAAATTATCCATTTCTCGACCTTAGAATGTAAACAGCCGTTGGGACTAAGCACTGGTGCCATAGCTGATTCGCAGATCAAAGCCTCTGAGTATTTGGGTAAGTAGCCTGCGAATGGCACATCCAACAACTATGCCGTGTACATCCTGTGAAACCATGCATGGCAATCATGCCGAATGGTCATTTTTCCTCTCCAGGCTTTTCTCCTACCACCAGATAGTGAAGCAGTTCCATTTGGAGTGCTCGTGTGGTAAGGGAAGGAGCACTCTGGCAGGTGCTAAAAGCCTATCAGTGTTGTTTTATCATTGCCACCCCTGTAGTGTATAATGTGCCCAACCAGTGCCTTCCAGGGAAAAACCAAAGGTGGAATGGTTAATACCTCTACCTACGTAGTCTGACTTTTCTAGAGGGATTCAGCAAGAATAAATAGATTATTTTTATGACATGTGCCCATTTCTATGTCTCTCCATTCATCTTTCTGGATTTGAGCACATATTCCAGTCAGATTCACAGGGCCTTTTTTATAATATAAAGATTTATTTATTGATTTGAAAGGCAGTGTTACATTGGGGTGGAGGGAGGGGAAAAAAGAGAGAGAGAGAGATTGAGATTGATTTTCCCTCTACTGATTCCCTCCAAAAATGACCACAATAGTCGGGCCAAGCAGAAGCTAGGAGCCTGGAATTCCATCCAGTTCTCCCACATGGACAGCAGGTTTCTAAGTACATGGACCATCTTCTGCTGCCCTCCCTGGTGCATTAACAAACAGCTGGATTAGAAGTGGAGCAGTCAGGACTTGAACTGACACTCTGATATGAGACGCTGGCACTGCAGGCAGCAGTTTAATGGCAACCTCTCACATAGTCTCATAAGCCAGGCACTAGGCACCAATTAATAGAGCACTTTACCTATGCAACCATTCATCTATTTAAGAAACTTTGCTGACCACTCACTCTGAGTGTATGGCAGAAATTCTCCTAAGGTTCTTCACTTTGCCTCAAAGCCCTTCCTGAGATCAAGAGGATCATGATGCTTCCACCCCTCCCAGGTCTTTCTACTGGGCAGGCACATTTTGCAGCGGCTGAGAAAGACAAACATGACTCCTGTGCAAGAAATGGGTGGATGGTGGTTGACAGCTGACCAAACACAAACCTCAAGCCAAGTTTCATCATTTTCAGGGACAGGCTTAGCAACCAATGTTGTGTCAGCTGCCTAATCTCCTAACTGTAACGTATGTCTTCCAAGGACCTGGTTTTCCACTGAACTAAAGTCACTGGAGAGATTGTTGATTTTCTATTTTTTTATTTTAAATTCAGAATACTCACAATTTTTTTCTTGTGTTGAATTTAGGTTATTGGGAACCCAGATTAGCAAGATTAAACAATGGTGGATCATATAATGCTTGGAGTATAGAAAAAACTACAGTAGAATCTGCCTGGAAAACTTGGATACAAGTATGTCTTATTAACCTGGCAATAGTTACTGCTATTGACAGTAAAAACCCACTTAAAAGAAGAACAAAACAAGACATATAGATGTTTACTAACTTCCCAAAGTAACACATAGCTTGTTAGGGTTGCCCTGAAATTCAAGTCCAGATACTTTGTGTTCGACTATTGAGCTAGCATTTCAAACTTTGCTAAGACGTAGGTGCTGCTCTTAGTTTTAAGAAGCCAAATATACAATGAATTAAATTAGTATATAACTCGTTGACATAGACAGTTCCATCTACTGACTTTGCTCTTCTGCAGGTGGACATGCAAAGGGAAGTTGTAATTACAGGAATCCAGACCCAAGGTGCCAAACACTATCTGAAGTCCTGCTATATTACTGAGTTCTGTGTGGCTTACAGTTCTGACCAGACCAACTGGAAGATCTTCAAAGGCAACAGCACACGGAATGTGATGGTTTGTGTCTTTGTTTCTCTCTGAATCTCAGAACTCAGCCTAGGGTTACTGTGACTATGTCTGTGATTAAGTCCGTCTTTATTAAAAATACTCTTCTGGGTGTTAGAAATGTGAACAGCTTTCTAAGGGTCTAATGGAGGCAAGTGGAAATATGATGGGTCTGCATATTATAAGTGAAAGAAATATGCAGTACTGCTGAAACTTCAAAACCGCATATAACCTGGAAAAAAATAACTATATCATAAAATATCAGACTCCTCAAGTTGTCGGATAATGCACAGCAGAGTAGAATATCTGGTCTTCTACCCCAAGGAGTTCATGCTAAAAGTTGGTGACCAAGACTTTTGAATTGACTATTACATTGTATTTTGTTCTTTATTTCAATGTACCTGAAGGAAATAGTAGTATTAATGCCTGCAGTGCTCTGAGGCAGTGTGATTCTCAGACTCATTCAAGGGTCACGGCTGAGGACTGACATTTGCCGGCTGAGCTTCTGTAGGCTCAGCCTAAGAGTCCAAATGTTTCCCCTTCTCTCATTTCTCCTCCCCACAGAAAACCATCTGACTGCAAGGAGTGTATTTGCCATTATTAGGCCAATAACTGAATGTGTTCCAGTTATACTTTATGGAAGTTAATTATTATTTCACCTTTTGTGTATTATCCTTTAGCTATTTCTAGTAATTATTTGCAATAAACTTAGATAAATCCACGAAAATCTTGAATTATGGTTCTCACTAGTCAGTATGGGGAGAGGGAAAACAGGTTACAATTAAGGCTACAGACTAAAGATTTTTGCATTCAGGAGGCATGTCAGTGTGCAGTTTGATTATTTTTGATATCTATTTCTGGTTTTCATATCATGATAATAGTAACTTCATAAGATAAACTGATGTTAATTCTTTAAAGATTTGCTAGAAATCTGGGCCTGGAGATTTCTTTATGGGGATTTTAAAAATTATAAATTCAATTTCTTTAAGAGCTATTGGGCTATTCAAATTGTATATTTCATATCGGGTAAGTTAAGACACTTGTGGCAGGCCGGTGCTGCGGCTCACTAGGCTAATCCTTTGGCTTGTGGCACCGGCACCCCAGGTTCTAGTCCCGGTCGGGGCACCGGATTCTGTCCCGGTTGCCCCTCTTCCAGGCCAGCTCTCTGCTATGGCCAGGGAGTGCAGTGGAGGATGGCCCAGGTGCTTGGGCCCTGCACGCCATGGGAGACCAGGAGAAGCACCTGGCTCCTGCCTTCGGATCAGCGCGGTGCACCAGCCGCAGCGTGCCAGCCTTGGCGGCCATTGGAGGGTGAACCAATGGCAAAGGAAGACCTTTCTCTCTCTCTGTCTCTCTCTCTCACTGTCCACTCTGCCTGAAAAAAAAAAAAAAAAAAGACACTTGTGGTTTTAGATAAAGTGGTCCATTTTCTCTAAGTGTTCAGTTTATGTATGTAGAGTTATTTGTAGTAGCCACTTCTTGGCCTTTTGATGTCTTCAGGGTCTGTGATGATATTGCCTGTTTTATCTCTGATACTGCAATTTGAATTTCTCTTTTTTTTCTCTTTTTTTGTTAAGATTTATTGATTCATTGTGAAACACAGAGAGGGGGCGGGGAGAGTGCTTTAATCCTCTGGTTTACTCCCCAAATGGCTACAATGGTCGGGTCTGGGACAGTGGAAAGCCAAGAGCTAGGATCTTCATCTGGGTCTCCCACATAGATAGCAGGGGCCCAACTACTTGGGCTATCTTCTACTGCTTTCCCAAGGCCATTAGCAGGGAGCTGGATCATAAGTAGAGCAGCTGGGACATGAATAGGCACTCATATGGGATGCTGACATCACTACCTGCTACACTGCAAGGCTGGCTCCTTTAGTTTTGCTGCAGATTTGTTAACTTTTTGAAATGTTGGAGAACTAACTCTTTTGCTGAATTTTCTCCATTGTTTCTCTGTTCTCAGTCTTAGTGACGTCTGCCCTTCTGTTTTAGCATCCTGACATTGCTCTACTAGGGAAGAACTGGGTACAACCTGGTTACTGCCAGGTGGCGGTCAAAGTGCCGGTCTCCCACTGGGCCTCTGCCGGCCCCTTACAGCAGAGGATTCCTCTTTCTTCTGGCTGGAAAGGGGAGTTCCACTGACACTACCGTGGTGAGAACCAAGGGGTGAAAATCCCAAGTCCCCATTTGGCTTTCTCAGATCCAGTGGGGATTTGAGGGAACCTCTTCAGTCTCACAAACATAGACATCTAGTCTCCCCCAAGTCTTTGCTGCCTGGGGCAGGAGAGGAGCCACATTCTTTTTCTGTGGTGTTTTGTTGGAGTGGATCAGTTGTTGCCCAAAAATGTTTTCTGTCTTGCCAGGCTGCCCTTTCTTGATTCTTGGACTAGATAAGGTAGGATTTTGTTAGGGCATTTTTTTCCCCATCTGTATCCATTGGTGTTTCCAGGTTCTTGATTTCTGCCTCTCCAAGACTGGGATAACCCAAGGGGGAAAAAACATAAAACAGGAAACACAGCACCCTGTTGTTCCCTGGGACCCAAGAACCCTAGCCAGTTTGCTGCATTTTCTCCACTATTCAGAGTGTTCTTGTGTTTCCTTTATGTATAAAGGACAAGGACAAGGTTTTTAGCTGTCCTTATCAGGAGGACTACAGCAAAATATATCTACATCATCTTCTGGAAATGTCACCAATTATTGTTTAAGACCAAATTATTTGGTTCAGGTCTGATGAGTACCGAATATTACAATATGTAATCAAGATTTATTAAAATCACTTCATAGAGAATTGTTGCAGAAGTAAGATTTCCTCTTTTCTTCTAGTATTTCAATGGCAACTCAGACGCATCCACAACAAAAGAGAATCTGTTTGACCCGCCTGTTGTGGCAAGGTACATCAGGATCTCTCCAATTAGGTCCTACAACAGACCTGCGCTTCGAATGGAGCTGCTAGGTTGTGAGGTTAATGGTAAGGAACAAAGATGCATTATTTTCTAAACCTTGCTCTGACAATCAGGATGTGGGAGGTGTGGGAGAATGGTAAATTCTTACTTCTTTCAGTGACTCAGGTGCCAAGGAAACCTTTGTGAAACAGAGATGTCACCTGGAAGTACTCTTAGTGTGCTCTAGACCGAGACTGGTTCCAGCAGCTGGGGTAGGCACCACCTGTCTGCATAAGCCTGGCTGATGTGGACACCACCACGACCTCCAAGGAAGAGCCCTTACTTGGAATTGCCTCCGTCATTCCACTCTCAATGAGAACAATCGGAGATTAGAACAAGGCCTGACTCTCCCAAAGCCCTGCAGACCACTCAGACTTTAATGGAACGGAGTTTCTAGCAAAACTGCTACCATGTATTTGGTGTTCAATGAACAGCTTTGAAATATGAATCCGCTTCCCAATTTCTTAAAATCAGGATTGTACCCTGTATTCTTTTTTGTATCCTTTGTCTTTTCTATGTAAGCAGCTATTTTTCAGGGAATGTGACACATCCTATGGTATAAATAAATCCAAGCAATCATAAATGGTCATCATAAAACCCTACTATATGATGGCCGGCGCCGCAGCTCACTAGGCTAATCCTCCACCTTGCGGCGCCGGCACACCGGGTTCTAGTCCCGGTCGGGGTGCCGGATTCTGTCCCAGTTGCCCCTCTTCCAGGCCAGCTCTCTGCTGTGGCCCGGGAAGGCAGTGGAGGATGGCACAGGTTCTTGGGCCCTGCACCCCATGGGAGACCAGGAGAAGCACCTGGCTCCTGCCTTCGGATCAGCGCAGTGCGCCAGCCGCAGCGCGCCAGCCGTGGCGGCCATTGGAGGGTGAACCAATGGCAAAAGGAAGACCTTTCTCTCTGTCTCTCTCTCTCACTGTCCACTCTGCCTGTCAAAAAAAAAAAAAAAAAAAAAAATTAAAACCCTACTATATGTAGCAAGGGTGTTTAATAGTCTTGTCCATGATTCTGATCCTTGAAGCTGTGCTATCCTTTATTTTTCACTTCCAAGCACACATGCAAAATGTCTGCCAAGCATTTGAAAGAATGAAACAACTGACTTAAAGTTTGGCAGATCCAGGACCACCCAGCAACTGGAAGGCTAAGGGTAGAAGTATCAATATCTGATTACAGACACAGCCGCAAGTTGCAGAGGAACACTGTTGGGGAGCTGCAGTAGCTTCTCTGGGGTGGAGAGAGGAAGTCATCAGTCACAGCGCAGAAAGCATCTGAGCCTTGGAATCAGTTTCTCATCAAATTAGATGATGGTGCAATCTCCCGTTTTCATACATGAGAGGGACAAATACGGGCATTTTGCCAGCATGCAGGTAGTGATACTGTATAACATCTCCTACATAAAACGCACATTTTACACAGGCAGGAGCACTCCTTGAAATAGTTTCATGACTCATTGTTTTTGTTTTTCTACATAATATGGGCTGTAAGTGGCAGATGATTTCAGATTTCAGATCCTGGAGTCAGGCTACCCTGCAATGTGACTTTTAAACTCTGCTAATTGATTTAAAACATCTGGTTGTTTTTTTTTTTTGCTTGTTTGGTTTTTTTTTTTTTTTAACACAGGAAGCATTGCTTTCTTCTTTATTTTCTGGGATTTCTAAAATTAATATTCGAAATAGGGAAAGTCAGGTGTGATTTCAAGAAAGCTTCCAGATGATTTACCAGCAGAACAGTGTCACAGGAGGCCGGCGCCGCGGCTCACTAGGCTAATCCTCCACCTTGCGGCCCCGGCACACCGGGTTCTAGTCCTGGTCGGGGTGCCGGATTCTGTCCCGGTTGCCCCTCTTCCAGGCCAGCTCTCTGCTGTGGCCAGGGAGTGCAGTGGAGGATGGCCCAAGTGCTTGAGCCCTGCACCCCATGGGAGACCAGGATAAGTACCTGGCTCCTGCCTTCGGATCAGCACGGTGCGCCAGCCACAGCGTGCCAGCCGCGGCGGCCATTGGAGGGTGAACCAACAGCAAAGACCTTTCTCTCTCTCTCTCACTGTCCACTCTGCCTGTCAAAAAAAAAAAAAAAAAAAAAAAAAACAGTGTCACAGGGATGACAGGCACTGAGCAAAGCTCACTCGCTGAGTATGCTCATATTCTCACGTTCACAGAGCAGCCTCACTGCCTGTAATGTTCAAAATCATGCCGTGGCAAAATTTCAAAGGGTGTATAACATGAATCACACTGAAAGGGCTGAAAAAGCAAATAAGTGGTGGCCACCTAGGAGCCACTGTATCTTCTTTGTAGTCATTATTAGACAAAGAAACAATATATTTTTTATATACGTGGATAGTTCAGGATTTTTGTGTACCTCAACACAAAGACCCAGGGTCCATGTCTCTCTGAAGGAGGGAAGTAGGTCTGAATGTTTAGAACCATGTGTTTGGTATCAGATTGTCTGGGTTCAAATCCAGTTTCTGATTTTCTGGCTGTATACTTCAGGCAAGTTATTGTTTCTTGCTCTACTTCTGTGTTCTTATCAGTGAAATGGAGATGATTAGAGGCATCAAATAAGCTATGCAGAGCCCAAGAACAATGTTTGGTACTTGCACTGTGGTGATGGTGTTTCCGTTGTTCCTCCGTAGTAATATTATTTCTTGTCCCCTCTGCAGTGAAAAATGCCTTTCAGGGAATGCTGCTGGCGTGTAATTAATCATGACTTTTCTTTTGACAGGATGCTCCGCACCCCTGGGAATGGAAAATGGAAAGATAGAAAACAAGCAAATCACAGCTTCCTCGTTTAAAAAATCTTGGTGGGGAGATTACTGGGAACCCTCTCTTGCCCGTCTCAATGCCCAGGGCCGTGTGAATGCCTGGCAAGCCAAGGTGAAGTACGCCCTATGAATGGAGTTCCTCTCAGCCCTCCAGAAGAAAACAAAGTCCCTCTCTGCAGGGGCGTTAAGGAGGAGGGTGGGCTGGAAAGTGAGAGCACCAGCCCCTGTTCCTGCCAATATCCTAGGTCAAAGAATCTCGAACCCTATTGCCTCAACAGCTCTGGCTTTTACTTTGGCTCAGGGAGGTCATTTATTACCTCTGTGGACCTTGATTTAAATGAGATTGGACATGACTCTTGCAAAGAGCCAGACAGTAAATATTTAGGCTTCGTGAGCTGTACATTCCCTGTTGTAGCTACTCAACTCTGCCATTATATCAGGAAAGCGGCCATAAGCAATAATTCAAATGCTAGCGCATAGCTGTGTTCCACTAAGACTATTTACAAGCAACATTCAGTGTGTCGGATTTGGCCTATGGTCTGCAGTTCGTCAATTCCTTATTTAAACAGCTTACATTAGTTATGAACAAATGATTTAGATTTAAAACCTATTTCATTTTTTTCCACAATATTTTTCATTGCCTTAAGAATGTCCTTTAAACTTTGTGTCCATTTGTAAGAACTTTGAGAGATTCCTTAAGACAATTGGAAGGATGATAAAATGTTGTAAACCCAAGGTTATAAATCCGAGATGAAGCTGAACACCTTCCGGGGAGTTCTTTTCCCCCTGGGATGAGCCCATTGAGTAATTCTGGTGACTTGATTCTAAGGTAACAGTTAACAGTCGACCCACTCTCACTCCATACTTCATTTATTCTTAGACTGCATAGACAACTTTAAAATCCTTTCAGTCAGCGGAATCCAAATTCCCAAACTTCTCTCCTCCTGTTTCCCTCAAGATATCTACACTGCAGTTCTCTTCAGTCTTTGTAGAATTCCAGAATCTATCTTTATGTTAGACCACTAGAAAGAGAATTGTGATATTACTGGAGGAAACACAAGAGCCCAGACTCCATGCAGACAGTCTTGGGAACAAATGTCGTGTCTAGAGACTCATCTGGCCAAACACAGAATCTCAGAATGTTAGACTGGCAAGGAGCGTGCCAAAGCATCTGGTCCACACTTTTCCATTTAACTCTAAATACAGAAGATATTAAGTGATTTTAGATTAGCCCAACTTTAGAATCAGGTCTGGAATCCCACTCTCTCAACAAGCAGGCTAGTGTTCCTTCTACCAGTTCAAACAGTCCAAATACCTCATTTGCAATTCTGCAGAGAGAGAGAAAAACTGACATCCAGAGAAGTAAAAATAATAAAAATGCTATGTTATATTATATTTATATAGCTCATATAATTACATAAGTAATAAATAAGGAGATGTCAGCTAGTTCTTTCCCAGATGACCCATTAGACCTCTCATGGTATAACATCGTTACCTTTCCCTCTCCTTTACAATCTTAAAAAGAAGTGTTTTCTATACTACTTAGACTTATTTATTTATTTGAAAGGCAGAATTACAGAGAGAGAGAGAGAGAGAGAAACCTTCCATCTACTGGTTCAGTCCTCAAATGACACCAACAGCCACAGCTGTTCCAGGCAGAAGCCAGGAGCTTCATCTGGGTCTCCCACATGGGTGCAGGGGCCCAAAGACTTGGACCATCTTCTGCTGCTTTCCCAGGTGCTGGATTAGAAGTGGAGCAGCCAGAACTCCAAACTAGTGTCCATATAGGATGTAGGCATTGTAGGCAGATGATTAACCCACTATGCCACAACACTAGCCCCTATTTTTATTTATTTTATTTTGAGAGAGAGAGAGAGAGAGACCCTCTACTGGTCCACCTCTCAAATGCTCCTTACATTACAGGTTGAGCCAGGCAATCAACTCATTTCTCCCACATGGGTGGCAGGGACCCAAGTACTTGAGCCATCACCTGCTGCCTCCCAGAGTACCTATCAGCAGAAAGCTCGAATCAGGAGTGAAGCCACAACTTGAACCCAGATGCTCCAAAACAAGATGCAAGCATCCATAGTCCAAATGCACACGCCCTCTGTAGTTTGCTCTTAGTTTGTGTGAGGTAATAAAGGCTCCCACATTAATTTTTAATGCCATCACTTAAAATCTGGAGTGCTAGTCAGAAATGGGCCTCACTTGACTTTCCCCAGTACAAAACATCTTTGTAGGGTTTCTTTAGGAAGGCTGACTCACACAGCCAGACACGTGCAGGCATGCACACAGATATGCACCTTTCAACATGAATAACTTAACTCAGCCTCTTTTATGACTACAGAAATCTCTTAGCTCCCTATATTCTAACTCACTGGCAAACCCTTGATTTGAAGTCAACTGAGACACCATCCAGATGTCATGAAATTAGCAAAAATTTCTAATACAATTCTTCTAATTTAATTTTCTTTAAAATACACTTAGTGGGGCCAGCACTGTGGCATAGTAGGCTAAGGCTCTGCCAGCAGCACTGGCGTCCCATGTGGGTGCCGGTTCATGTCCTGGCTGCTCCTCTTCTGATCCAGCTCTCTGCTTATGGCCTTGGAAAGCAGTGGAGGATGGCTCAAGTGCTTGGGTCCCTGCACCCAGTTGGGAGACCCGAAGAAAGTTCCTGGCTCCTGGCTTTAGATTGGCTCAGCTCTGGTCATTATGGCCATTTGGGGAGTAAAGCAGTGAGTGGAAGACCTTTCTCTCTGTCTCTCCCTCTCTCTGTCTGTAGCTCTACCTCTCAAATGAATAAGTAAATTTAAAAAAAAAAAATACATATAGCATGTGAATCTGTTTGTATACCTACATATAGATGCACATAAATCCACATGCATTTTGGTGCTACTCAAGAAGCATTCCAACAGTCATTATTTCACAGAGAAGAGAACAAGACTAAGGGACAGGCCAAGTCCCCCAAAGGTGAAAATGTATCTCAGATTACTCCAAAAATCACTTAACTCTTCTAACCTTCTTTCTCCAAATGCATACCACTGAACATGGTGTTGGGCATTTTATTAGGCCAGAGATAGGGCTATTACTGTGCTCTCTGCCAAACCCTACTTAGGGACTTATCGCGCCTCTCAAATATTGCATCTGAAATATTAGGAAAAAAGACTATTTCTGCTATTTGACATTAGAGGTGCAAAGAAAAGCAAAGCTGGATTTTTCTAAAATACATAGAGATGCTAATTCTTTCTCAGGAAATTCTGCTCCAGTATCATAGTATTTAAAGAAACTTGCTTTACATAATGAGATTTAGAGAGTAAAAGTAACTGATAATTTTGCAATTTAGTAATTTTCTCAAGTGAAATTCATTTATTCATTCAACAAGTATTTTGTGAACACCAGCTAGCTGCCTGCATTGCGATGCATGCCAGGAAACAAAGCTTCCCTCCAGCAGTATGAGATACAAACATACAACTAAGTTGCTGTGCAAAGTGTGGAATACATTTAGAAAAAACTTACACTCATCCTGTAGCAACAAAGAAAAACTGGGAAAGTTTCTAAAAGACAGTGAATCCTAAGGGGTAAGATGGGGGGGAGGGGCTTGAGTCCTGTGTATTTCTGAGTTGTCCTGATCTAAAAAAAAAGGTTTTAACACCTTCCTTATCCACTTTTTAAAAAATAATTTTCACAGGCAAACAACAACATACAGTGGTTGCAAATCGATCTGCTCAAAATCAAGAAGATAACCGCGATAGCCACACAGGGCTGCAAGTCTCTGTCCTCTGAGATGTTTGTCAGGAGCTACACCATTCACTACAGTGACAAGGGAGTAGACTGGAAAGCTTACAGGCAGAAATCCTCCACGGCGGACAAGGTACGGCGTGGCTTCCGGGCAAAGAGAAAGCGATGTGCAAACTGCTCTGATGGAAACAACAAATACGCCCTGACATGAACTACTCAAAATCTAAATTCTAGTTCTGTGGTTGCCTGGTCTTGCGACCGGGCCTGTGCACATGACCTTTCCACCTTGATTGAGTCATCTGTGAAACAGGGTAATGCTCTAGGGGGAAGGTGTGAGGTTTCGTTAGCTCTGATTGAGAAAGTAATGAGGGGATCCAGAAAACTGGAAATAATATAAATAATATAAATAATATAAATAATATAAACTGTGAAATAATATATCAGCATTGTTTTAGACAAAAACACTCAAGATCATAAACTTTTTGGTGTCATATTGTTACTGAACAAAACAGTTGGTATCCTTACCAATAGAGACCAGATTTCTTCATGTATTTCCTGGTTATGTGGTTAAAACATGCTACAAGAGGCAAAGCTAAGGAGATGAACCTAGTTTTCCAGGAACAGGAACTGGGCTAAAAGTGGTAGGTGAAGCAACACAGAGAACGGAACTGATATTTCTTGAATTTTCATCAAATGTGAACAGTTACTACAGTTAAGGAACTTGAAATCATCTCTCACTTTTTAAACTGGTTGGTCATCTGTTCGTTTCATTTCTCACTATACCAAGTTATTCTGATACAATGAAAGCATCACCGTCATAAACAAATAGTGCCATGCGTAGAACTTGGATATTGTTATAAGCCCCCCCCAAAAAAAATTTTGGTTGAAGATAAAAGGTATATGCCAAAAAAGATGAATAAAGTTAAATACATGATTGAATTGTATGTAAAATGTTAGTAATAGCTAACCATTTGTTGGTGCCCACTATCTGACACCTACTAGGCACATGTTGTATGTTTACATAAATTTTTAACTCTTTATGACAACTTCTATGAGGTAAAATATTCCTATCTCCATTTTTCCAATGAGGAAATGGAGCATCAGAAAATGTAAATAACTTATTCAAAGCCACACAGGTACAAGGAGGCTGGGAGCAGAGTAAGGCTTACAGCAGACTCTAAGCTTTACACAGCACCATGTCACTTTTATTGATTCTTCCTTATTTGACTCAGATCGCTGGGGAAATGAAATCCCTAAAGGGATGTCTGTTGCTTCATAATTCATCTCTGTGATGGTGCTTAAAAAGTTCATGGAAAAGTGGAATTAAAAAATGTTTATTTGGGGGGTCTACACTGTGATGGAATGGGTTAAGCCACCGCCTGCAATGCCCACATCCCATATGGGCACCAATTTGAGGCCCAGCTGCTCTGCTTCTAATCCAGCTCTCTGCTGTTGTGCCTGGGAAAGCAGCAGCGTATGGTCCAAGTGCTTGGGCCCCTGTACTCGTGTGGACACCAGTAAGAAGCTCTGGTATCCTGGCTTCAGCCTGGCCCAGCCCCAGTAATTTGGGAAGTGAAGCAGCAAGCAGATGGAGGCTCGCTCTCTCTCTGCTCTTCCCTGTCTTTGCAACTCTGCCATTCAAATAAATAAAAAATAAATATTAAAAAATTATAAAAATGTTTCAGTTCAAAATTTTTTAAATCTGTGCATAGTTTTTTTATAATACACATCTTCTATGAACTTTGAGTCTCCTTGTATGTGTTCTTTGATGCACTCAGTTTGAGCTAAAAATATTAGGAAAATAAGATTTTTACATCTATTATGCCCTCATTAAAGATTTTCTCATATTTTCCTTTCAGATTTTTGAAGGAAACAGCAATACCAAAGGACAAGTGAAGAATTTTTTCAACCCACCAATCATTTCCAGGTTTATCCGTATCATTCCTAAAACATGGAATCAAAGTATCGCACTTCGCCTGGAACTCTTTGGCTGTGATGTTTACTAGAATTGAATATTCAAAAGGAAGAGTCTCTTTAAGACCTCCAACCATTTAGAGTGGGCAATGTACTTTACAGCTATTTTAAATGTTAACAAATTTCCACTATTTCTCTTTTTTCTACTAGAGAATAAAATTTTATATAGAAATGTTATAACTCCTTGCCACCGTTAAGCGAGATAGCAGCTATTATATCTGCATTAATTTGAATATAGATGGGAAAATAAAGAGCCAATAAGAAAATGACTTTTCTTTCACAATGTTTAAAAATGCTATATAAAATAATATTCATGGAGTTACCATGCTTTATTATAGCTCTTTAAAATCCTATATATGTTAATAAAAATAGCTATTTCTTTTTAAAAACCATTTATAAACCTGGGCATCTTCCATTCCTATATTCTTCTTTAAAACAACTATTAGTTAGGAGCAAAGGAAACAAATATAAGATTTTTAAGTGGTTTGTTTTCCTTGACAGTAGGGGGAAAAACAATCTTACCTTATGAAACAAGTGCTTAAAATACCCGGTCTTTACAGTATGAAAACGATTTTCCTGAGCTGCTGTTGGTAGTCAGAGAAGCAAGTATGTTTTCGGTAGTCCCACTGGACTTGTGAATTCATCCTCATCTCCTTGAGGACTGGTTATACATGCTCATGTTCAGGGTTAATGGTCATTAGATGTCAAATAAAATCAAAATAATCGCGGGAAAATTGAATATGGGCTCAAAACTTAGGCTTCCTTCTTGCTGGCACTACATGGCACACTGTTTCATAACACAGGTTTACCTAAAGGAAAGCTCATATCTCTAAAACAGTGCATTGGAACCACTGACCCAAATACAGAGCTGTTGTTGCTTTCACTGGCCCTGTCCACACTGAAAAGCAGATGAAGGCTTTTTCAGTGCCTTTCTCTGTTGGGCCTCAACCACTAGCTACTTCCCTTTGGAACTTGGCATCCAATGACCCTGCAGAAATTGGGAAGCCTTTTGATCTCACTGTTGAGATCATCTATTTTTCAGAAACAAACCAGCCCAAAAGTTAGTGCTTAAAACAGCCACTACAAAAAGACACATGTGATGATGGATAGCTCGAGTTAATCATTCCATAATGTATACACATATAAAAATATCACATTGTAAACCATAAATATATATAATCCTATTTATCAATCACATTTTAAAATGTGAAAGCAATATCCTCAACAAGTATATCATCTTTTGTGGTTCTGTGGGCTGACTGGGCTCAGCTGGACGATTTTATTGTGGGTTCATTTGGGGTCTCAGGAAGTTACAGCTGAACAATGACTGCAGCTCAAGTTGTCAGGCAGCTCAGTTGATTGCTGAAGCAGCTGTTCTGCTCTCTTTTTCCAGGTCGTTTCAGGTCCTTTCTTTACTATGTGACTTCTTCATGTAGTCTGTCCATTTGATAAACCCAGTGGGATGGCTCAGACTTCTTATGTGGTGCTTCAGGCTCCCAAAAGCAAATATTCAAAAGCAAAACAGAAACTTCCAAATTTTTTTCCTTCAAATTATTTTGTTAGCAATGATTATATGTACTTATGGATATAGTGCAATATTTCTGTTTTTGCTTTGTCCTCCTAAAGCATTTTTAAATTTAAAATTTAACAATTTTAAACTTTTTTGTCATGCTTCATATATAGATATTACATATATACGCATATGTACTATTTTCTCTTAAAAACATGGCTATTAACATCACATAATGTGGGATTCGTGACAATGTTCATAAAGCAAGAGAAGAAGGGTATGCTGTCATGCCAATAGTATTACCAATCTTTTTGAGGGCTAGATTCTGCTGCCTTTTATGTGTAAATACATGTTACAGCCCAGCCTAGTTCAATGTAGGAGAGAACTACATAGGGTGTGCAGGCCAAGACACATAGTTCACTGGAAGCATCTTCAGAAACTACCACAGTTACTTATTGCTGCTCTCAGAGCTGGGGGAGGGGGTGAGCTCTGTGAGCCTATTCAAATATCCACAAAACATTGGCTTCCTCCTGTTTGTATTCCCATTATTTCTTCCTTTTCATAATTCATGTTACCATTGCACCAAAATTCTATTAAGACCCAAATGGTGGCCGGCACCATGGCTCAATAGGCTAATCCTCCGCCTTGCGGCACTGGCACACCAGGTTCTAGTCCCGGTCAGGGCACTGGATTCTGTCCCGGTTGCCCCTCTTCCAGGCCAGCTCTCTGCTGTGGCCAGGGAGTGCAGTGGAGGATGGCCCAGGTGCTTGGGCCCTGCACCCGCATGGGAGACCAGGAGAAGCACCTGGCTCCTGGCTTCGGATTAGCGCAGTGTGCCAGTTGCGGAGGCCATTGGAGGGTGAACCAACGGCAAAGGAAGACCTTTCTCTCTGTCTCTCTCTCACTGTCCACTCTGCCTGTCCAAAACAACAACAACAACAACAACAACAACAACAACAACAACAACAAAAAACCCCAAATGGTGTCTGAAGGCAAAAGAAACATTCTTTCCTTCTCTCCAGGGCTGGCTTCATAGTTGTGTCAGCTGTTAAGTCACAAAGGACCCATGCTCAGAAGACCCTATAATTAGTTTAATGTTCTGTCAACCTCCAGAAATAATTAATAATTTTTAGACAAAGAATCCAACATTTTCTTTTCTTTTCTTTTCTTTTCTTTTTTTTTTTTTTTGACAGGCAGAGTGGACAGTGAGAGAGAGAGACAGAGAGAAAGGTCTTCCTTTTTTGTTGGTTCACCTTCCAATGGCCTCCGCGGCCGGCGCACTGCGGCCGGCGCACCGCGCTGATCTGATGGCAGGAGCCAGGTGCTTCTTCTGGTCTCCCATGGAGTGCAGAACCCAAGCACTTGGGCCATCCTCCACTGCACTCCCTGGCCACAGCAGAGAGCTGGCCTGGAAGAGGGGCAACCGGGACAGATCCGGTGCCCCGACCAGGACTAGAACCCAGTGTGCCAGCGCCGCAAGGCAGAGGATTAGCCTATTGAGCCGCGACGCCGGCCCCAACATTTTCATTTTGCAATGTGGCCCACACTTAATGCAGATAGTCTTGCATCTTTCTACTATATTTCAGAATTGGCCATGACCTTTCTATATCTAGAATATATTGAGGTTTAATAGGGGCAAGAAAATCGTGTAGAGCAATAGGTTGAGGAAGAGATTGGAAAGGAGCATAAGATTCAACTTCATTATCCTGAATGTGAGAAAAACAAGGCCCCAACAGTTAAGCAGCATGCTACAAATTTCAATGTCAGAGTTGAAACCAGAAACCAGACGATCATACCCCAGCCTCTCTCTTAGTCTGGTTTCTGTCTTCCATAAAATGAGAGTTATTCTTATGATTCATCCTTGCACACAGGTAGACATGGATATAATTAGTAATGACTATCAATTCACCTGGAAAGTACTGTTTGGGGGATCAAAAAGAAGTCTGGAGTATATCTGATACTGTGCAGAAAATATTTATAAAAATAAGTGAGTTATTTTGAAATAAAAAAGCATTTCCACTTTTTATCCCTCTCTTTGAGGTCACTACATGAAATTACAACTCTGGCTTAATAGTATATTCTCTGCTGACAAAACATAGTCCATATATTTGTTATTTGACAATTGGTTGCTATGGAAAGGAGTGAATGATTCACAGTGCAGTCATGACTTGAAAAGATAAAACAACAGATAAAATCCCCAAAATTACTAGTCATTCTAATTGGAAGTTGGGAAAGAGTGGTTGAGTGGGTATCATAAATTGTAAAGGCCAGGATTGTTTAAGGCATTAAAAGAGATAATGGGCAGGCACTGTGGTGTTGCAGGTTATATTTCCACCTGTGACGCTGATATTCTGTATCAGAGCACTGATTTTAGTTCTAGCTGTTCTTCTTCCTATCTAGCTTCCTACCTGTGCACCTACAAAGACAGCAGAAGATGGCCCAAGTACCTGGGGTCCAGCCAGCCACGTGGGAGACCTCAGTGGAGTTCCTGCATCCTGGCTTCAGCTTGGCCCAGTTCTGACCATCGTGGTGATGTGGGGAGTGAACCAACAGATGATCTCCTTCTCTTTGTCTGTCTTTCCCTCTGTGTCGCTCTGCCTTTGAAATAAATAAAATAAATATTTAAAAATAAAAGAAATAATAAGCTTCTTGTCATTTTTCAAAATAGCTTTGAATAATCACCATATTTTGAGTTCATGATTATTTTGGCAAATTCAAGGAAAAGCACTATCCCAATAGTGTGGATCCTTCCAAGAGCAATCAATGTTTCACCATTTAATTTTCTGATGAACCAAGAAGTAGTAATTCATGGTGTAGATTTTGATTCTACAGTTGGCACATGTCATAATGCAGTATGCCTACTTAAAATATTAGAGAGTTTCATGTTACTATTTTTCTTACTATTTTTTCTAAAAAGCATTTTATGGAAAAGGTTGAATGCCTAATTCTCCAAAGTTCTTATGTTCTCAGGCTTAGAGATAGTCATTTTATCTATGTTCTGCTGCTTTCCGTGTATATGGAGTGGCATTCACAAGGTCAATGTCCAGGTAACAAGATTTTTCATATCCAGGTGCTGTGCTGAGACAGAATCCAGAGCTTTAAGATCTTGTTATCTCCAACTTGTATGAACTGTCTCTACAAAAAACAAAACTGAAAAGTCTTATATGTGTATTTTGCATTTGATATATGTTTCAGAAAGTTAATAAAAGCAGCCCCAGATGTTCCCTCATGTTTATTTATTTTTTAATATTAAGTTGTTTCTAACAGCAAAACTCTATGACATGCCTTTCAGGGGAAAGTTAAAAAATGACATAAAAGACACTTCTCTAGGTCTTGAACACATTATCTAGTTGTACAGAGGAGATAAATACAAAAGCCAAGCAGAGACAATGAACATATTAGGCCTAAAGGATACCCTCTGAGTTGTAAAAAAGACAATTAAGGGGGTAGCCCATGTGGGATGGAGTCAGACTGTGAATACCTTCAGGATGCTTGGACCTAAATGATTGGAAAGAGAGATTGGACATTTAGGTAGGCATTGGGCAGAATTCCAAAGCAGCAGTTTGGGCACAGGTGTTGTGGTACACAGGGTTAAGCTGTTGCTTGAGACACCTGCATCTCATATCAGAGTGCCTGGTCTGAGTCCTGTCTACTGTACTTCCGATTCAGCTTCCTGTTGATGTACCTGGGAAAGCAGTTGAAAACTGCCCAGGTACTTGGATTTCTGACACCCTTGAGGGAGATCTGGGTGGAATTCCTGACTCCTGGCTTCAGCCTGGCCTAGTCCTGGTTGATGCAGGTATTTGGGGAAGTGAACTAGTAGATGGAAGAGATTCTCTCTCTCTCTCTCCTCTCTCTCACTACTTTGCCTTTCAAACAGATAAATAAATAAAATTGACTACCGCTGTCAATTCCCCAACTTAAAAAAAAGGAGATTGAGATAAGGACCAATGAAAATCAAGGAAGTATGAGATTTATGCTGAAATCCAGGACCTTGTAACCACTCCCCAAAACACTCACCCATTCTCCTTATTCTCTTTCTTAAACTTATAATGCTTAGCATAATGCTTAACGTAGAGTAAGCACTACATAGTAGTCATTATTGTTATTAATGGCGTAAATATGATAATTATAATGGAAATATATTATTAATGTTTCTGCTGTTGCCAACACTTTTCTGTAGTGCCCATTACCTTTTAAATAATTGTGATAAAATATACATAAAATTTCCCATTTTTAAGTATACAGTGACATGAAGTACATTCTCCTAGTTGTTCAGCCATCACTACCAACGTTACTTTTTATTACTACTCTATTTTCTACCTGAGACCTTGTGCCTTCTCCAGTAGGTGGCGTATCTGGCTCAACTGCACTTAGCCAGAGTTTGAGGTCAAGCCTTTATTATCAAGGTTAATGAAATACTTGAACATAGACTTTCTTCAGTGGATTCAACTGATCTAACTAAGATTTTCTCATGGATAGGGACTATTAACATTAGTTTACATCCTGAGCCTGGGGCCTACTATAGGATCCAGAAATTATTGCAAATTATTCATAAATCAGAAAATTTAAGTAGACGAGTAAAAATTTTCTCTATAAGAAAAACTGATTGGCTGCCATTGAAGGAATTGAAATAGGCAGATGTAAATATGTTGTACCAGGGACTAAACAAGGAAGAATTGTCAAAATTCTTAATCTAATGGTTAGATTAAGTTTGTAGTATGAAGACTGTGCTTCCAGACATGGAAGAAGCTCCTGGCTTCAGACCAGCTCAACTCCTATTATTGCAGCCATTTGGAGAGTAAACCAGCAGAGGGAAGACCTTTCTCTCTGTCTCTCCCTCTCTGTGTATGTGACTCTATCTCTCAAATAAATAAATAAAATCTTAAAAAAAAAAATCACTGGCTAGTGATGATGGTGTGGTTTTGTATTCACCAAGAATTACAAATAATTCTCTCTGCCCTCTTAGCAGGTACCATTCTCAATTAAAAGTTCTCTCATTTATTTAGGAAATAAAGCAATAGACAGTGCAATGCTCTTAGCTGAAAATAAAATAGCAAATGACTAAACACATTATTTTGTGATGTCTGGATAGATGAATAGATATATAAATATCTTATTCCTCACTCCCCAACACCGAGATTTAAGATTGCTTAAAAGTAAACATAAGCTTCTATTAGGCAACATACAAAGCAAGAGAAAAGCAAAAACAGAGTTAGAACATAAACAGGAAGCAGAAAAAGAGGCCAACATGAACAAGCATATCTAAAGCCCTTGATTTTGCTATGGGTGAGCTTGAGTTTAGCGCAAGTTTTTCAGTAGCCAGTGCAAAAAGAAAAAGCTGTTACACAACAGTGCCTCAAAAAAAAATTTTTTTTTAAAAAAAGCACAGACTGGAATTAAAAACAAGTTTCTCTCAAAGATCCATAGAAAGAGGCCACCATGCAACATGCAGAATACCTTTAACAACCACCGATTTTATCAGGCTGTTTCCTGCACAGGAGAAGCTGAGGGAGTCCTACTAAAGTTCAGTTCAGTAAAAACAAATCTTCAGGGGTCAGTGCCATGCAATCACAGCTTAAGGTCTCTGCTGGTCTAGCTTGAGCCATTTTCTTTCAGACAATAGCTCATATCATAAAACATCTTTCTCATGATTCTGATAGTCATTTAGTGACAATGAACTTGAGATCATACTGCAAGGTGTAACAACTGCATTTTTTTTTTGCAAGATTGGTATGTTTTTCACCAGATTTTATTACAAATAGCAGTAGAGGCCAAACGTTTCAGAGCAATTAAGGGAAAGAATGTCTGTGAACTAGAAAGATGATTTTCCTTAGTCTAGTTCAACTGGTTCACTCCCTACATGGCTGCGACGGCCGGGCGACGGCCGGAGCTGCGCCCTTCCGAAGCCAGGAGCCAGGAGCTTCTTCCAAGTCTCCCACATGGGTGCAGGGGCCCAAGCACTTAGGCCATCTTCTACTGCTTTCCCAGGCCAAGCAGAGAGCTGGATTAAAGAGGAGCAGCTAGGACTAGAACCGATGCCAATATGGGATGCCAGCGCTGCAGGCCAGGACTTCAACCCGCTGCGCCACAGTGCCGGCCCCAGGCCAGTTTCTTTCCTGTCATTTTGAGAGAAGACACTTGTGTATTTTAGTGGCAGAGTACTTTAACCCAGCTCACAGAATACATATGGTGAAGATAACAACATTCAAATATTATAGACACGATCAGATTCGTAGTTCTACTTCATTTCATATATATTAACCATTTCTTAAAAAATCATCTTTCTTAATAAAATGAATGTAACTTGTTTGGAGTCTTTCAATTCAACTAAACAAATATATAATGTTAATTATTTATAGAAAAGGAAGTTTTAGGTACTGCAGAGAATAGGACCTGGTATAATCCTCAAGGAATCCGCAAACTAACTGACAAATTTCTAGTTACTATGGCCTGATTTGAGTAACCTTGTTATTTTTCTTCTAACTTCTTAATATTTGGTGGTTTATTGAAATACATTCAGTACAACAGACTCTAAAAAAATTAGTTTTCTCCAGATTTGAAATCATCTGGACTATAACCTAGATTTTGAAATATAAATATGTTATGAAGTCCCTAAACAAGATATTTGCTTTCGGAAGATACCGTTTTCCAGATTGCAGCTTTGTAAATAAAACCTGGTTTATATTTAACTTCCACCTTCTCTCCCCCTTCCTCCCATGCCTATTTCCCTAACACTTCATTCACTATGATTTTCCAACACTCACAAGTGTGTTTTCTTTTTTTCATATTAAGAAAACATCTTTAAATTAGCAGTCTTCATTATTTTATTATTTCATTATTTTACAGGAACAGACCTTGTCCTACTATGGTTAGCCCCCTTTAAACTACCGGGCTACTTAATCCTAAGGCAACGATTTAAAAAACACCCTTTGTTGTTTAATTCTTTACAATCTAAATTTGTATGAATGTGGAGGGTTGCTAAATTAAAGGCTTTTATACTTAGGCCAATCTATCTGTTGCCTTTAACATTTAATATGATCATTTTATCTGTGCAGATGGCGTTTATACCACAGATTCTTATGGGTTTGGAGTCCCATGACTAGTTCTTAGGCCGTACCCTTAGGGGTAAGTCTACATGACTGTATGCAGAACTAGACTGTTTTAGAGTTATAGACTACCTCCTCCATCTCTTATTCTCCCTCATATTTTTAACTGGGATCTTTTTCCAATTGCCTTAAATACATGTAATTAACTCTGTGTTACATAGAGCTACCCTTTTATTTTCTATTTAGCTCTTTGAACAGTCTTAGTCTTTGGACTATTAAGGATCCATTAGGAAACATCAGTAGCTGTTTAGCTTTTCTTTTATTCATGATTTGCTTTTTTCCAGGGAAAACTGTGTTTTTAGCATGTATTTTTCTTTTCTTCTTGTTATCTAAGCCTACATTCAATTAAAATCTCACTTTACAGTTAGGAACAAATATCTCTTCAGTCAGTGCATTTATTGATTGCCTACAACATGCTAAACACTGTTCTGATATTAAAGAGATTAAGATAGATAAAACTCCTACTCTGCAGGAGTCTAGCCACAAGTGTAAAGAGAGACAATGAACCACATATGAATAGCATATAATATGTGTTAAGGCACAAAGAAGTTAGAAGAGGGAACAAGATATTTGTGGAGCAGTAAAATGGTAAGAGACAGCCTTAGTGAGAAAGCTACATTTCAGCAGGGACCAGAAAAAGTGAGAAAGCAAGTAGCATAGACATGCAGGAGAAAAACAGCAGGCAGAAAGGATCCTGGGTGCAAATGAAATAAAAGCCTGCAGAAGGTGATCCAGGAATAGCAAGCACTGCGAGACTGAAGTTGACTGAGCAAGGCAAAGATGAGAATATGAGATCGAAGAAAAGTGTCTGGGGAGAGATGTGAGTGTGGGACAGGGTGTCAGTTTAGGTCTAGGGAACCATTGTGGGGCCGGTGCTGTGGTGTAAGAGGTAAAGCCACTGCCTGCAGTGCCGGCATCCCATATAGGCAACGGTTCGAGTCCCAGCTACTCCACTTCTGATCCAACTCTCTGCTATGGTCTGTGAAAGCAGCCCCTGCCCCAACATGGGAGACCTGGAAGAAACTCCTGGTTTCTGGCTTTGGATCGGCGCAGGTCCGGCCATTGCAGCCATCTGGGGAGTGAACCAGCAGACAAAAGACCTCTCTCTCTCTCTCTCTCTCTCTCTCTCTGTGTCTCTCTCTCTGCCTCTGCCTCTCTGTGACTCTGCCTTTCAAATAAATAAATAAATCTTTAAAAAAAAATCCTTGTGCTTTTTGCCAAATGAGATGAGAGAGTACTGAAGAGTACTGAACAGAGAAGTGACAGGATCTGATTTGGGCTTTAAAATCTTTCTGGCTACTATACAGAGAATGGACTATAGCAAAGCAAGGATATTCACAAGAAGACCAACTTAGATGCCACTGCAGATATCCGCATAAATGGCGATAGCAAAAAAAGTGCTAACCGTGGTGGGATGCTGACTTAATTTCAAGGTCAAGCCAACAGGGAGGGATTGCTAACAAATTGTACAATACAACTGCCCACCAAAGACTGAGTGAAAACCCTCCCCACTGAAACATTGGCAGTGCTTTTTAAAAGCTCAGTGTTGTCTAAATGATAGCTCCTTTGTGTCTTCTATCAATTGTTAGCAGATATCACTTGACATTCCACGCTGCTTTAGCAGCCAGTTCCTGCACAACCTGCACCTTGTCATCTTCAGAACAGGTTTCCACGGAATGTTAAACCCAACTTCCAGAAGCTCCTGGTGCGTCTGGGCTCTCATAAACTTCCACCATACACACTCACAGATTTCACTGAGGCCTCCAGTTCTGTCAACCCCTCCGCGGTGTCGCACCTCTGAGCCATCTCATGGCTTCTCTTCCTCCTCCACACGGTGTACCCATGGTCCACTAACACCACTTACAGTCCCCTTGACTCTGTCCTTCTGCCCTTATGCCATCCCCTGAGAAACCCCAACCTTGGATGAGTCCAGCTCTTGCATTCTCCTTGACAGAGAGGTTTAGCTGGGCAATCTCTACAGCATTCTTTAATAGGCAGTCTCCACGTAAGCTATAGGAGAGCCTGTCCCATCCTTATTTACCATTTTCTCAGTGACTACCTTGCTGCTTACCACATAGGAAAAACTAACTACGTTAGGGAAGACCCTACATCCACCTAATACCTATTTATTTACATTTCCATCCACTTTACCTCCTTCCCTGAGGGAAAAAAAAATAAAAATAAAACTCCCTTTTTCTTTGTCAAGGCCAAACCTGGTATTTCAGTTCCAGACCCCAGCAGCTTCCACACCTCAGAGGCCTATTTCAGAAGCCCCCTGAGTCTCACAGTGGTTGTTACAGGATTGTATGCATTTGCCAGAACTCACTAAACCCTGTACCTTTATTGGATGGCCCTCAGGGGCCAGTGTTGCAGTGTAGTGAGTAAAGCCACCACCTGCTGTTTCAATTTCCTGTAGCTCCACTTCCCATGCAGCTCCCTATTAATGCACCTGAGGAAGCAGCGGAGGATGGTCCAAGTGCTTGGACCCCTGACACCTATGTGGGAGACTCGGAAGAAGCTCCTGGCTTCAGACAGGCCCAGTTCCAGCTATTGCAGCCATTTGGGAAGTGAACAAGTGGATGAAAGACTTTTCTGTCTCTCCCTCCCCCTAACTCTGTCTTTCAAATAAATAAACAAATAAATCTTTTTAAAAATACCTCAATAAAATTGTTAAAATTTCTTTCTAAAAATTCTAGAATCTCTTCTGTTGCTTTTCCTTCTCATGAATACACTCCTGTCTCTAACAAAAAGTGCTAAATTAAAAAATGTAATCTGCATTTGCTGCCTAAAGAAGTACTTAATGAGTTCCTATTTTATGCTAGGTACTCTCATAAGTACTTGCAAGCTAACCCACTAAGGTGATTAACAAACCAATTTCTTTCTCTCTTTCTCATTCTCTCTCTCTTTAAGATCAATGTTCTGCCAGGCAGTGTGCAAGCATCTGACACATATAATCTTACTTCACCTTTCCAACTACTCTAAAATGTAGAATATTACTATCTCCATTGTACATGTAAGAAAATTGAGCCTTAGAAAAGAATGGTATCTTTCTTAAGGTTGTCAAAAATTGCAGTAGTGGCATCATCCTAAACACAGGTTTGTCTGTCGATAGGGTTATAATTAATCCCTCAATATACTATGTCAAGAGATGAGGTTTTAGGTAGGTAGGATGGGGATGGAGAGATAAGAGATAAGATTTATTTAGTTATTTGTAAAGCAGACAGAGAGAGAGAGAGAGAGAGAGAGAGAATCTTCCATCCACTGGTTCACTCTGCAAATGGCCACAACTCCAAGGCTGGGTCAGGCCTTATCCAGGAGCCCAGAACTGCATCAGGGTCTCCCAAGTGGGTAGCTCCCAAGTACTTGGGCCACCTTCTATTGCTTTCCCAGGTACATTATCAGGGAGCTAGACTGGAAATGGAGCAGTGGGAACTTGAATGGCACTTGTATGGAATGCAGTCACAGGCAGGGGCTTAACCCACTGCACCACAATACCAGCCCATATTTCTCAACCTTATATAAAGTCTCTGCCCTCGTTGGTGGGGGCACAAAGCATCCCTTGCCATAATTTTGAATTGCAGCTTAAAGAGTTCTTGGTAGACCACTAGACACGATATTCTACCCATTTGTACTCAAAATAAGGAAGAACTACAGTCCTGGAATGCTGGTGGAATTCCAGAAAAGGTGTTTTTAGAAATCTAAATTGGAGGCTGACGCTGTGGTGTAGCAAGTAAAGCAGCTGCCTGTAGTGCCAGCATCCCATATGGACACTGGTTTGAGTCCCAGTTACTCCACTTCCGATCCAGCTCCCTGCTAATGCTCCTAGGAAAGCAGTGGAAGATGACCCAAGTCTTTGAGCCCCTGAACTCCTGTTGGAGCTCTGGAAGAGGCTCCTGGCTCCTGGCTTTGGACCAGTCCATCTCCAGCGTTGCAGCCATCTGGGGAGTGAACCAGCAGATAGAAGATCTCCCCTACCCCACCTTACTGTAACTCAGCCTTTCAAATCAATAAATCAATCTTAAAAAGAAAAAAGAAATCTAAATTGACATGGGTTATAGGCAGAAGCATGAATAAAGCCTCCTTAAAATATTCACACTCGGGGTTGGAGTTACGGAGTTACAGGTACTGCCTGCGATGCCTGCTTCCCATAGGGGTGCCATTCATGTCTTGACTGATCAACTTTCAATCCATCTCCCTGTTAATGCACCTGGGAAAAGCAGCAGAGGATGGTCCAAGTGCTTGGGTCCCTGCACCAATGTGAGAGATCCAGATGAAGCCTCTATAAAGTTGGTTTCATATAAAGATGTTTACTGGCTGGCGCTACTGCTCACTAGGCTAATCCTCCACCTTGCGGCGCTGGCACACCGGGTTCTAGTCCCGGTCGGGGCACCGGATTCTGTCCCGGTTGCCCCTCTTCCAGGCCAGCTCTCTGCTGTGGCCCGGGAAGGCAGTGGAGGATGGCCCAAGTACAAGTCACCCCATGGGAGACCAGGAGAAGCACCTGGCTCCTGCCTTCGGATCAGCGCGGTGCGCCGGCCACAGCGCGCCAGCCGCGGCGGCCACTGGAGGGTGAACCAACGGCAAAGGAAGACCTTTCTCTCTGTCTCTCTGTCTCTCTCTCACTGTCCACTCTGCCTGTCAAAAAAAAAAAGAAAAAAAAAAGATGTTTACAACAAAATAGAAGAATTGTGGTATCTATGAGCATGGAATGCTTCCTCTAGAGCTAAGTGTGATATCATAATACCTGCAAATGGGTTTAAAATAGTACTAAGGAAAGTTGAAAGTAACTCATGAGGTCTTGGAAATGCAGACAATGGAACTGGACAGTCCTTATGCTGAAAACACCAGAGGAGATAGAAGGAAAGATAAAAGACAACACTTACTCCTTGGCCACATAAATCCCTACTGGTAGTTAAAGAGGGGTCATATATACAACAACCAGGAACCATCTACCAGGCAGGGTATGACAAGGACCTAACACAAGTACAAGTGGCTTAGGTAGTCATGTCTCATAATATGTAAATACTTTGCCAAGAACTGAAAATATCCTTTGTTGAACCAAGAACCCTCACCCTCAGAATCACAATTGAAAAGAAGATCATTGCTGATCATCATGGTGGGAGTTTGCAGTTACGAGAACCTGGTGGGGTGGGGGGGATCTTGAATTAACATTTAGATTAAAATTTGGGAAGGGCATTTCCTTACTAACCTCTTCCATGTAGCAGGACTTTAAATATTTTGAAACCTTAATGATCTATTGAAGAATATTTTGAAATATGTTACAAAGCCACATGGAGAATACATAACTAAAAAGAGAGAAAATAAGTGTGTGATATGTTTATACACTGTTAAGAGAGAAAGAGGAGAGTACCATATCACAAAGATTTTAATAGACATAGCTTATCTCTGTTGCTTTGAGAATTTCAAAGCACTTGAGACCTGTGGCTTAGGTCAATTATGTTGCCACAAGTGAACACATCCTTTTTTTTCTAGTTCATTCAAGTTATCTTATGACTCATTTGCCTGTGATTGTGAAAACTGCTTTTGGAGGTTAGTATAAGAGTTACATGTTTTATAAAATAGGACTTAATACACTTTCCCAAAAACCTCAGATGCAACCTTTAAAAAAGATAAACTAAGTCAAAACACAAATTATTTCAGCCCTCAGCTTGGCTAATAGTCCAGTTGGTTCTGATCTCATGTGAAACCTGTCCCTTATGGAAGTTGATGTGAGGACTTTTGGAGCTGCCTCAGTTGAGTCATTGAATGTCCTTCCAAGGCTGCTTGTTCACTGGTGTCTCATTGTCCGCTCCCCAGTGTGCCTCTGGGAATCTCAAGAATGTCATTGGGAATTTTCACAGGGTACCCTGAACTCTGGGTCATATTAATTCTACTTCTCAAAGAAAAACCAAACAGCAGAGTTAAGACAACACTACACCATTGGCAAGTTTGCCATATTCTATTAAACCAGTCTCAGCTACATGTCTCAAACCTAGCTAGAGGACTGCTCCAACCTCTCCCCTCTTCTCTTGGATCTTGATGGGAGCCCACTTCTGCAAGGTTAAAGAAGGCAGTGGTATTGATAGAAGCAGGAGTAAAGATGACATTTGAAGACTGGTTCTGCCAGGTGTCAGGCTTTGTCATCTGACCCTCACCATTCATGTCCTTGCCAGTTGGATATAGGCTCCCAGCTGAAGTCAGAGCACTTTCCCGCTGGAAAGGCTTTTGCAAGTCATTTAATCCCAACCCCATGTCAGAGAAGCCTAAGATGCTAGGCGAAACTACTTATTCAGTCATGAAGCCTATTTGTGATAAAATCTGAGTAGGATTTTATTAGATTATTATTAGAGCTCCCAATCCAGGGTTCTTACTATGATTAATTTGGCTGAATTGGCTCCTGGAGAATATCATCAGGTCCGTGGACTCATGCTGCTCAGGTGGAGTCTATGTTTTTAAGTCTTGTTGAGACTCATACATAAGAACATCAATTTGAGGGTTTTCCTACTTGGAAGGGACTATGTCCCAAGGCAGGAAAAGCCATTATATGTCAAGACGGGTGCATGTAAGAATACCTGCTGAATACCACAAGTTATGAGTATTCGTGATGTGCCCTTTGTAGCAGAACTGTTGCACAATAGTTTGTTTATAAAGCTTCAGGTGAAATTACCACCCAAGAAGTTTTTGTAGGGTCAGAAAAGGCCAAAGGTCCTTAGAAAGGGGAACTTGGAAAATAGAAGGAAATTTTTTTCTTTGTCTTGATCATCTATATTGAAAGTGCCAGAATTTAGTAGCATTAATCCCTAGGATGGATTAATGAAGGGCTTATACACAACCAAGCTGGAATCTGCATGTGGCTGTATTATTGGTCTACCTTCATTCGTTCTATCCATTTTCACCAAATTTGTGGTTGAGTACAAGAAATAATAGGAAGATGAGTAAGACACATGCTTTTTTTTAAATTTTATTTATGTATTTGAAAGGCAGAGTTACAGAGAGGCAGAGGCAGATACAGAGGGAGAGACAGAAGTCTTCATCCATTGGTTCACTCCTCAAATGCCTGCAACAGCCAGAGCTGGGCGGAACTGAAGCCAGGAGCCACGAGCTTCTTCCAGGTCTCCTACATGGGTGCAGAGGCCCAAACACTTGGGCCATCTTCCACTGCTTTCCCAGGCCATAGTAGAGAGCTGGATCAGAAGTGGAGCAGCCGGTCCCGAGCCAGCACCCATATGGGATGCCAGCACTGCGGAAAGTGGCTTTACCCACTAGACCAGAGCACCAGCCCCAAGACACATGCTTTTAAGGATTGTATAGACTTCAAGGGCTAAGAGACAAAAGTTACAACAAAATATGTTGCTAAAATAGAGGCAAACACATAGTTCCAAGGGAACAGAGTATACAAGTGCCCATGAGGCATCAGAAAAGTGTTCAGAGAGAAATTAATGTTTCATTCATTCACTCAACAAATACATATTGAGTATGAACATGTTGTCAGTTACTGTTCTAAAGCAGAAAAGAAAAACAGAAATACTAATTTTATGGAGTTGCTATTCTAGTGCTCATTCCAGGAAATATTTAAGATGAATAAATATGTAATACAGCAAGTGGAGATGATTGCTCAGACAAATAAAGCAGGCAGAAGGACAGAGAGAAGCCAGGAGGTGATACGTGATGTTTTAAGTAGGATAAAGGGATAATCGGGCAGAAATTTGAAAGCAGTGACAGAGGGCACTATGTAAACATCTAGGAAGAGAGCATTATAGGCAGAGAGAACAGTGAGTGCAAAGGTCTCCAGGTATGAGTGTGCTTTGTGCATACAAGGAGCAAGGAGGAAGTTAGCGTGGCTGGCCCAGTGTAGGAAGGAAGAGAGTTAACAGGAGAAAAGATCATAGATGCCCTGAGAAGGAGTGAGTAGACCACGTCGGGCCTCACAGGCTGCTATGATTTGAATATTCCCACCAAAACTCATGTTGAAATTTAATCATCAGTGATTAAGAGGTAAAGCCAGGTGGGAATTTTAAGAGGTAATTAGATTATGAGGACCTTGTCTTTATGAATAGATTAAAGCCCTAATGGATTAATAGGTTAATGGTTTACCCGAAAAGGAGTTTGTTATAAAAGCCAGTTTAGCTCTGTCTCTTAAAAGCACACGCACCCGTCTTGCCATATAATGGCTTGTACTGCCTTGGGACATAGTCCCTTCAATTAGGAAAACCCTTAGCATGTGCCAAGAAGATGCTGGCACCATGCTCTTGGGCTTCCAGTATCATGAGCTAAATATGTTTATTATATGTCTGTATACATGTGCACACACACACATACACACACACATGTATAGCCCAATTTGTGGTACACGGTTGTAACAGTAGGAAATGGACTAAGACATGGTCCCTAATAAGAATTTAGGATATAATTCCAAATTTGCTGGTAAGTCACTAGAGGAATTTATACAGAAGAGTGGCATAACCTGATTAAGGATTTTGGAAGGTCATTCTGGCTGCTGTACAAATAGACTACAGTGGTGAGGAAGGCTAGGGACAGAAAAAATTGAGCTAGGGAGCTAGTGTAGTAGCTCAGGGGAAAAATTATGACCTGGAATAAGATGGTACAGGAGACAAAAAATCTAAATAGAATTCTGAGAAATTGGTTTTTAGTGGAGATTAATGAAGAATAAGATTTTCAGTGTTAGCATAAATCAGAAAGAATGAGTTTCTATTTAATTCTGTAGTACCAAATGTTCTTAAATAGGCAGATCGGGACAAAAGGTAATTTTAGACTTGAAGAATATTGACCTGAGATAGGGAGAGACTAGAGGCAAGAAAACTACAACTAAATAAATGCAAGTTTACTTCTGTAGTTTAGGAGTTTAGTTTAGTAATATCTGCACTGTTGTTAACAATAGATTGGTTCTTGTAGGGTGCACTAACTTTCATACAGGATGGAACTTTTTGAGCTTGAAGAATGAACTCTGGTTCAGGTGTCGAAGCAGAAGACAGGCAGAGTCAGGAGGAAGGAATGATACCTCAAAGTATATACTGGTCACACCCCAGAGCACTTTCCTGAAGGGCTTTGGTGTGGCAGTGGCTTGTCTGCATGGAGCAACATTCCCAGCCCACAGAAGTTGAGCAGCTGATGAGTGGGCAGCCGGTTGCTCCATGACACAGTTCATCAGCCATGCCTTGATGACTGCATACAAGTTCTGGGTCAAGTATTTAAGAAACTTGTGAGCTGAGTTGGTATTCAGATGGCACAGATTAATAATTTAGCTGATTATTATCAAGATATAACTTGCTTCTGTTTGTACAATAGGCCATCACTTTAGGGACATCTCACTGTCATGCCTGGAGCGGTTCTTGGGTTGCTGATCCACTACTGATTCATCATAGGAGTTCCCTGACTTTGGAGAATGGCTGATCTTTGTTTTCCTGTGACACCAAATGCAATGCCTTATACTATAGGCTCAAAGAACTGTGTTAAGGGAATGAATATAATGAAGGGTGGAGATTCTTTCTCCCAAGATTTTCCATCTGTAAGCTGAGGGAAGTGTTTTTGCCTATCAACTTATAAAGCTGTAGTATGGGTCCAAGTTCTTGTAAACACATTTGAAAGGCATTTCTGTCCTCTGTTTTCCAGAAAGACTTTGTGGTACAGTACAGCTGTCCCTCAGTGTCCAAGGATGATTGGATCCCTGCAGATATCAAAATCTGAAAATGCTTTATGTAAAATGACATATTTTATGTATGACTCACACACTTCCTGCCATCTACATTAAATCATCTTGAGGTTTCTTCTAATGCCCAGTACAGTGTAATGTTATGTAAATAGTTATTATACTGAAAACCACTATATTCCTAAAGTTGTACCTATGAAAATTGTATTCATTAAATGAATGCTTTAAAAAATAGAAAAAAATAAACAAAAATATAAAATTATGGATAGAGTCTGTAAATACAATTTCTTAATAAAATTTACCTGTTTTTCCTTTTTTAATGTGACTAGTAGAAAATTTAAAATGAGTATGTTACTCTCATTCAAGGTTCATATTTTATTTCTATTGGCCAGTACTATTTTAGAATGTATATTTCTTGACTATATTGATAAAATTATATTTTAAAATAATCTGTGTTCTGCAACTTTGAGCTAAATAAATATTTATATTGATGAAAAAATAGTTGTTATACTGCAATGTTTGGGGGAAATTATTAGAAAAAAGTGTACACATTCAGGACAGATGCAATTTTTTTCAAAAATATTTTGGCTGAATCCACAGATGTGAAACATTTGAATATGGGGGCCATTCTGTGTATAAAAAGTAAATATGCGGGGGGGCCGGTGCCATGGCATAGCAGGTAAAGCTGCTGCCTGCAGTGCTGGCATCCCATATGGGCACCGTTTCCAGTCCCAGCTGCTATACTTCTGATCCAGCTCTCTGCTGTGGCCTGGGAAAGCAGTAGAAGATGGCCCAAGTCCTCGGGCCCCTGTACTTGTGTGGGAGATCTGGAAGAAACTCCTGATTCCTGGCTTCATTGGCCCAGCTCTGGCCATTGAGGCCATTTGGGGAATGAACCAGAGGATGGAAGACCTCTCTCTATCTCTCCCTTTGTCTGTAATCTGCCTTTCAAATAAATAAATAAATCTTTTTATTAAAAAAAGTAAATGAATATTAACTAGGAGAGAATATAGAAGCTTGTATGGTATGAAGAAATAGTACTGGACAGCAAGTCTGTACAACCAAAGACTATTCTGAGTTTCCTACTAACTCACTAGGTGACCTTGTAAATTAATTTACATTTTTTGGCTTCAACTTTAATAATCTCTCCAAATTAACAGTCTGTAACTATTTTTGCTAAATTCAATCATCACTACTGTAGAACAAAGTTCTAATTGGGTCAACAAGCATGTTTCCAATTTTATCATTTCTATGGCCTGTTACTTCTCTGTACCTTTAAGTCTCCCTCTGGAAAGCAATGCAATGGATAAGCTGATTTTAATTCTTTTTTTGCTCTAAAATTCTATGGGTCACACAATGGGTCTGAATCAATGTTCCTGGTCAGCCTACACTTTCTCAGGGGTTAAAAATATTTGACTCTATCATGCTGTGTAGGTCATTGCGGGCCCATGAAGCTGTCCTTGAGGTTTTGTGATGGGTCACTTAAGACATTAGAAATCAATGAGGTATTTAGGACCATTCATTCACCAAGATTCATTAGGCTCTTTCAATTCGGCTAACTATGTTAGAACAACAAGAGAGCTTAAGAAAAGGTTTCTACTATCAGCCTAACAATCTCCTCAGTATGGTCAAATTAATAAATAAGACCATTTTATCATTCTCTTTTTTATAGTATTTTATTTTAGTAGAGTTTCATTATTAATGGGCTTCTGTGATTCTTGAAGTGTAAAGATTTGGGGATTACATTTGTATATCTGGAATTTGTTTTTATACATGATTTAAGGTTGTCCCAAATTTAATTTCTTTCATATGAATAAACAGTTTTCCCATTTATTAAATTATTTTTTTCATTTAGACAAACAGCCATTATTTATTAAATTTTCGCATATAATGAGACCTTTTTTCTGGGCTCCATTGTGTGTTTCACTTATATATTTGTCTATTTTAATGATATTGCCAGTTGATTTTATTCCAGGACCTTTAAGTATGTCCTGATAGCCAATGATGCAAGTATTCTCTCACTAAAATTTTATTGCTGTTCTTGGATATTTTTATTATACTATATAAACTTTAAAACAGTTTTGGATTCTTAATTGAATATTGTTTGGATTCCAATTGGAATTTTATTAACATTACATATTAGCACTGAAGAAAAGGATATTTTTATGATGCTGTTGTCCCATCCAAGGACAGAGTATGTCTGACCATTTATGATCAGACATTAATTTATGACCTACAATAATCTTTTACTGTTTGGCAAAGATATTGTCAAAGTCAGTAAAGATTGCCTGCCACCTACATGGAAGAACTGGATAGAGTTCTGGGTCCTGGATTTGACCCAGCCCAGCCTGGCTGCTGTAAACATTTGGGGAGTGAACCAATGGGTGGAAGACATATCTCTCCCCTTCCTTCATTCTACCTGCCAAATAAATAAATCACCTCAAAATTAAGTAAATAAATATGGGAATAATATTTCCACTCTTTTCTGGAAAATGAAGGTAATATCTGCTAGCCTGTCTCTGGTTATTGGAAGAATTATGCAAAATAGTAGTAAACTTATAATTCTTTATAAATAAAGTTTTCATTAAAAAGGCAATAAGGAGTATATTTGAAAAGTATTTTAAATAAAAAGGAAAAAAGAATCTCTACCATGTAAAGAGTTGTAACAAACTGATAACAGAAGGATAAACATCCAAAAGAACAATGAATAAAGTATATAAATAGGCTATTTACATAGAGTAAATCTTGTTCAAAGTCACTCATAAGCATTTGCAAACTGAGATACAATGAGTTGTTTTCATACCATGATTTCTCCTATTCCTTACCAGTGGTATCCTAGGCTAGATAGCCCTTTGTGTGGGGGCTGCCTTAAATTTCACAGGGTATTTAGCAGACTCTAAGGCTGTGCCCAGAAATTAGGTTCAATGCCCCTCTGCCCCATCCAGTTACAACAATCAAAAATGATTACAGACCTTGTCAAATATCCACTAGGGGGCAAAATCATTACAGGCCGAGGACCACACATTTACACCTATTAAACAAGTAACATTTTTATAAGCCTGATTACACCTATAATCAGGGGTGCAGTACAAAAAGAATCCTGTTGCTATAAAATGTTGCCATATGTTGCTAATAAAAACGTAAGTTATTAATAATAGTCTATGGAAAGCAACTGAGAAATACCTATTAAAATTAAATATCACACAAATTCTTTAACCTTATAATCATAGGAAAAAGTCTCATTAAAATGAAATTAAAAATGTATACACAAACATTGTGCAAGGATGTTAATTGTAGCATGTTGGCAGTGACCAAAAAGTAGAAACTCAATGATGGACCTTAAATACAGAATGGCTGAACAAATTATAGTTCATTCACACAATGGGACATTATGTAGGCATTAGAAAGAATTATATACTTTTTTACATGGAATGTTTTCCATGAATTATTTCTTACTGAGAAAAATAAGAGCCCTAAGAATGCATAGTGTAATTGTATCATATAATCCTATTTTTTATAAAATATATACACCCTACATGCTTTTTTATATGAATACAGAATATATTCCTTAATATTCTTTATACCTCTACAAAATGGGAGAAAATATATTTGCAATTGAGATATCTCACAAAAAATATAGTATCTAGACTATATAAATAACTCTAACAGTTCAACAAAATTGACAACCTGATTTAAAATTGGGAAAAGACTTCCTCCAAAGAAAATATACACATGGTCAACAAATATATGAAAAGATGCTCAACACCATTAGTCATTAGGGAAACACAAATCAAAGCCATAAATAGACACCACTTCACATCCACTACTTAAAGAAAATAAAAAAACAGGAAAATGAATGTTGACAAGGATGTGGAAAAATTGTAAGCTTGGCTTGTGGGAAGACCCTGTGAAAAACAGCAGAGTAGTTCCTCAGATGGCTACAGATAGAATTACCAAGAGATACAGCAACCCTACTTCTGGGTACATACCCTGCAGAACCGAAAACAGACCTTCATATAAACACTTTCACAAAAGTGTTCACAGCACCACTATCCATAACAGCCAAGAGTGGAAACTACCCAAATGTCCATCAACTGATGAATGAGTAAACAAAATGTGGAATATACACATATTATTCAGTCACAAAAGGAACGATGTACTAATACATGCTACCATATGGATGAAGCTTAGAAAGATCATGGTATGTGAAAGAAACTAGAAGCTAGACACAGAAGGTCACAAGTACTATAAAACTTCCAGAACAGCTACATTTATGGAGACAGAATGCATACCTGTGTTTGTTGGGAGTAGAAGGCTGGTGCTAGTTGAGTTGGGAAAATAGGCAATGGCTATTTAATGGATATAGATTTCCTTTCTAGATGTTGAAAGTGTCTTGAAACAAGAAAGAAGGGATGATTCTACTGTTAGGGTCTAAAAAAAAAGCCCACCGCCCGAGGAACGACTCCAAGAGACTTTTTCTCTCATGCAACCAGCAAAGGGTTAAATTTATTGATCCAACATGTTGGGGCCCTCTGACAAGGACAGAGGAGCAGTGAGGAACTACAGCATAGGGTTTATAAAGGCAAAAACCGCAAAATCGGGAGGGGGGAGAGAATACATGGTTGCTAAGCGGTTGCTAAAATCTTACAATCAGCAATTATGATTTTAAGACATAGACAAATCACATCTTCATTATTAGCCCAGGTAACCCAGGTGCAACCTTTCTACTTTTAAGCTTGAGCAATCATGCTAGGGGGTTTTTGTGCGTTGCCAAGGGTGATGTAGTGCACTGCTATTGTCCGACTATTTGAGATCATAGTTTCAGACCAGAGTCTCACGGTGGGGGGGTGCTTTCCCAGAATGCAGTCTCAAGTGCTCCAAAATGGAGTCCCTACTGTCAAGGTGCTACTTTACTCTGTCTTATTTTCACAGCTGCACCAGGAAGGTTTTTAAACCTGTAAGCTTAAGCTTAACTTTTGACACCCATACATATACAATTTTAACTCTTCATTCCCCACTCCTTGTTGTGAGGATCTCTAATCTTAGAGATTATTCGTTTTTGTCTCTTTTAATGTGACATATTGTTGTCTTACAACCATGAGTTTAACATTTTTAACTTGTTTCCACACGAAGGTGATGAGTCTATTTAACATACAAGGTCCTATGGTTACAATTAGGAGTAGAACAATTAAGGGTCCTGTTAGGGCTGACAGTAGAGTAGTAAGCCACGGGGACCGGCCGAACTATGACTCAAACCATCCCTGTTGAGTTTCCCTCTCCCGTTGCCGTTTTTTCAGTCGTTTTTTGAGTTTGGCCATGGAGTTTCTAACCACCTCAGTTTAGTTGACATAAAAACAACATTTTTTTTTTTTTTTTAGGGCCGCGCATAACCCACCCCCATGAAAATGAGATTTAACCCCCCGCCTGTTCTGTAATACTGAAATGCAGATACTGGGCTGCATCTGGGAGATTGTGGAAGATTTGTCAGGCAGAAGGGGCGGGCATCTCCACCTGGCAGGTTATCAGGTAGAAGGGGGCAGGGCAGGATGCAAAGGCCAGGCTGCCCGTGAAACATTGTCAGGATGACTGAGATGCAGATGCATATGCTGGACACATTAGGCCTTTATGTCACACACACATAAGCTCATAACTGACTTTCTGCCTAATATTTTCCCCTCAAGAGGTAATACCCAAAATTCTTCTTTGGGATTATGGATGGAGTTCCGTTTTCTGTAACTTCTTCGAAGCTGGCATGTGGGCGTCGAGGGGGATTTGGGTATTTCCTCTTGCTACCTGTCTTATGGTGTGCAACAGTGGCCTTGGAAAGACTGTGTTGCTCGGTCCAGAGGGCTGCTCAAGTCGTCCAGTGGAATGGGCTGGAAGTCTTGCCTGATGACCATTTGGAGTTCAACAGCTTTTAGTCTGTTAGAGACAAAACGAACAAGGGCATTAAAAACACACGGTGCAAAGAGAAGCATCAAGATTGCAGAAGTTAGCGGGCCAAGGAGAGGAAATAGCCAGGATTTCCATGACCAGATGTCAGGCCAGAAATCCCAGCTCTGCTTGGCCTGGTCCTGGAGCTGTTTGGCTTTTTCCAGGAAAAGTACAAATCTGGGTTTGTGCCTGTCTAGTCTGATTGACCCAGAGACAATTTTTTTTTTTTTTATATTTAGTAGCCAGTTTTGCTAGGAAGTTAAGTCAATGTACAAGACTAGAGTCTCAGGCTGGGAAAAGGACAGACTAATGAATTATTTACATTTAACCATTTATATTATGGATTATTGTGCACACCCCTTAAGAGATAGGCCCTTTAAGTCCTCAGTGAGGACCTGTTCAAATTGGTGTAGGGCTATCTGAGTTAGCTGTTACCGAAAGCCCTGTTTTTAGGAACTGGCAGGGAGGGCTTTCTAAGCTTAATGTTATTGGATAGACTTTTAAGGCCTGGCTGGGTGTGTGAGGCCCAGACCTGTCCATGGGGTGCTGGAAGAGAATTGAAAGAGATGCAAATCTCCTTTAAGGGAGGCACCCTGTTGACTTGCATTACATGGATGCACTAGGAGGAGAGCTGAATAGGAGGCTGATGGAAATAGGCAACTTGCGTTTTACTGACCCTAGGCCATCCCCTCAATAGCAGTGGCTGGAGCTGGAAGCTGGGCAGAGGCTGGGCAGAGCCAAAGGCTTTTTAGCTCGGGGCCACAGGGTCAGCGGTTCTGAACCAGGAGTCCTTCGACACCCAGGGCAGTTCCGTGTCCAGTGGCCGTGCTCTTGGCAGGGCTGACAGAAGGCATTTGCTGTCACGACAGCTGCTTGCCCAATGCCCTGTCTCCTTATATCAGCAACAGGTGCCATTTGGGGTGCACTGGCCTTGCTGGGTCTCCTTGATGGCAATCACCGTGTAAAGCAGCCATTGATTGGTCTGTTGCCTATCCTCTGCTGCTAGCTTGCTCCTCATTTTTTTGGTCTCTAATAAAGTAGACCAAGGAGGCAGCCTCTATGATGTCAGTCAAGGGGGTGCTTAACCCAATCCTGATTTTTGGAGATTTTTTTTAAATATCAGGGTGAGCTAGAAAAACTATGGTCATGGGCAAATTCTGACACTTAGTATTTTCCTGCGAGTTAAGACCGTGCCCATGAGGAGAACTATGACCCTATAGGTAAGATCAACTGTGGTGACCTGCTTGCATACTTTTGAGGTCGTCAGTGTAACTTTTTACACTGAAAAATTGATCTAGTTGTCATATTATTTTATACTTTAACCTTTTTTTTGTTGTTGTTGTTGTTGTTTGGGGCCCTATACTGTGGCCAGGCATTATTACAGAAAAGGTCAGTCATCCCTTACATAAGGTCTGGGGATCAAACCGTACATCACAGTGGAGAGTCCTGCAGAACAGTAGTAACTTCCCTTCTGGAAGAGAAAAGAGAAGTGAGGCAGCGAGTTGGGTCTCTAGCCTGACTTTTTGGGCTTTTAGATTTAACTGGCAGTTTAACCAGTGTTTACTTTGTAGCCTGACTTAGAGGAGAAATTGTGGCAGAGGTCTCTGCCATTCTTTGGCTTCCGGGTATTTACCGTGTAGCCTGTGGACACTAGCGCTTTCTTGGGTTTCTGGAACCCAGTTTTTTAGCATCTTCTGCATAATCATAACTTAACAGAGACAGTAGAGTACACAATGGATTAACATGAATTTTATGTCTCTTGTTGTCGAATAAACCAGATATAAAAAAAAACCTTGTATATAAGAGTTTACATAATTTAGGATTATTTAACAGAGTCAAAAAAAGAGCTTACAGGACCTAACTCTAGAAATGGCAGAGTAACCGAATAAGCAAACACTGTTAAAATAGACGTTACAGTTTTTGCAGAAACAGATTCCAAGATTTATGATTTAGACCATTTTTAGATATTTACTAACATTAGTACATCTTTTTTTTTTTTTTTAAACCCCATTGTTATAACAGAAGATCAGACTTTAACTTTAGGTAAACATTTTAAAACTTTTTATGACTTGTTTACACCTTTTGAAACTTTATACCCGTAGTTTCTTTTACATAGCCTTGAATTGTCATGTATGGAAAACCTATGAGAATACATGTTAACAAACTCAAAGTTTTTTTTTTTTATCAAATTTGAGATGTTAAAAGTATATATAATATATTTTCCCAAGTTTTACTTAGCACTGATGCCTAGATGTCTTAAGACACTGAGTTATTAATGAATACCACACCATTATCTGAAATAGAAGTTAAAATTACATTTTTATGTTTTTAAGTAACATGAGGATAACACCTCCTGGACAGCAAACACTAGTGTATGTTTACAACTTTGAAAAGATCTTCCTCATTAAGAGAAACAAGTTTAAAGCATATCAAAGACATGTAAAACTGAGCAAGCAAGCCACTGAGCAAACCGAAGGGTGTTTGCATTACCTCAATTTTCTGAACCAATCTGCATTGGCTTACTTTAGTTAACAACATAAAGGCTTGTATACACAGAATTTACTCTTATTTTTATAAGACCACTTTAGCTGGAAAGCAAAAACATAAATACAGTATAGGTCTGACACCATTTATAACATTTTAATATATTTTATATAATTTGAATTGACCCAAGCAGCTGTTACTTTAACAAATTTAGAGTCTCATTCTTTGAGAGTTCCAGGGATCCGGCTGGAAGCCCAAAGTTGGAAGACTCGGTTTAGAATTTAAGCTGTCAGAGAGTCAAACCATTTAGCCAAAATTAGTACATTTCTGATCAGTTGGGTAATCACTCAGACATTAAAAACAGATAAACAATGTAAACAACTTTGCATTGTAGTTTTCCCAATTAAGACTCTAATGGCAATAGAAAAACGCGAAACCTTCGAAACCTTCGAGACAGGTGAATGCTCTCAGATGAATAACCCATTGTTTAGGTTTTTATTAGCTGCAAAGAGAAAAAACCATCAGGTTGGTAAGGGTTAATGGCTTAAGGTTCTGGCTCCCTTAGGTAAGGCCAGCAGTAGTATTGAATTGGAAATTCCTCCAGGAGAGGAGAGAAAAAGCAGCCCTGGGGTGGGGGCTCTGCCTAGAGATATTTGGCTATGCCTGCCTGGGTGCGGCAGGCCACATGAACTAGAATACAGTGCAGAGAAAGGCTGTGGTCCCCCATTTACAGGGAAGACTGCACACACCGTGGCCTGGCAGGACTAACCATGGGGTTGGGTAAGTGTGCCGTTTTACTAAGAGTGTTGGGAACCTCCTATAATTTAACCAAAGCCAGATCAATTAGGACTACTGCAGACACTCAGTCAATTACAACAGATAGTTAACTTTAGCTTTTTTCCAGATTTAGTCCTCAGGCAATCAAAGCTTAGCAACAGTAATACTTCACAAAAAAACTTTAAGACGCACCAGAGCTACCATAAGCTGCAAAGACGGAAAACTTTCTGCCAGGTTGGAAAGGGTTAACAGGTAACAGGTAACAGCTTTTCCCGGGGTGGAGAGACCTGTGGAATTTCCCTCTCCCTTTCTCCTGGCCAGTGGTACAGGAATGGAGATGAGGAGAGCAAAAGAGTGGAGGAGGGAGCCCCTGGGAGAAGGAGGAAGGCAGAAAGCAATAAAGCTCCTCAGTCTGGGGGCTGAGTGGGGTTTGAAATCTCCTATCGCTCAAGGTTACCCACTACCTAGTTGTCTGAGTTTACCTGAAGGGCCAATATTAGCCTCGACCGAAGCTAAGCCCTGCTCGCGTAGCAGTAGGCAGCGTGACCAGGCGTCCCTCTGAGAGAGAGACCTGATCCTCGGGTCGCAGTCCGGCCGCCGGGAAGCCAAAGCGAGCTCAGGGGGTCTCCAGGCTCTCAGCCAACTGCCCTTCCTAATTTCCCTCCCGTTCCTTACAATCCCTCTGGAGTTTCGGCCGTAGCTAAGCCGTGGCCGGGGGGACTCCGCGTTCTCGGAGAGCTGTGGGGTGCCGGACACTCAACGGTCACTTCCACAGATCCGGTCCCGCTTGAGGGAAGGAATACTGACCTTCGATGTCTTCTTAAAATCCCCGTCTGGGTGCCCATGACGGCCAGGCTGGAGAACGGCCTCTTTCACTCGGCTAATGAGTGGTAAATGGAATGAGCCCTCCGGGGGCCAATCCACTCTGAGAGCAGGTCATTTAGAGACACAGAAAGACTGCCACTTTACCTTTTTGACTGACAAAGAAAGGTTATGTGCCTAGTGGCTTACCTCTGACCAATGATTCAAAGTTAGAGACAAAGGTGTAGACACAGTCTGGCCCATGTTAGCAGACAACACAATGTACACAAACAGACAAACAGCGTAGAGAAGCAGCATACAACGACCACACAAATGTCTACCAAACGGGAGCCATCACGGTGTCCCAAAAATGCTTAACAAATACAAAAGACTAACGAGCTCGATCAAATACCAAAGTTTCGGCAGTACAAACAAAATGTGAGTCTCTGCAGTCTATTTCCCTACTGCAGGCAACCCACCAAACAGGAAACACTGGGCGTCCCCAGTTCTCCCTTTCTCCCGGGGCGTCCCCCGGGATGTGGTCTGTGGCTCCGGAGCACGTCTGCCCGCCACAGTCGGGTGGAGCTCTCGCTCGAGCCCGACAACCACGCTGCCGATTACAAACAAATAACAAACCTTACCAAACAACAAATTAAAGTGTACACGTTTAAGCAAAACAATAGGCGCCTTACTCACCCCGAGAGATATCCGTTGGAGGCGTCCACAGGCAGCAGTCAGATCTCGGTGGGACCTCCAAATGTTAGGGTCTAAAAAAAAAGCCCACCGCCCGAGGAACGACTCCAAGAGACTTTTTCTCTCATGCAACCAGCAAAGGGTTAAATTTATTGATCCAACATGTTGGGGCCCTCTGACAAGGACAGAGGAGCAGTGAGGAACTACAGCATAGGGTTTATAAAGGCAAAAACCGCAAAATCGGGAGGGGGGAGAGAATACATGGTTGCTAAGCGGTTGCTAAAATCTTACAATCAGCAATTATGATTTTAAGACATAGACAAATCACATCTTCATTATTAGCCCAGGTAACCCAGGTGCAACCTTTCTACTTTTAAGCTTGAGCAATCATGCTAGGGGGTTTTTGTGCGTTGCCAAGGGTGATGTAGTGCACTGCTATTGTCCGACTATTTGAGATCATAGTTTCAGACCAGAGTCTCACGGTGGGGGGGTGCTTTCCCAGAATGCAGTCCCAAGTGCTCCAAAATGGAGTCCCTACTGTCAAGGTGCTACTTTACTCTGTCTTATTTTCACAGCTGCACCAGGAAGGTTTTTAAACCTGTAAGCTTAAGCTTAACTTTTGACACCCATACATATACAATTTTAACTCTTCACTACAAATTGTGAAAATACTAATGCCATTGAGTTGTACACTTCAATGTGTTTAATGGTTGATTTTGTTGTGAGATATCTAATTTTTTTAACTTTTATTTAATGAATATAAATTTCCAAAGTACAGCGTATGGATTACAATGGCTTCCTCCCCCCCATAACTTCCCTCCCCCACCCGCAACCCTCCCCTTTCAAACTCCCTCTCCCCTTCCATGCACATCAAGATTCATTTTCAATTCTCTTTATATACAGAAGATCAGTTTAGCATATATTAAGTCAAGGTTTCAACAGTTTGCACCCACAAAGAAACACAAAGTGAACAATACTGTTTGAGTACTAGTTATAGCATTAAATCATAATGTACAGCACATTAAGGACAGAGATCCTACATGAGGAGTAAGTGCACAGTGACTCCTGTTGTTGACTTAACAAATTGATACTCTTGTTTATCGCATCAGTAATCACCCTAGGCACTTGTCATGAGTTGCCAAGGCTATGGAAGCCTTTTGAGTTCACCGACTCTGATCATATTTAGACAAGGTCATAGTCAGAGTGGAAGTTCTCTCCTCCCTTCAGAGAAAGGTACCTCCTTCTTTGATGACCTGTTCTTTCCACTGGGGTCTCACTCGCAGTGATCTTTCATTTAGGTCTTTTTTTTCCCCAGAGTGTCTTAGCTTTCCATGCCTGAAATAGTCTCATGGGCTTTTCAGCCGGATCCGCATGCCTTAAGGGCTGATTCTGAGGCCAGAGTGCTGTTTAGGACACCCGCCATTCTATGAGTCTGCTATGTATCTCACTTCCCATGTTGGATCATTCCCCCCCCTTTTTTTTGACAGGCAGACTGGACAGTGAGAGAGAGAGACAGAGAGAAAGGTCTTCCTTTACCATTGGTTCACTCTCCAATGGCCGTCAAGACACCGCGCTGATCCGATGGCGCACTGGGCTGATCCGATGGCAGGAGCCAGGTGCTTCTCCTGGTCTCCCATGGCGTGCAGGGCCCAAGCACTTGGGCCATCCTCCACTGCACTCCCAGGCCACAGCAGAGAGCTGGCCTGGAAGAGGGGCAACCGGGACAGAATCCGGTGCCCTGACCAGGACTAGAACCCGGTGTGCTGGCGCCGCAAGGTGGAGGATTAGCCTAGTGAGCTGTGGCGCTGGCCTGTTCTCTCCCTTTTTTATTCTATCAGCTAGTATTTGCAGACACTAGTCTTGTTTATGTGATCCCTTTGACTCTTAGTCCTATCATTATGATCAATTGTGAACTGAAATTGATCACTTGGACTCGTGAGATGGCATTGGTACATGCCACCTTGATGGGATTGAATTGGAATCCCCTGGTATGTTTCTAACTCCACCGTTTGGGGCAAGTCAGCTTGAGCATGTCCCGAATTGCACATCTCTTCCCTCTCTTATTCCTGCTCTTATATTTAACAGAGATCACTTTTCAGTTAAGTTTCAACACTTAAGAATAACCGTGTATTGATTACAGAATTCAACCAAAAGTATTAAGTAGAACAAACAAAAAAAATACTAAGAGGGATAATGTTTTAAATTGCTCATCAAGAGTCAGGGCAAGGGCTGATCAAGTCACCATTTCTCATAGTGTTCATTTCACTTTAACAGGCTTCCTTTTTGGTGCTCGGTTAGTTGTCACCAATCAGGGAGAACATATGATATTTGTCCCTTTGGGACTGGCTTATTTCACTCACTGGCTTATTTGTGTTTTCCAAATTCCTAACAGTGATCACTTTTCAGTTAAAAGTTAAACACCTAAGAATAATTGTGTGTTAATTACAGAGTTCAACCAACGGTACTAGAACAAAAAAAAAATACTAAAATGGATAAAGTATTACATTGTACATCAACAGTCAGGACAAGAGCTGATCAAGTCACTGTTTCTCATAGTGTCCATTTCACTTCAACAGGTTTCCCCTTTGGTGCTCAGTTAGTTGTCGCCGATCAGGGAGAACATATGATATTTGTCCCTTTGGGACTGGCTTAGGTCACTCAGCATGATGTTTTCCAGATTCCTCCATCTTGTTGCAAATGACCGGGTTTCATTGTTTTTGACTGCTGTATAGTATTCTATAGAGTACATGTCCCATAATTTCTTTATCCAGTCTACTGTTGATGGGCATTTGGATTGGTTCCAGGTCTTAGCTATTGTGCATTGAGCTGCAATAAACATTGCAGGCAGCTTTTTTGTTTGCCAATTTAATTTCCTTTGGGTAAATTCCAAGGAGTGGGATGGCTGGATTGTATGGTAGGGTTATATTCAGGTTTCTGAAGAATCTCCAGACTTACTTCCACAGTGGCTTAACCAGTTTGCATTCCCACCAACAGTGGGTTAGTGTCCCTTTTTCCCCATATCCTTGCCAGCATCTATTATTGGTAGATTTCTGAATGTGAGCCATTCTAATCGGGGTGAGGTGAAACCTCATTGTGGTTTTGATTTGCATTTCCCTGATTGCTAGTGATCTTGAACATTTTTTCATGTGTCTGTTGGCCATTTGGATTTCCTCTTTTGAAAAATGTCTATGGAGGTCCTTGGCCCATCTCTTAAGTGGGTTGTTTGTTTTGATGTTGTGGAGTTTCTTGATTTCTTTGTAGATTCTGGTTATCAACCCTTTATCTGTTGCATAGTTTGCAAATATTTTTTCCCATTCTGTCGGTTGCCTCTTCACTTTCCTGACTGTATCTTTTAAAGTACAGAAACTTTCAATTTGATGCAATCCCAAATGTTAATTTTGGCTTTGACTGCCTGTGCTTCTGGGGTCTTTTCCAAGAAGTCTTTGCCGGTACCTGTATCTTGCAGGGTTTCTCCAATGCTCTCTAATAATTTGATGGTGTCAGGTCATAGATTTAAGTCTTTAATCCATGTTGAGTGAATTTTTGTGTAAGGTGAAAGGTAGGGGTCTTGCTTCATGATTCTGAATGTGTAAATCCAATTTTCCCAGCACCATTTATTGAATAGACTGTCCTTACTCCAGGGATTGGTTTTGGATCCTTGATCAAATATAAGTTGGCTGTAGATGTTTGGATTGATTTCTGGTGTTTCAATTCTGTTCCATTGGTCTATCCATCTGTTTCTGTACCAGTACCATGCTGTTTTGATTACAACTGCCCTGTAGTATATCCTGAAATCTGGTATTGTGATGCCTTCGGCTTTGTTTTTGTTGTACAAGATTGCTTTAGCTATCTGAGGTCTCCTGTGCCTCCATATGAATTTCAGCATCATTTTTTCCAGATTTGGGAAGAAGGTCTTCGGTATCTTGATTGGTATTGCATTGAATCTATAAATTGCTTTTGGGAGAATGGACATTTTGATGATATTGATTCTTCCAATCCATGAGCATGGAAGATTTTTCCATTTTTTGGTATCCTCTTCTATTTCTTTCTTTAAGGTTTTGTAATTTTCATCGTAGAGATCTTTCACGTCCTTGGTTAAGTTTATTCCAAGGTATTTGATTGATTTTGTAGCTATTGTGAATGGGCTTGATCTTAGAAGCTCTTCCTCAGCCGTGGCATTGCCTGTGTATACAAAGGCTGTTGATTTTTGTGCATTGATTTTATATCCTGCTACTTTGCCAAACTCTCCTGTGAGTTCCAATAGTCTCTTAGTAGAGTTCTTTGGGTCCCCTAAGTAAAAAATCATATCATCTGCAAAGAGGGATAGTTTGAGTTCTTCCTTCCCAATTTGTATCCCTTTAATTTCTTTTTCTTGCCTAATAGCTCTGGCTAGAACTTCCAGAACTATATTCAATAGCAGTGGTGAGAGTGGGCATTCCTGTCTGGTAGCAGATCTCAGTGGAAATGCTTGCAGCTTTCCCCCATTCAATAGGATGTTGGCCGTGGGTTTTTCATAAATTGCTTTGATTGTATTGAGTAATGTTCCTTCCATACCCAGTTTGCTTAGAGTTTTCATCATGAAAGGGTGCTGTATTTTATCAAATGCTTTCTCTGCGTCTATTGAGATAATCATATGGTTTTCCTTCTGCAGTCTGTTAATGTGGTGTATCACATTGATTGTTTCATGCACATTGAACCCTCCCTGTATACCAGGGATAAATCCCACTTGGTCTGGGTGGATGATCTTTCTGATGTGTTGTTGCATTCTATTGGCCAGAATTTTATTGAGGATTTTTGCATCTATGTTCATCAGGGATATTGGTCTGTAATTCTTATTTATTTATTTATTTATTTATTTTGACAGGCAGAGTGGACAGTGAGAGAGAGAGACAGAGAGAAAGTTCTTCCTTTGCCGTTGGTTCACCCTCCAATGGCCACCGCTGCCGGTGCACTGTGGCCAGCGCACCGCTCTGATCCGATGGCAGGAGCCAGGTACTTATCCTGGTCTCCCATGGGGTGCAGGACCCAAGCACTTGGGCCATCCTCCACTGCACTCCCAGGCCACAGCAGAGAACTGGCCTGGAAGAGGGGCAACCGGTGTAATTCTCTTTCAATGCTGCATCTTTTTCCGGCTTAGGAATTAAGGTGATGCTGGCTTCATAGAAAGAATTTGGGAGGATTCCCTCTTTTTCAATTGTTCTGAATAGTTTGAGAAGAATTGGAGTTAGTTCTTCTTTAATTGTCTGGTAGAATTTAGCAGTGAATCCAAGTGGTCCTGGGCTTTTCTTTGTTGGGAGGGCCTTTATTACTGTTTTTATTGCTGTCTCAGTTGTGTGTCTGTTTAGGTTTTCTATGTATTCTTGGTTCATTTTAGGTAGGTTGCACGTGTCCAGGAATCTATCCATTTCTGATAGGTTTCCTGTTTGCTGGCATACTAGTCCTTGTAGTAATTTCTGATGATTCTTTTTATTTCTGTGGTGTTTGTTGTTACATTTCCTTTTTCATCTCTGATTTTATTAATTTGGGTCTTTTCTCTTCTTTTTTTAGTTAGTTGGGCCAATGGGGTGTCAATCTTGTTTATTTTTTCAAAAAACCAGCTCCTCGTTTGGCTGATTTTTTGTAATTTTTTTTGGATTCAATCCTATTGATTTCTTCTCTGATTTTTTTTTTTGACAGGCAGAGTGGACAGTGAGAGAGAGAGACAGAGAGAAAGGTCTTCCTTTGCCGTTGGTTCACCCTCCAATGGCCACCGCGGCAGGTGAGCTGCGGCTGGCGCACCGTGCTGATCTGATGGCAGGAGCCAGGTGCTTCTCCTGGTCTCCCATGGGGTGCAGGGCCCAAGGACTTGGGCCATCCTCCACTGCACTCCCTGGCCACAGCAGAGAGCTGGCCTGGAAGAGGGGCAACCAGGACAGAATCCGGCGCCCCAACCGGCACTAGAACCCGGTGTGCCGGCGCAGCAAGGCGGAGGATTAGCCTATTCTTCTCTGATTTTAATTATTTCTCTTCTCTTACTATATTTGGGTGATTTGCTGCAGATTTTCTAGATCCTTGAGATGAATTGAAAGCTCATTTATTTGGTGCCTTTCCAATTTCTTGATGTAGGCACCTATTGATATAAACTTTCCTCTTAACACTGCTTTTGCTGTATCCCATAAGTTTTGGTATGTTGTGCTGTTATCCTCATTTACTTCCAGAAAGTTTTTGATTTCTCTTTTAATTTCTTCTATGACCCATTGTTCATTCAGGAGCATGTTGTTCAGTCTCCATATGTTTGCATATGCTCTAGGGATTCCTGAGTTGCTAATTTCCAACTTCATTCCTTTATGGTCTGAGAATCTGCATAGTATGATTCTAATTCTTTTGAATTTGCTGAGACTTGCTTTATGGCCTAGTATGTGTTCAATCCTAGGGAAGGTTCCATGTACTGCTGAGAAGAATGTAAATGCTATCTGTGTAGGATGAAAAGTTCTGTAGACATCTGTTAGATCCATTTGGGCTATAGTGTCGTTTAAATCTACTGTCTCCTTATTGATCTTCTGTCCTGTTGATCTGTCTATTTCTGAGAGTGGAGTATTGAAGTCCCCCAGTACTATTGTATTGGGGTCTAAGTCTCCCTTTAAGTCCCTTAACAAATCTTTTAAATAAACCGGTGTCCTGTAATTAGGTGCATATACACTGATAATCGTTATATCTTCTTGTTGAATTGATCCCTTGATCATTATATAGTGCCCTTCTTTGTCTCTCCTAACAGTTTTTGTGGTAAAGTTTATGTTGTCTGATATTAAGATGGCTACACCCGCTCTTTTTTTCATTTCTGTTGGCATGGTATATCTTTTTCCAGCCTTTCACTTTCAGTCTATATGCATCTTTGCTGGAAAGATGTGTTTCTTGTAAACAGCAAATAGATGGGTTTTGTTCCTTAACCCAGTCAGCCAATCGGTGTCTTTTAACTGGACAGTTCAGGCCATTAATGTTCAATGTGACTATTGATAAGTAGTAACTTTGCCCTGCCATTTGCCAAATATATTTTCTTTCTTTCTTTCTTTCTTTCTTTCTTTCTTTCTTTCTTTCTTTCTTTCTTTCTTTCTTTCTTTTTACAGGCAGAGTGGATAGTGAGAGAGAGAGACAGAGAGAGAAAGGTCTTCCTTTGCCATTGGTTCACCCTCCAATGGCCGCTGCAGCCGGCGCACTGTGGCCAGCGCACCGCACTGATCCGAAGGCAGGAGCCACGTGCTTCTCCTGGTCTCCCATGGGGTGCAGGGCCCAAGCACTTGGGCCATCCTCCACTGCACTCCCAGGCCACAGCAGAGAGCTGGCCTGGACGAGGGGCAACCAGGACAGAATCCAGTGCCCCGACCAGGACTAGAACCCGGTGTGCTGGCGCCACAAGGTGGAGGATTAGCCTAGTGAGCCACGGCACCGGCCCCAAAAATATTTTCTAATATATGTTTTGAACTTCCTGTGATCTTTTGCTGTGAGGTTTCCTTCGTTTACCTTTTTTCATATTGATGACCGTGTTTCTGTGTTTCTGTGTGTAACACATCTTTAAGCATCTTTTGCAGAGCTGGACGAGTGGCAAGAAATTCTTTCAATTTCTTTTTGCTGTGAAAGGTCTTTATTTCACCTTCATTCACAAATGAGAGCTTTGCAGGATATAATATTCTAGGCTGGCAGTTTTTCTCTCTTAGTACCTGGGCTATATCTCGCCATTCCCTCCTAGCTTGTAGGGTTTCTGATGAGAAGTCAGCTGTGAGTCTAATTGGAGGTCCTGTGAGAGTAATCTGACGTTTCTCTCTTGCACATTTTAGGATCTTTTCTTTATGTTTCACTGTGGTGAGTTTAATTACAACGTGTCGTGGTGAGGATCTCTTTTGGTCATGTTTATTAGGGGTTCTATGAGCTTCCTGTACTAGGATGTCTCTGTCCTTCTCCAAACCTGGGAAATTTTCTGCTAGTATCTCACTAAAAAGGCCTTCTAATCCTTTCTCCCTCTCCATGCCTTCAGGAACTCCTAGAACTCGAATGTTGGGTTTTTTAATAGTATCCTGTAGATTCCCAACAATATTTTTTAGATTTCTAATTTCCTCTTCTTTTCTTTGGTTTGACTGTATCCTTTCCTGTGCTCTATCTTCTACGTCCGATATTTCCTCTTCTGCTTCACCCATTCTGTTTTTATGGCTCTCTAATGTGTTTGTCATTTGATCTATTGAATTCTTCATTTCATTATGATTTCTCATCACTATCACAATTTCATGTTCTACTAGTTGTTTCATTTTGTTTTGATTCCTCCTTAATATTTCATTTTCACGTGAGAGATTTTCTATCTTGTCCATTAAGGATTTCTGTAGTTCAAGAATTTGTTTTTGAGAACTTCTTAATGTCCTTATCAATTTTTTGAGATCTGCTTCTTGCATTTCTTCTATCTCATCATCTTCATAATCTTGAATTGGGGTGTCTTTTTCATTTGGGGGCATCATAGTGTCTTCCTTGTTCTTGTTACCTCGGTTTCTGCATTTGTTTGGCATTGTGGAGATATTCTTTGATTTCTTCGCTGTGGTGCCTTTTCTTGTTATACTATCACTCTAGATTAAGTGGACTGTCTGCTTTTGATGGATCCTTAGAGGCTGTGATGGGTGTGGCCAGAGAACTCTGTTTGGTTCTTCAGGGTTAAGGGTGTGCCAAAGGTGACTCACCCAGATTGTTCTCTCTCTCTCTCTCTCTTTTTTTTTTTTTTTTTTTTGACTCAGTTGGGAAGTAATTCCACACAGATGAGTGGAATTGAGGGTAGTTGATGTATGAAATCTGGTCCCTGTGGGTATTAGTCTGCTCTACCCCTGGGACCACACAAAGAGTTTATGCAGCCCTCAGTGTGGTCTCAAATTTCTCCGCAGTCTCTCACCAGGTTGCCAAGGTTACCAATTGATTTTGTTGTGAGATATCTAATTTTAAAATGCATTCTATTTACCTCTGTGTGAGTTTCCTATGGCTGCCCAGAAAAATATCAACATTTAGCAGCTTAAAACTATTACTACAACAGCTCAGCTCATAGTGCTGTAGATCAAGTTCAGGTGGGCTCCTGGCTTGGGGTGATGCAGGCTGCAGTTCAGATGTTGGCCACACTGGGCCTTTTGCTGAAGACTCTGAGGTGGCTCTGAGGGAGAATCATTAAGGTTTCTGTTTGTTTGTTTGTTTTTTGTTTTGTTCCGTTTTTAGCGGGATTCAGTTCCCTGTAGATGTAGGACTGAGAGGCCTTGCTGGCTATTGGCCAGGAGTTAGTGCCACATTTCTTAGCACACAGTCCCCTCCAGCAGCAGTATATCAAATTCTCAGCCTTCAAATAACATTGTTCTGATTTACTGTTTCACTACTAGCAGGAGAAAATTCTGTTTTTAAAGGGCTTGTGTGATCAGATTGGGCCCACTTGAATAACCTCATGTTTATCATAAAATGTTAGGAACTCACAGGTCTACTATCAAATTCACTGGTCCCAGACCACACTCATAGTGGTGAGGATTCTGTAAGCGAAAACATCATTCAGGACCATTCTAGAATTCTGATTATCAAGACTACTTAGAGAAAAATAATAATAAACATTTTCTACCCAATATAAGAATTGTTATTTGTTTATACACAGCCTCTTTGCCAAGAGAATCTGAGGTGTTTAATTGATTTATACCCTGAAAAATTTACAGAGCCAGTGTTTTACAGATTAACACAGTTTGGGTCTCCAAGGCTCATCTCTCCCAACTTGCTTGTTTCTTTCTTTCTTTCTCTTTCTTTCTTTCTTTCAAAGCACTGAACGTCAATGCAAAGCAGCTGCAACAGGATCATTGAAGTCATCTTTGTGGCCACCATAACATGCTTGGAGTTTAGGAGACTAGATAATTATATTATGTAGATCAGAAGTTCTCAAAGTTTTGGGGGCAAGCATTGTGGCATAGCGAGCTAAGCTGCTGCCTGCCATGCCAGCATCCCATATGGGTGCCGATTCATGTCTTGGCTGCTCCAGTTCAGACCCAGCTCCCTGCAAATGCACTTGGAAAAGAAGTGGAGGATAACCCAAATACTTGGACCCCCTACCACACACATGGAAGACCCAGAGGAAACTCTTGGATTCTGCCTGGCCCAGTCCTGGCTGTTGGTAGCCATCTCTCTCTCTCTCTCCCTCTTCTTCCTTCCCTCTCTCTGTAACTCTGCCTTTCACATAAATAAATCTTAACAAATGTTCTCAGACGTTTTGATCTCATAACCATTTCTAAATTTTTTCTTCTTCTTTTTTAAAGATTTATTTATTTATTTATTTTGAAAGTCAGAGTTATATAGAGAGAGGTGGGGGGGGAGGGGGAGAGAGAGAGAGATCTTCCATCTGCTGGTTCATTCCCCAGCTGGCTGCGACAGCCAGAGCTGGGCCAGACTGAAGCCAGGAGCCAGGAACTTCTTCCAGGTCTCCCATGTCAGTGGCAGGGGCCATCTTCTGTTGCTTTTCCTAGACCATTGGCAGGGAGCTGGATTAGAAGAGGAGTAACCAAGACATCATGAGATGCCAGTGTCCCAGGCGGTAGTATTACCTACTACACCACTACAGTGGCCCCAGGACCCTTGTTACTGAGACCTTTGGGCTTTGAGTTTTTCGTTTGTTTTTTAACCTATTGCTATTTGCCATATTATTAATCAAACATGCACAGGTTTTAAAACATAACAATGTGAACTTAAATCCTTCAGAGGCATAAGTCAACCAGGATGCTGTCTTTACTTGAAGATGCCCTGAAGCTGGTTCCCAGGACCTTTCAATGAACCTCACCTGTGACCTAGGAAACATCAGCCATGGGCAAGGAAACATCTGCACATTAGGAAGTGTGTTGATTAAGACTCCACTGTTTTCTTCTCCCTACTTGTAGATAATATGCCATGCGAGGGTGTAATGTACCTCCTTAATAAACAGTCAAGCCTGTTAGCTGTTACCAGGTGTAACTTTCAATAAGGTATTCTTTGATTTTCAATGACACTGATAACCACCCACAAATCTGTATTGCTTAAATCTGATGCAACGCATGGCTTCACCCTATAACAAAAGTATGAAACCTGCAACCAAACTCAGGCTTGCAGAACAGCCAGCTCAGGCAACTGTTTGGATTGTTTCTAGATATAAATCTTCAGTTTTATTAGTGAAATAAACTCCAACTTTTATTTTCCAACCAGTAATGGAATATACATACAAGCACACATTGTTTTAACCTAGAGTGACAATGTCATTACATGTTATTTAGCCTCTGGAGTAGAAAAGAAAATAAAGTCTGGTTATGAAAATAGTTTTGCCCTCGGAGGGGCTATGACATGGTCCCAAGGACACCCAGAGCTTCGTAGACCACACTTTGAGACTCAGTGAGAGATATAAAATACCACTTACTGTATTTCTTCGTAAATGAATCAACTCACAAATTTTGATGCAGCCCATCTTCTCTTGCACTTAGAAACAAATCTTTCCATTTACTACTATCTTGTTCCACCTGGAACACTCTTTCATGGCTGATGCCTGCACAAAGTGTCATTTGCTGTCACACACACACACAATTGAGCTTAAGGATAACGTGCATAAAAAAAAAAAACAATTCAAAAATGCTTAATGAGAGTGCACAGGAAAATTTGCTCCAAGTGGTGCAGCGTCGCCCTCAGTGGAAGGATTAGGATATTGTCAGGTTATGAGTCAGGCAGACAGAGGCATACTGAAGAATATAAAAGCAAGCACTGAGGATTCTCGTCATGCTTCGCCCTTGAAAACCCTGCCAAGACCTGGTCCCTGATTACTTTAATGACTCAGGCTTTTCCACTTTGTTTTAACCATAGGCTATGCGGTACATGAAGTCTTTTAACAATTCTCTTCAAAGCCTATTTGCAAAAAGTGAGGAAGGAAAGCTAAATCCCTTCAGACGGGGCCCATCGAGGTCCCTCTGGTGAGTGACCGGCTCGTTCACTGTTCTCACACCGCGTTCCGGACTTTCTTCCAGTCAGTAAACGCCCGAGCGCTTAGATCCAGCGTCTTTTTATGGCAGACAGCGATCTGAAGTCTGAAAGCTGCTGGAGGAACAGTCGGGCGTCCCCCCGCCCCAAGGTTAAATCTTGGTGGAGCCTGGGTCATCGAGTCTGAGAGGACTCGGAGGACGGGGCTTAGGAAGGAGTGTGGCTGCGGAAGCGCTGGTCCTGGCGATTAGGCCCCTGAGGGACCTCTCACGGCACAGCGGCAGCACGGAAGCTGGCCGAGCCGACCGCGGTAAGGGAACCAACACCGCGCGCTGCATGCCTCGCGCGCGGGGCCACCACACGGCTCGGCGTTCCGACCCGAGTCCTTCAAGTCCTCCAGGCCTGAGGGCGGTCTGGCCGGCCGTCTGTACCACCGGTCGTGTGAGTCACCGACCAATAGGAGAGAAGCCACTCTCCTGACTGCCGCTGTGATTGGCTCGCAGTCTGGAGGCGGTGGCGGAGGGTGGGCCTTAGGGCGTGACTGGCACCGGGCGCCCTGTCCCGCGGCGGCTCGCAAGGCGCCAGAGGCGGGGGAAAGGCACTGGGGTGCAGCGTCTGGAGGAGGCTGTGGCGGCCGCAAGCCCGGAGCCACCCGGCCTTGCCGAGAGGAGGTGCCCGAGCTGCAGCAAGCCCCCGAGCCTCGCTCGGCGGAGGAGCGGCAGGACGGGGCCGGGCTCCCGCCCCTCGCGCCCCGGATGGATGTGCCCGGCCCGGTGTCCCGGCGGGCGGCGGCGGCGGCGGCCGCCGTGCTCCTGCGCACCGCTCGCGTGCCTCGCGAGTGCTGGTTCCTGCCCACCGCCCTGCTCTGCGCCTACGGCTTCTTCGCCAGCCTCAGGCCGTCCGAGCCCTTCCTGACGCCCTACCTGCTGGGGCCGGACAAGAACCTGACGGAGCGTGAGGTACTCGCGGGCCGGGGGGACAGGCGCGGCGTGTGCGGGAGAAAGTGTGTGGGGGTGTGCCGGGTGGGGGGAGGAACAGTTAATACCGAGAGAGGCCAGGAAAGCGCGGGAGCCCGCGCGGGGATCTCGCTGGACTCCGCGCCGCGCTGCTGTATAGTTTCCTGTCGCCCTCTGGGTTTAGAGGACGCGTTTTCCGCCCGGGACACGTGCGCTCGCTTCGGCCGCTTTGCTTGCGGTGATGTGCCTGGTCCAGCGGCGGGAAGGCGGCACCGGTTTCCTGAAGTGAAAGGGGCGAGCTCTACTTTGGCCCGTGGCAGGGATTTAGGAAGTCTTCGTTCACTTAAAGTCGGGGCCGCCGCTTTTCTGAAAGGCTCGCTCTACCTGCTGCACCCCCTTCCTTCCCGTCCCCTGCTTCGTCTGCCTTCCTCAGGATGGCTGGGCTCGGATAAAGGGCAGTGCAGCACGCGGAGCCGTCATCTTGATTTGCCTTGATTTTTTAATTCGTTGACATTGTGTCCAAGCATAGCCTGCCTCCCACCTCCTGGGATTGGCACTTACTTTTTGTTTTTCTTGAATGTGAATGGCTGCTCCCCCGGTGTTAGTGTCGCCCCTCAACCACAGGAGAGCTCCTTGAGGGCTCTACCTGCTCCGATGGTTACAGTAGTAAAGTGCACCTAGTCCATGATGAAGAACTTCCTGTTGTCTGATTTTTCCCTATACAAGAACTTATGAGTGAGGGCATCGTGTGCTTTAGAAGTGTGCTCAATTCTGGCCGGCGCTTGCACCCGCGTGGGAGACCAGGAAGAAGCACCTGGCTCCTAGCTTCGGATCGGCATAGCTCCGGCCGTAGCGACCATTTGGGGGATGAACCAAGGGAAGGAAGACCTTTATCTCTGTGTGTCTCTCTCTCACTGTCTAACTGTCCAAAAAAAAATGTGCTTAATTCTTAAAATGCATGGTCAAGCCCAACCTGTGCTTTCTGCAGAAGAAAGATAGTATAGAAACTGGAACAGAAATGTAAGCCAAAGTACTGTCAAAAAAAAAAAAAAAAAAAAAGAAAGAAAGAAAGAAATTAAATTTCTTTCTTAAAGCAGGCTCAATACTCTCTGCCTTGAACACTACAAAGGCTGAAAGCTGAGATCTGGTGTTCTTTTCCCTGTGAGGGGCCTTGTGGGCACTTGTTAGCCGTTCCTTTTTTCCTGTCTGGTCTTTTCCTCCTCCCCTGCCTTCCTGTACCAGTTGCTATAAAATAACTCCTCCCATTTAAACCTTACTCTTCCCGCTGTGGTTAGTAGTCAGTCACCTCTTTGGAGGAGCAGCTTGGTGACCCTGCATAACAGGTCGGAGCAAGGGGTGGCACCACCACAGTCATTTGCATATTGGCAGGATGTAATTACTCATCATCCAGTCGGCCCTTCATTTTCAAGGCCACTCAAGAGGGAACTGAGAGACAGTGATGAATCCTGGGTTCATCCGAGTGTCTGACATTGTCTCACTCCGTCCGGTCTCACTGACCTTTACTCAATTTCAGATCATCTGGTTTTCAGTTTTACAGTACAGGGACTGTAGCAGTTATTCACTACTGTTTGGATTTTAAGACTGGTTAATGAAGTAGGAGGGGCCAAGTCTTGTGAATACAGTGATTTTATGAGAACAAGATCACTGCAGTATTTTGAGAAAGTGTGATTATGGAAACCCAACAATAACTGGGGTATATTGGGGAGAGACGGTACTGCACATGAGCAGCTGACCAAGTTTCTCTCTGCCCTGTCACATGATCTGCACAGTTTGTGCACCTTGCTGGACTGAGAAGCACGTGGTGGAGAACCGTGCTCCCAGTGATGTTGATATTTGAAAGCTGATCTGTTTTATCCTGTGTCCTGCTAGAGGGTTGCTGTGGGATTGCTGTTGTGATCAAGTGCGCTGCCTCATCAGAAAGCTTTCTGGAGTGGAATTATATTCAGGGGGCACAGGTGCCAGGCCCAGTAAATATTTGCTGATTGTGTAACAAAAATTAAGCATACTTCTGTTACTGTGAATCCGATGAGAAGGGTGGAATATGAAGAGAAATCCAGTGGTCTGGGAAAGGAGTGTTATTTGTCTCCAAAGCCCTCAGAGTCATGCCCAATTCAGTATTGCTCTGCTCACTCTATGGAGAGCCTTAAATTCTTTGAAAAACTGATAACAAATAATAGAACAACTTGTTCTTCTTCTTGACTGAGCATTCATTTTTAGCAATGGACAGTTAAACAATAAAAAAAATTACATGATATTTAGGCAAAGTGAATGCCAAGTCACGTTCAGTGACATTTGTATTGAAGTTTGGATTTCCTCCAGTAGAATGCAGGAGACCAGGTTGTATCATCTTAAATAGAGTTATTGTTTAATAAGTCCGAAGACAAAAGAAGGGACAGAAGAATTTCCTCTATTTTTCCACTTTGAAAGGGTTTTCTTTCTTGATTTTAGGAAAAGTGTTGACTTAAAAACATATACCATTTTTATAAGCTTTAAAAATTTTTTTCTTTAAAGCTTTTTAAAATTTTTATTTATTTTGAGAGGCAGAGTTAGAGAAGGGTAGAGAGAGATCTACCATCTGCTGGTTCACTCCCCAAATGACCATAGTGACGGTGGCTGACCCAGGCTGAAGCCAGGAGCCAGGAGTTTCTTCCAGGACTCCCATGTGAGTACAGGGGCTCAAGCATTTGGGCCATCCTCTGCTGCTTTCCTAGGGTATTGGCAAGGAGCTTGACTGGAAGTGGAGTAACTGGGACTCGAACTGGCACCCATATGGGATGCCATTAACCCACTACACCAGGATGCTGGCCCCTCTTTATAGGTTTTAAGCAGGTTAATTTACTCTTATGGTTGAAGGCCAAACTTTAAATAAAGTAAAGCTCTTTATCTAAAAATCATATTCATCCTTTCATCTTTGCGGCATATGGTTCAACATTTGACAACTTTAATTTATTAAAAAAATTGGGCTGGTGCCATGGCTCAATAGGTTAATCCTCCGCCTGTGGCGCCGGTGCCCCGGGTTCTAGTCCCGGTCGGGGTGCCAGATCCTGTCCCAGTTGCTCTTCTTCCAGTCCAGCTCTCTGCTGTGTCCCGGGAGTGCAGTGGAGGATGGCGCAAGTGCTTGAGCCCTGCACCTGCATGGGAGACTAGGAGAAGCACCTGGCTCTTGGCTTCGGATCAGCGCGGTGCGCCAGCTGCAGCACGCCGGCCACAGCAGCCATTGGGGGGTGAACCAACAGAAAAGGAAGACCTTTCTCTCTGTCTCTCTCTGTCCACTCTGCCTGTCAAAAAAAATTTATTAAAAAAATTGTACCTATTCTGCCTGATATTTAGAGCCTCAGAGTTTGATTCTTACTTCCTTGACAACCTTTTCTCCCACTACATCCTGTGTCCCCTTGCCACCTTCCACATACCGAAGCTCCATCCATATGAATCTTATAAATCAAGCGCATTCACAAACTCTCATTCATTGGCCTGTTCTCAAAAATATGATCCCTGCTTGAAATAATCATCATCTACATCTGTTAGCTTCTAACTTTCTCATTTTTCATGGTCCCTCCTAAACAAGCAACCCCATGGAATCATTGTGGTCACACAGCAGGTTAAGCTGCTGCCTGCAATGCCAGCATCCCAGATGAATACCAGTTCGTATCCTGGCTACTCAACTTCCAGTCCAGCTCCCTGCTAATGGAGGTCCCTGCCAGGCACATTTGAGATCTGGATGGAATTCCAGGCTCTCAGCTCCTGACTCTGGCTTTGCCTAGCCCTGGCTGTTGCAGTCATTTGGGGGAGTGAATCAGGGTGGAGGATTTCTCTCTCTCTCTCTCTCTCTCTCTCTCTCTCTCTTTCTCTCTCTCTCCTCCCTCTTTCCACCCCATAACTCTGCCTCTCAAAATAAATCTCAAGAAAATAAGTAACCGTATTTCCTATTTCCATTATAAATAATACATGCAAGTATATTCCCACGAATTTCAAAACTTCCTTTTTTTCTTTTATTGTCATCTCCACACAGGAAGAAAAACAAGCTGTCTAGCTGAAACCCCGTTCTCAAAGTCTAAATTCGAATTAGAACTTAAAACTGAACATCTGTTTTTCCTTGACTTTCTGTATCTCAAGAGAAAGCATAAACAAACTGTGTTCCAAAGAATTGTGAAAGACTCTTTGATTAGAATACAATCAATTCCCTTTGCTCACATGACAGATTTTACCTGAGGTGACAAGTTAGGATATCGATAATTAATAAGGGTCTGTAATTCATACATTTTTGCCTGTGGGAAGCTTTCCTTCAAGATTCAAACATCTATATAAAGCAGCATTTTCTGATGTAATGACTTCCCCTTTGGGGCATTGAAAGAGACCCAGTAGCTAAGCTCTGGAGGCTGCATGGTCTAATGTGCTATGGCAGCACCTGTCAGATTGAAAACGTTACTGTATTAGAAACAACTTTGGTACATACCACATGATCAGTAACAGTTTCCTGATGGAAGAATCAGACATTTTAGTTTGGTACATTCAGAATATCTGAGTTTGGATGCTCCCTCAGCTAATCTTAGCTTTGATAACTTTGGGCAATTTACTTAATTTTTCCCTAAGACCAGGCTTCCTTGATTGTGAAATAATGACAAAAGCATTTGCCTTGGAAGGCTGTTGTTTTGATTAAATGGAGGAAGTTTAGGTTAAGTGTATTCTCTACTATGTAAACACATCAGTAAAAATTTACCGTAAGTGTTGACAATAGCGTGAGAGCAACATTCACCTTGGATTGAAGTCTCATCAGAGAAAATGCCAGGTTTCTTATTTAATGTAAGTTTAAGGGAACCCATCTCCCCTACTCCCACTTGCCTTTATTTTATTTTTTTTAAGATTTATTTATTTATTTGAAAGCAGAGTTCCAGAAAGATCATCCACTGGTTCACTCACCAAATGGCAAGAGCTGGGCCAGGCCAGAGCCAGGAGTCAGGAACTTCTTCTGGGTCTCCTATGTAGTTGTCAGGGACTCAAGTGCTTGGGCCATCTGCTGCTTCCTGAGATGATTTAGCAGAGAACTGGATTCGAAGTGGAGCAGCTGGGACTTGAAGTGGCACTCATGTGGGATTCCAGTGTCACAGGCAATGGCTTAACCTGCTATGCCACAATGCTGGCCCCTATTTTTGTTTTTAGTTGACACCGCAAGGTTGGTAATGATACTTTCCCTCTTTTTCATTATCTAAATTGTGGTTTTGTATTAGAATTAGGTTCATGAGCATGGATCTTTAAATTGGCAATTAAAAGGATAGGACTTAACAGTGAGAACTTGGCAGCCACTCATGTGGAACAACTATTATTGAAAATTTTAAATATCTCTTAAGCACAGACCATATTTTTGGATTGAAGAGGCCAACCAAAGCCCCAAAACAAAAGAAGATGGGATATTGAAGTGGGCAGTAGAGAACATTATTAAAGGAAAGGATTGATGGCTTGTAGCTTTGTGTTGCTGTGTTGAGGAAAAATATACTGGGGAAAAGGTAAAGGTGAAGAAACATGCTGAGTCGAACACAGGAGGCGGTTTCACACTTTGGAAAACTAAAGCACAACAGTACAAACGTACTTCCAAAAAGTTCATGGTAAATATGATCAAAAGGTGAATTTATGTTGGTGCAAGAAATTTTCAAAGCTATGCATATAAAGGATCTTCAGGGGGCCAGTGCCATGGCTCACTTGGTTAATCCTCCACCTGCAGTGCAGGCATCCCATATGGGTGCCGGGTTCTAGTCCTGGTTGCTCCTCTTCCAGTCCAGCTCTCTGCTGAGGCCCGGGAGTGTAGTGGAGGATGGCCCAAGTGCTTGGGTCCCTGCACCCGCATGGGAGACCAGGAGGAAGCACCTGGCTCCTGGCTTTGGATCGGCGCAGCGCCGTTTGGGGGGGTGAACCAACGGAAGGAAGACCTTTCTCTCTCTCTCTCTCTCTCTCTCACTGTCTAACTCTACTTGTCAAAAAAAAAAAAATCTTCAGAAAGTTCATAGAAAATGCATATTATGGAAAAAGTATGCATGAGTTTCAAAAATTTTTTTGGACCAAGGCAAATTTATCTTTTAATTTCACTTTTTCATAAATGTTTTAAAACACTCTTCTGTCTGTAAGAGTATAAGCAAAAAACGAATGAGAAGTTGTTCTTCAGGACACAGCTTACAGAAAGTTTGTGAAGATACCTTCAGTCTTCACAAGGTTACCCTTGACTGTTTTGCTTTTCTACTGATAGGCATCTTAAGATGTAGTCACACCAGCTAGGGACACTTTTGTTCCTTATTTGCTACAATGTCCATGCTTGCGATTATAAAAATCACTTGTACAGTCTTTGATTATACTTCCACTCATGTATACAGATGCAGCCAAAATTCCTTGAGTGGAGGTTGCTAACTGATTTACAAACAAAACTTTGACCCATATTCATGAAGGTGAATTTTAAAATTTTAAGTGGAATACTCAGAAATCAAGTCTGGGGTTAGCCTGGCTCACTAGGCTAATCCTCCGCCTGCAGCACCGGTACCCCAGGTTCTAGTCCAGGTTGGGGCGCCGGATTCTGTCCTGGTTGCTCCTCTTCCAGTCTAACTCTCTGCTGTGGCCCGAGAAGGCAGTGGAGGATGGCCCAAGTGCTTGGGCCCTGCACCCGCATGGGAGACTAGGAGGAAGCACCTGGCTCCTGGCTTCTGATCAGCGCTGCGCGCCGGCCGTAGCAGCCATTTCGGGGGTGAACCAACGGCAAAGGAAGACCTTTCTCTCTGTCTCTCTCTCACTGTCTAACTCTGCCTGTCCAAAAAAAAAAAAAAAAAAAAGAAAAGAAAAAAGAAAGAAAGAAAAGGAAAAAGAAAATGGTGATCATACTGGCAACAGATTCTACACTATTCGTTTACCTTATCCTCTGAAACCTCAGAAAAATGGCTTATTTTTATACTTGGGAAAACAGAGATTACCCTTGGTCTCAGAATGCCAAAGTCTAGCATCAGATTGCTTCATCATAAAGTCATCAGCTTCTTGCCAAGAATACCTTCCAAAAGGCACTTAAAAATTAAGGCCACTGATCTGGACTTTGAAATGATTATTATAAAAACTGACTTACTTAAACCCTCAGGACCTTGGCAGACATTTGATTAGATATAAAATGAAGAGTTTCCCTCCAGTGTTTGTTAATGGAAGAACAGGGATAATTAATTTCATTAATTCATATTGCACCAGGTGACCTGTATTTCACTTTCAGTTAGTCTTCAGATTTACAGATAAAATAGAGTAATTTACGTGTATTTTCTGATTTAATCTCATAACAAGCAGTCCTAAGGTTAAGGGGAACTAAGGATCTTAGCTATTCCAATGGTACCCAACTTAAGATTTTTCAACTTTGCAGTGGTATGGATGTGGTGTGCACTCAGTAGAAACCATACTTTGAATTTCAGCCTTTTCCCAAGCTAACAAAAGGCAGTACAGAACTCTCATGATACTGAGCAGGGACAACAAACCACAGGTCCCTGTGAGCTCCATGATGGTTAGGATAAACAACTGATACTCCACAGTGTAAGTGTTGCTAAGCCATGGTGTTCAGTAGATTAGGTGTATTAAGTATTTTCAGCTTAGCAATATTTTTAACTTGCACTGGGTTTATCAGACATAACCCCATGGTAAACTGAGAAGCATCTATAATCACACAGCATGCGATGGAACTGAAATTCCAGCTGGGGTCTTTGTGACTTCATTTTAAGGTTATTTCTACTGTAACCCAACTTTAAAGTATGTGTTAAAATTAGCAGTTCTTTTTATTCTATTCTTTTTTATTATATTACATGGAAAGATGATTATAGTTAATATGGTATCATATAAACCACGATAGCTGAGAGTGTTCTGAATGTTCTCATCGCAAAGAAATGATAAATATTTGAGATGATGAATAACCCAGATAACTTGAGTTGATCATTACACAATGTATATGTGTGTCAGAATATCACATGTACTCCATAAATATGTATAATTATTATCTGTCAATTTAAAATTCTTAAAAAAGAGAATAGCAAAAACTTACAAATAAGCAAAAATAAGTACCTAAAAATTGTCAATATCCTACCATCCAAAGATAGTTATTCTGTCTTCAAGACAGAGTTGTCCTGTTTATTTCTTTACTCCAAAAGAAGTGAAATCTACAGAGAAACCTAATCAAACAGTAGGATCAACTCTACCTATCCTGTGTCTAGAAGCAAGAATGACAGTGATTCAATTGCTGAAACACTTATTGATCCTGCTGTTTTTAAAAATAGTATAGTGGCTGTTAGATCATACAGATGAATGTTGGGTCCACCCTTGTAGAATCTCTATGTGGCAATGGTTCGGAATCTTGGCTCATATTAAAATCTGCTATGGGGTTTTTACAAAATATCCATGACAAGAGATTTTTTTTTAAACTTATCAGGAGAGATGCAGTCATAGTTAAGGACCAGTGTTATGAGTTAATTGGGGAAACCATCCCATGCAAAGCAGTATTGAGAACTTTGAAAGTTGTGATACAAATACTATCAGCTTCAGCAAAGTCTTTCTGATAAGAAATTCTTAGAACTAGGCTTTGATGAATAAGAAGGAATTTTAATAGGAAAACTATGATGGATTGGGGATGGGGGAGGATATGCCAATTATACGAACTGTTGTTGTCAAAGTTTCTTTGGCTGATAGGATGAGTTGTTTGAGGTACTGATACATTGTTTTATAAGAATGAATTCATGATAAATAGTACAGCTGCTTTAATCACTAATGAATATTTATTTTCTTTCTACCAGGTCTTCAATGAAATTTATCCAGTATGGACTTACTCTTATCTGGTGCTGCTGTTTCCTGTCTTCCTTGCCACAGACTACCTCCGTTATAAACCTGTTGTGCTGCTGCAGGGACTCAGCCTTATTGTTACGTGGTTCATGCTGCTCTATGCCCAGGGACTGCTGGCTATTCAGTTCCTGGAATTCTTTTATGGCATTGCCACAGCCACTGAAATTGCCTATTACTCTTATATCTACAGTGTGGTAGACCTCGGCATGTACCAGAAAGTCACAAGTTACTGTCGAAGTGCCACCTTGGTGGGCTTCACAGTGGGCTCTGTCCTTGGGCAGATCCTTGTCTCTGTGGCAGACTGGTCCCTGTTCAGCCTGAATGTCATCTCTCTCACCTGTGTTTCTGTGGCATTTGCCATGGCCTGGTTTCTTCCTATGCCACAGAAGAGCCTTTTTTTTCATGTTCCTTCCTCCTGTCAGGGAGTGAATGGCATCAAGGTACAGAATGGTGGCATTGTTATTGACACCGCAGCTTCTAACCACCTTCCTGGGTGGGAGGACATTGAGTCAAAAATCCCTCTAAATATGGAGGAGGCTCCCACAGAAGAACCGGTAAGCTCAACCTTAAATGTTGTTGTTATTTGAGGGGCTAGACCAATGGTGAAAAAACTGACAGGAAATCTCTTGCTAGATTTTGTATTCATTTGAATTCAGGTCTTATTCTGAGTTGAGTCAATGAGTCATCCATTCATTAGTTCAAGATATAGTTGGTTTATATTAAGGAAGACAAATATATGTTCCCTTGGAATGCATGACCTCCGGAGTCAGACTGGGACAGCATTGTATCGTTCATGTCAGAGATGCTTTGGATTGCAGGGTTGTGTCATCTTCGTCTTCCTATTCCTAAGTGCTTGTTACATAAAGAAAGCACGTGGAAAATTTTTGCTAAATAGGAGATGAAATTATTCCAATAAATGTTTAAAATCTACTTCTATCTGAATTGAGGCCCAAAGTATTGAAGGATAGGAAGTTATTTTCCTCTTCTGTGCTAGAAGTGATGTCTGTGATTTACTTTTCAAATGATACTTTGCCAAAATGAGGTAGTAATGAATAATACAGAGGAAGAGACTCCCAAGAGAAAAATTTAAGATGACGAGAAAGAAGTATTAAAAGTTTTGACTAAATGGGGCCAGTGCCATGGCTCACTTGGTTAATCCTCCGCCTGTGGCGCAGGCATCCCATATGGGTGCTGGGTTCTAGTCCCGGTTGCTCCTTTTCCAGTCCAGCTCTCTGCTGTGGCCCGGGAAGGCAGTGGAGGATGGCCCAGGTACTTGGGTCCCTGCACCCGCATGGGAGACCAGGAAGAAGCACCTGGCTCCTGGCTTCGGATGGGCACAGCGCCAGCTGTGGCGGCCATTTGGGGAGTGAACCAACAGAAGGAAGACCTTTCTCTCTGTCTCTCTCACTGTCTATAACTCTACCTGTCAAATAAATTTAAAAAAAAAAATTTAAGAAAAAGTTTTGACTATAAAGCCATCTCTTTGAGGAGAGAGATATGATAGTAACATAATTAATCCATCCATTCTGCATCTAACCAGAAAGATAAATTGCCTCCCCACATTTCTTTTTCTATATTACATTGTTTTTTCTTTCTGTCAGGTTATAAGCTTTTAGGGGCAAGTTTCATTCTAATTATACTGAATTAGTCTTAGTTTTCCTGGGACATGTTGGAAATAAGCCTATTAACATTCCAGATTTGCAAGAGGCTCTGTCAGACATAAAACTGGGCTCTATTAGTTTTGTAGGCTGAATGAGAATAATGCACCAGTATGAATAGAGTGGCTCACTATCTGGAGTTAAACTAGTAGTTTCAATGTGGCATCTTATATCTTCATTGAAAATTATTCTGTTTTGCCTAACACCATTCTTTGCTTCTGATTATGATAACTAGTTGAAATTTAGGTTATTGTCCCCAAAAGCCTGGGTCACCCTTTCGAGTGGGGGTAACAGTCATTATGAAACTCACTTTGATTACCAGGACATCTGTGTCCTGCTTTAGTCAAGAAGACCAGGCATTAGATAGCAATGGAATACTGATTCCTTCAAGGTTGTTTAGGTGACATTGGAGATTCCACAAAGTGCTGATAGTGGGAGGGGAAGAAAGTGTAATCATGGGATATATCTTATGTGGAAGGGAAAAAAAGGATCGACCCCTTACTTTTTGTTTTTAAATATGTTTCAAATGTGTTACAATGGCTTTGGCTAAAATTGATGTGTATCTAAATATATATTTTAAATATTAACATTGGATATACTTCTAAAGATTTTTATAAACCAGTTTTGAAGTTTTTTGAATATGAATAAGAAACATGGTAAGACACATTTTGCATAGCAACCAGTAAATTCACATGCATGTGCATATTTTATGTATATACAGAACTGAGGTTTTATAACACAGTACATTATTCTGATACATTCCAATCTATTCACTTTTTATAATTCTCATCACTATCTACTAATGAATTTAATTACCCACTCATGAGTTGTGACCTACAGTTTAAAAAACTCTGTCCTAGATCAATTTGAAATTTGTTGTATATTAGAAATGCAAAATGTTGGTATTTTATATGTTGAAGGATTATAAAATTATAGAGATAGAAATGATTCTAACTCCAAATCAGAACAATCAGAACGTCGTAAAAGGTATTAGATTTAGTAGCTCTTTCATTTTAGAGATGAGGATTGAGATCAGAAATCAGTGACTTAAGTGGAATTGCAGAAATATACTCCTAAACATAATTTCAAAGCAAATAAAGGTCCCCTTCGCTCTATACTTGGCACCATAAAGGCTTTCACTAGAGTGACAACATTGTCAGAACTATCATGTTGGCCACGGTATGGTCAAAATTAGAATTCAAGTGATAGATGGAGGTGGAAAAAAGTGATAGCCCAGACTCTGCTGCTGATACCATAGCAGATGGCAGTGCTTGGCAGCTGTGCTGACTGGCCCTGAAATACTACTGTTTTTCTTTGGCAAGTTTGAAGGAAAGTCAGAATATGGATACTAAAGGACATATAACCAGTTCAGTTGACAAAACCTATAGCTAAACCATAAATCATAATTGTGGTAATTACTGAAGAGTAGGTGCATGGTTTTATCTTGATTTTATAGAAAGGGAAATAGAATTAGGAGTAGTCAAAGTGATAGCTCAGTCCACAAGTTACCTTAGAGTATTTCTGAGTTCTTTTCAGAGACAGCCTATTCCTATTGCTGTGGGGCAAAGGGTGCTGACCTCACAAGAAGAGCCACCAGAATCGGTGACTATCTTTCTTTCTTTTTTTGACAGGCAGAGTTAGACAGTGAGAAAGAGAGACAGAGAGAAAGGTCTTCCTTCCGTTGGTTCATCCCCCAAATGGCCACTATGGCTGGCGTGCTGCACTGATCGGAAGCCAGGAGCCAGGTGCTTCCTGCTGGTCTCCCATGCGGGTGCAGGACCCAAGCACCTGGGCCAACTTCCACTGCCTTCCTGGGCCACAGCAGAGAGCTGGACTGGAAGAGGAGCAACCAGGACAGAAACCGGCACCCCAACCTGTACTAGAACCAGGGGTACTGGCGCCACAGGCAGAGGATTAGCCAAATGAGCCGTGGCGCTGACCAGTGCCTATCTTTCACAAATGGAACCATACTCACTGTGTTCTTGGCTTGTAACTGGACCTAATATATGTTCAGTTCTTCATTCATTGCAAATTATGCAGAATAAACTATTCTTTTAACCCTGGTATATAATTAATACTTAAGAAATGATTCTCATAGTATAACATTTGTGGACTGACACCTTTCACAATCAGAAAGCTTTCTTTTTCACTTAATTTTGATAGTCACTGTATATAAGTAATATATCATCTTTTAATTTTTTTAAAGATTTATTTATTTACTTGAAAGGCAGTAACACAGAGAGATATCTTCTGGTTCACCAGATATCTGGTGGTTCACCCAAATGACTGTGACAGCAGGGGCTGGGCCAAACCAAATCCAGGAGCCGAGAACTCCATCTAGGTCTCCCACGTGGTGGTAGCAGGGGCCCAACCACTTGGACCATCTTCTGCTGATTTCCCAGGACATTAACAGGGAGGTGGTTCAGAAATGGAGCAGGTGGGACTCAAACCACTACCCATATAGGATGCCAGCATTGCAGGCTATGGCTCAATGCTGTGTCACAACACTGGCTTCATAATATTATCATTTTTTTAAAAAAAGATTTATTTATTGATTTGAAAGTCCAAGTTAACACAGAGAGAGAAGGAGAGGCAGAGAGAGAGAGGTCTTCCATCTGCTGGTTCACTCCCTAGATGGCCACAACGGCCGGAGCAGCACTGATCCAAAGCCAGGAGCCAGGAGGTTCTTCCACGCGGGTTCAGGGGCCCAAGGACTTGGGCCATATTCTACTGCTTTCCCAGGCCATAGCAGAGAGCTGGATTGGAAGTTGAGCAGCCGGGTCTTGAACTGGCGCACATATGGGATGCCGGCACTTCAGGCCAGGGCGTTAACCTGCTGCAACACAGCGCCAGCCCCATAATAATATTATCATCTTAAAAAGAAAATATCTGTCCTGGCCGGCGCCGCGGCTCAATAGGCTAATCCTCCACCTGTGGCGCCGGCACACCGGATTCTAGTTCCGGTCTGGGCACCGGATTCTGTCCTGGTTGCCCCTCTTCCAGACCAGCTCTCTGCTGTGGCCCGGAAGTGCAGTGGAGGGTGGCCCAAATCCTTGGGCCCTGCACCCGCATGGGAGACCAGGAGGGGCACCTGGCTTTGGCTTCAGATCACTGCAGTACGCCAGCTGCAGCAGCCATTGGAGGGTGAACCAACAGCAAAGGAAGACCTTTCTCTCTGTCTCTCACTGTCCACTCTGCCTGTCAAAAAATAAAAAAAAAAAATCTGTCCTGATTCTATAAAACAATTCATACTTAGTTTTTAAAATTAAGCATTACAGAAAACTATATAAAAAGAAATAAAAGTCACCATTATTAGTATTTTCATGAAATTCTTTCCAAACATCTCTTTTCATAAATACATATTCACATATATATACATTGTATAATAAATGAAATTATAACCTACATGTAGTTTTGTAATTTTTTTTCTAGTCAGTGTTGTCTAGTACTAATCTATGTCTCTCATTTTGCCTTTCTGTGTTAACCACAAAATTAAATTTTGTATGTTCTATACAAGCCTAGGGAATTACGGCAACCTCTGATAGATCCTTGATACATTGACAGAGATATCTCACAGGGTGTCTGAAAACTCAATTTCATTTTGTAGCATAGTCTTGGAATGATGCATAGGTCAGTAGTGTTTTTGCTTCACTGAATTATAAATGTAGTAGCTTTACTGTTTTATTAGTAATATTTCCTATAGGTTAAGTGTTAGATAGTATATATATATATATATATATATATTTTTTTTTTTTTTGACAGGCAGAGTGGAGAGAGAGAGACAGAGAGAAAGGTCTTCCTTTGCCGTTGGTTCACCCTCCAATGGCCGCCGCGGCTGGCGTGCTGTGGCCGGCGCACCACGCTGATCCAATGGCAGGAGCCAGGTACTTATCCTGGTCTCCCATGGGGTGCAGGGCCCAAGGACTTGGGCCATCCTCCACTGCACTCCCTGGCCACAGCAGAGAGCTGGCCTGGAAGAGGGGCAACCGGGACAGAATCCGGCGCTCCGACCGGGACTAGAACCTGGTGTGCCGGCGCCACAAGGCGGAGGATTAGCCTACTGAGCCGCGGCACCAGCCAGATAGTATATTTAAGGAAGAAAAATTAAAATCATTAGTAACCCCATTACCCAGAGGACTGCTAAGATTTTGGCTGATTTCTTTGTCAGATTTCTACCTTAACAATTACAATTCAGTAGATCTTTCATTTATAAGGATCGGAGATTTCCACTGCTGGATTCAGTGAACAGTGGTAATCTGATGGGGTTATTAGTCTGTTCCTTAGTGTTAATGTTGTTTGCCACTCTGTGGGAGATAGGGAATGTCATCTGTCTTCGACTGAAGCATGCAATCGCTGGCCATCTTTCTTCATTTTGTAAATAATGCATGCTTTGTGGACTGATTACATATATTGTGCTTATGTGATAGAACATTTAAAACAGAAATTGCATGAGAATGTATTTTTTTCCCAAAGGAAATAAAGGTAACTGCTAATACGTTTGCATTCTTATATGTTTACTTAGATGAAATATGTGTAAGCAATTGGTTTCACAAGGAAACATGAATATAAAATTGAGTCTATGCAATTGCTTTTCTGTACATGATGTTTAAGCTTTGTTTCATTTTGCTGTGTAGGAACCCAAGCCAGACCGTCTCCTTGTGTTGAAGGTTCTGTGGAATGATTTCTTGACATGCTACTCCTCTCGCCCTTTGCTCTGCTGGTCTGTGTGGTGGGCCCTTTCCACTTGTGGCTATTTCCAAGTCGTGAACTACACACAGGGTCTGTGGGAGAAAGTGATGCCTTCTCGCCATGCTGCTATCTATAATGGTGGTGTGGAGGCTGTTTCCACTTTACTGGGTAAGTAGTACAGGGTGGTGGAGGGGTGGGTGTTGAGATTCCTTTGGTAGTTAAGCCAGTCGTAATCAGATTTACTTTTCCCAAACTTGAGGTAGCCTTAAAGAAGGATTTACTCATAATGAGCTCTGATTTTATAATTTGGAAGGATAACCTAGAGGTACTCGTGGTAGAGAACTGCGATGGACAAACTTGAATTCTTCATAAATTTTGGGAAAACTGAATAAGATAATTTTCAAAATAATTTTCTTTGCTTATCCAGGTTTCCAGTGTCCATTTTACTGGTTGTTTTTTTCACCTGATGTGAAGTTTCGAATAGCAATTTATAATAGTTTATATTTTATAATATAAAATTTATAATAGTTTATATCTTTTGAATGTTATATACTAGGTGCCATTTTAAGAACTTTATATTAATTCAGCCTTCAAGAAATTATTGCAATTATTATCCTCATTTTTCACACTGGAAATTTGGTAAGTAGGGTTTAAAACCTGCCCAAGGTCATCAGGCAGAGTGACTTCATTTTATTTGGAAATGTTTATACTAGAACAGTGAAACTAAAGTTTAGAGATAATAGGGTATAGCATATTAAACAGCATTAGTTTATTACAAAAAGATACATGGAAATTATTTACATGATGAAAGATTTTAGAACTTCAGTGGACTGGGCAGCTTCATGTGATACCATTTCAGTAGAGATTTTGGTATACATATTTTTCAAGAATGTCACCATCTCTAAACAACAAAATGTCCTTGCTGTTTAGAACTACTATGATGCACCCATATTCTGGAAGAAGAACTTTATCTTCAACTTTCACACTAACTGGTTGAATCACTCCACCCATTCTTTTAGAGCCTAAACCAATAGCCACTACTGTTGCTTGCAATACTTTTCCTTGGAGCATATGCTCCTTTGGTTACAGATTCCACTACTCCTTTCAACCAATACTCAGTCAGAGTGGAAGAAACCTCCTGAATGCTTGTCCTGCCATGGCTCTCACTGTAGCTTCTGTTCTGATCTCCAGTGCCAGTGTCCTCAGCCATTTACTCTGTTTATCCCTTTCTAGTTTGTTGAGTTACCTCATGTAACCTCATGTTGTCGGAAGGCTTTTATGTATCTGTAAAATTTATGATCTGTGCCCGGCACTCAGAGCACTCCATATACTTTAGCTATCATTACTGTTTTGCTTATTTTACTGGAAGACACGGAAGCCCTTTGGCCATGTACTGGACTCCTCTTTGGTTTGATGGAAAGCTGATTCATCCTACCCTGTTACCAAACTGAAGCTGTAGTTCTTTTTGACTCTTGCCACTGCTTAAGCCCCAGTAGTTTTGTCCTTAGCAATGTCTCTATGTCTCTGTTCTCGTTTTCTATCTCATTGCCTCCTGCCTTAATTCAGTCTCTCATAATTTCTTATGCTCCATACTGTTTATTCTGTTAAGTCCAAAATTCTCTACCTGGGTTTCAGGCCCCCTATAATCTTGAACTATCCTATTTTTAAGTTGAAATATTTTAAGGTGCAAGTGTTTGACACAGCAGTTGAGTTGCTCCTTGGGGCACCCACATCCGATATCACAGTGCCTTGATTTGAGTCCAATCACCTCTATTTCCAATACAACTCTCTCCTGATGTGTGCCCTGGTAGGCAGCAAATGATAACTCAAGTTCTTGGGTCCCTGCCACCCACCTGGGAGGCCTAGATTGAGTTTGGGGCTTTGGGGAGTTGAACCAATAGGTGGAAGATTTCTCTGTGTCTGCCTCTCATGAAAATCAAGATTTTTAAAAAAAATTTTAAAATTTAATAATCTAAGCTGAATTTTTAATTTATTGAAACAATTTTTGCTTAGCAAAGTAATTAGATTTTTATTTTGTTTTGTAGGTGCTGTTGCTGTGTTTGCTGTTGGTTATATAAAAATATCCTGGTCAACCTGGGGAGAAATGACATTATCTCTCTTTTCTCTCCTGATTGCTGCTGCAGTATACATCATGGACACTGTGGGTGACATTTGGGTGTGCTATGCATCCTATGTTGTCTTCAGAATCATCTACATGTTACTCATCACAATAGCAACGTATGTATTTGGTCTCAAAAGAACATTAGGAAATCTTATGATAAACTGGTTTTCATTACAAATCAAGAAGTTAAGTTTTCTAGTTAAAAGAGGCAAATAAGGGGAGGTATAGTATTATGTATGCATTATCAGTTTTTCTCCTGAAAAAGCATTAAGGCAAAATATATTTATTCCTTTGTTTATATGTTCCTACTGCATACATATATATGCATGAGACGTCATTTAGCAACAAAAAGTTTTTCATATGATTGGGAAGGGAATTAAGGAAGAAAGAAAGGACTATTCATATTTAAAGTAAAAATTGTAACCACTAAGGAAATAATTCTTATATATTCAGCTTAACTTGTTTTTTTTTTTTTTTTAAGGTTTCAAATTGCTGCAAACCTCAGCATGGAACGCTATGCTTTAGTGTTTGGTGTAAATACCTTCATTGCCTTGGCACTACAGACTTTGCTCACTCTAATTGTGGTAGATGCCAGCGGACTTGGCTTGGAAATTACCACTCAGGTGAGATCTCTGAGTGCTGAACATAGTATGATCAGGGTGGTAGAAGTGGATCGTGCTTTTTAAAAACAAATTCAAACAATATAAGCAGATTTAAAGTAAAAAGTGAAGGTGTTCCCTCCTTTTTTGGTCACCCCTCTCCTCCATCCTTAGTTCTTTTCTGCCAGGAGGATATTGGGATCATCTTTCTTTTGATGAGTCCCTAGAGCATTCCTGAGTATAACTAACCAGCCTAATGGGGCTATTTTAGCTGAAAGACAACACTGATTCGTTCTAGGCCAACCCTTTCTGCTTCCTCATCCATTCTTTCCTTCCATGCTTAATTCTATGCCTGGAATTCTGTACCCAATCTTTAGAGATGCTCTTCTTTATCTCACAACTCTGTCTCCTCCCTTCTTTATTTAAAATACCCCTTACCCAGATACCAAGGTAATGACTTGCTGTGGATAAATAGCATTGTGATTCGTAACATATGACCTACTGAGAAGACACCTGCCCAAACAACAGAGTGAACAGTTGTATTCACTCAGGAATATAGTTATATATATACACATATATACATATATATGTATATGTATATATATATATAGTATAGTTATATATGCCTTCATCTGTTGTGAGTTTATGGGTTGGGCTTGCTCTGTGCTTTGGTAAAATGGGCAGCTTCATCAAGAGGTGCCAGTTTTACCTCCAGCCCAGCTTAAATCATTCCTTCTCCATATTCCCCCCAATACACACTACCTAATATTCCATACTTAAGTATTAGTTTTCTTAGAATACAAACCCCAACATGTTAGCAGTAATTAACTTTGTTTTTATTTAAAAGATTGATAAAAGAAATAATATGTAATGTGCATGAAGTGCCTTCTATCTACCAAGCACCAAATATGGAATTTGTAGTAGTGTTGCCAGCATTAGACATAAAGAAAAATCTGAGACATGTTAGGTAGAGCTAGGATTTAAACATCTGTCTAAACCTAAAACCTACTTTGGGATGGAGAGTAGGGGAGAAATTAAGAGTTTGTTATTCTGCTGTTTGGTAAAGAAGGGTTCTGGACTATCACAGTTGAGGGAAACTTTGCTGACATTTGAAGTGCAAATTTGACAGCACATTCTTGCAGAAACAGTGATTTAAAGATGTGGAATAAAAGGATCTTATGGGCTTTGCAGGAACCCTTACTGCCATGATGATTAACTGGCTTTCTATAGATAGGTTTCCAAATGTGAAAGAACCTGGCTCAGCTATAAGGATACATTCTTATTGTACCTTTAAACCAGTAATATGTATTCAGTAAGTTATTTTAAGAGGAAGCAGATGAAGATATTGATAAACTACATAGTCACATTTTAAAATGTCTTAGTAATGGGAGATGGTTGATCTTCTTCTGCCCTCTTCTGGGGAAGAAAAGAAGCACTTGATCTTCAGAGCTTGGTCTGTTAGTCATGCTTACCTGTCAGCTTGAGCGAGGAGACCATGAATCAGTTATAACAATAATGACAGCAACAGTAAAACAGAAGCATTGCTAAAAAGCATTTTCATGCATATTCTTGATCCCTCCCAATACTCCTTCTTAAAGAACTCCATTTTGTGAATAAAGAAGTCATGGCTCAGAGATTAAGTATTATAGTCAGTGATTCACAACTGGTAAGGAATGAAGTCTGGATTCACATTCAGGCTGTCGGTTTCAGCACCATTGTGCTGTGCTACTGCTTTGTGTCTTTAGTACCTAGCATGTAGTGTAAACCTGCTATGCCTTTTGAAGTTTGATTGCAAAACTCTAAATAATTAGAGAATGTTCACATATATGTAATAAAACAACTCATCTTCTAATGGATAATTTGATAATCACCACTTTTCTTCCTTTTAGTTCCTGATTTATGCCAGTTATTTTGCATTCATCGCTGTGGTTTTCCTGGTGAATGGTGCAGTCAGTATTATGAAGAAATACAGGAAGCAGGAAGATCCAGAATCAAGTTCTCAAGTAATCACTTCATAATACACTGCTGAAGGACTTCTTACAGCAAGGACTCTGCACATAAATTGCCTGGATGTATTTAATTTTTAAATATTTAGACATGTATTTATGAATGTGCATTTCAGTGGCTTCAAAGCAGCCACTCAGCTAACACTTTGTGTTCCTGAAGTAACAATGATACTGTTCAGAGGAGCCAGAAAGTGAAATTTATTTCATGCATTATTTATGAGATCTAATTTAAGGGAGACTTGTTTTCTGATTCAAACGTGAACTTGAATTTGAAAAATCAAGTAATCAAGAGCAATCAAGACTAGGCAGTGTTGTATACTTGATAAGCAAATGAATTTGATGTTTTATAGGTCACACACATCTGTATGGGCTTTGCCAGGTACTTGGCCTGGTGGGATCAGGGCTCCGCAGAGGCCATAAGATCTTATAAGTCATGATGGAAATATGTTCTGTTGGCAACTGCCTCTGTTCAACTTAAATATTTCTATGTTACCTATGTGCATTTGTGTTTTTGCAGATGAAAGATAACTGGCAATATTTGCTCTGATTTAATCTTTTTCCTATAGGGAGTAAGTGTCATTTCTAATTTTATTTTTAAAAATTCATTCTATGAATGTTCTTAGTTCCCATCTTGACCATTATGTATTTGTGTAGATTTTTTTCTTTTTTAGTTTTAAAGATTTATTTATTTCTTAGAAAGGCAGAATTATAGAGATACAGAGAGAGAGAAAGAGAGAGAGAGAGATCTTTCTGTTTGCTGGTTGACTCCCCAAATGACTGCAACAGCCAGGGCTGGGTCAGGGTGAATCTAGGAGCCTGGAGCTTTATCCAGGTCTCCCATATGGGTACATGGCCCAAGCACTTGGGCCATCTTCTGCTTTCCCAGGTGCATTCAGGGAGCCAGATCAGAAGTGGAGCAGCTGGGAATCGAACCTGTGCCCATTTGGGATGCCAGTGTCACAGGTGGCAGCTTAACCTGCTATACTGCAACACTGGCCCCATGTAGATTTTCTTTGAAGTACATTTTTGCATTATTCATATGCTTCCCAGAGAAGCTCATTTAGTTAGGAAAAAGGCAAGTTTTGAAGCCTGCTAATAATCTAAATGAAGATTGAATCAGAAAATTTAAGGTAGGATTGGTTTTCTTTAAATCTTCAGTATGAAGAACTATTAATTCCATGATGAAAAATTCATATACGGGCTAAACAACCTGCCCATTTTGTATCTGCATTCCCTTTTGTTTCCAAAATAAAGTGAAAAAGTCTTTTTTTAAATAACTTCATTCCCATTTATAGCTTTTATATTATTTTGTCTTTCTTATCCAAGATAAAGATATCAGTTGGAGTTGGATTACTCTAAGGTCTTTTTCATAAACTGAGCCTCCTTTTAATTATTTCAATAGAACAGGAACTAATTTTGTACCTTAAATATGCCTTTATTTCTAAGGGTAGATCATCTTCAAATTTTGCTTAAAATAGAAACTGCTTGTGATTCCATTTCCAAGTTATTTGAAAAAATATTCTTTATGCATACAACTCTGAATCAGTCTACCAAGGGAAAGTGAGACTTGAAAACTATTTTAAAGCCAACTTTGTTGCCTTATCTTGAAAAGAACCCAGATAGGTGCTTTTAACCTTCTTGAGAATGACAAAGCTAACAGTATTAATGATAGTGTCAAGACTGCAAAATTGACGTATTCATTTGATTTAAGTAAGAATCCTGGAAGCAAACGGATGGGGATAAGAAGTCATTTTTCTGTTCACTTTCCTTTACAATTAAGGGAAAGGAAAATAATACTACCTAAAGAAGAGAAGGGGGAGTGATATCATAAAAGTAGTAATCCCCATTTTATATTTTGCCTTTTTAAAAAACTTTATTTTACTATATAGGTAATTGTTTTCTCAGAAACAAGCAAAAAGTCACCATTGAGGGATTTTATTTAATCTTTTTTTAAAAATAAATTGACGGTAGTACAATCAGATTGTTCATGTTACCAAAGCAATGTTTCCCTGGAATTTAATTCAACATTTGTGGTACACAATGTGAGCCTTTACTTCTTTAAGAATATGTTCACATCTTGGTATGTAGCCATATCTATAGAATGCTGAACCCAACATGCAAGTTGTACTATATGCAATTTTGCAAAGAAGTGAAAATCATTTGTTGTACTTTTTATTCAATTATGTGTAGATTATAAAATTATTTTACTAAATAAATATTTTATGGTATGTTTTCCCTTCTTAATCAAAATTATTTTAAATTTCTTTTGATAGTAAGAGCTTTACATTACATCTTCAAATCTTTCAGCAATTTCTCCTAGGACAGAGTCCATATTAAGCCTTCCCTTTATCTACTTCTGAATTATCTTTAGTCATTCCATCAAATCTTCCATTGTTGTGTGATTTCTCCCATTGACTCTCTTCATTTCTATTGTTTTCACAATTTTTTCCTGATTCCATATTACACTTGATTTTTCTTGGTCTCCATCTTATCACCTCTCATACTTCTTTTTAAATGATTCTTTCCTCTAGAAACCAAAAAGAGTTGTTCTTCCTTTGATAAAATCAATTTTTTCAAATAAAGAAAATTAAAGCAAGGGTAGAAAGTCCCATCTCATTTTGAAACTTCTTCATTCTACCCTAAAATATTCTGGCAACCCAGGATCTTTTTCCACCAGGTGAGACTCATGTGTTTTTTATATCCCTGAAATTGAGTAGATTTTTTAAATTAAAATATTTTAAAAATAGTGACAGAGGGAGAGACAGAGATTTTCCATCCACTGGTTCACTCCCAGATGGCCAGAGGGCCAGGGCTGGGCTAGGCGGAGTTCAGGAACTCCATTCTGGTCTCCTACATGAGAGGCAGGGGCCCAAGTACTTGGGCCATCTACTGCTGCTTTCCCAAATGCATTTGCTGGGAGCCAGATCTGAAGAAGCAGAGCAGCCAGAACTAGAACCATGTCTCAGATACGGGATATTGGTGTTGCAAGAGGCAGCTTAACCCACTGTACCACAACACTGACCCCTCAAGTAAAGTCTTTTCTTGAAGTATATAAATTCATGCTTTTCCTTTACTATCCAATTCCAAAACTTACTTAAGTAAGGCACTTCACTGATTATCAGTAAAGACTTGGACATTTTTCATGCAAAAAAAATTTTTAAATATGGTTTTTCTGCCCCTATAATTCTCTGGTTACCTTTCAGATTATAAAGCTTCTAACCATTTGTTGCAAAACACATCCTTCTGCCATATAGAATATTGAATTATATAAATAGTATGTGACAGATTCAACATAGCCACAGGCAAATACAATACCTAAATGCACATAATTTTTTTAAAATACATCAACATGAAAATTTAAGATTAAAATGGCTATTGATGTCTAGTCCACTGGATGTCTTATTCAGTCATCAAGCTTGAATAATAGAACTTGGATGCTATCTACTTGTTTTACTTATAGGGTATTACAATTAATATATTTAACATATTGTGCTTTGGGAAGGGCATTTGTGAAATCTCCTTTAAGATGATGATGGAAAAGATCTTGAAAAAGATCTTGTAGTGGTAGTAATTCCTGTTTTTTTGAGTAATGTTTAACAGAAAGGGAATTCAAGATATTAAGTTTGCCACTCAAAGCTGGAATATATTAGGGAAGTCACTCTTGAGGTTTAATAGTCTCATCTGTAAATGGGATGATATAGGATTGTTGTGAAGAAATGAGAGAATATATACGAAAGCACCTATTATAGGCACTAAGATTGAGAAATGTGTTCCAATTCCCTTTGCTCTCCATTTCCAATTTGTAGCTATCAATTTCAAAAGTGTGCTCTCAGGAAAAAAAAAAAAACTTTGTTTATATCACAGGTTTCTTAAATCCCCCCTCCTTATTTTTGAATTCTGTTTTGGAAGGCACCTCTAGAAATACAAAGATGAAAAAGCCATGGTTCCTGCCCTCTAGGAATTTTTTTATAGTAGTGTTTTGTTTTGTTTTGTTTTAAAGATTTATTTATTTTAAAGTCAGAGTTATACAGAGAGAGGAGAGAGAGAGAGAGAGGTCTTCCATCCGATGGTTCACTCCCCAATTGGCTGCAATGGCTGGAGCTGCAGCCAGGAGCCAGGAGTTTCTTCTGGGTCTCACACGTGAGTGCAGGGACCCAAGGACTTGGGCCATCTTCTACTGCTTTCCCAGGCCATAGCAGAGAGCTGGATTGGAAGTGGAGCAGCCGGGTCTTGAACCATCACCCATATGGGATGCCAGCACTTCAGGCCAGGGCATTAACCTGCTGCGCCACAGCGCCAGCCCCCCTCCAGGAATTTATAATGTGTGATTGGAAAGGGTAAGTATAAAGGAAAGTAGGAATGCCTGACTGCAATACAAGGCAATGTGTCAGGTACCATAAAAATTAAAAGATGCAAAGATATTGGGAAAATCAGAAGTAACTTCCTCAGGGAGGAAGGCTGGCTAGGATTTTAACAGAAATTTGGAAAGGGAAATAGTGGTGGAGAAAAAACCATATGAAAATATGAGGGCCTGATGATATGGTGTAGTGGGTGAAGCCTGTGGCCTGTGATGCTGGTATCCCATGTGGGTGCTGGTTCGAGTCCTGGCTGCTCTGCTTCCCATCCAGCTCCTTGCTAACTGCCTGGGAAAAGTAGCAGAGGATGTCGCTTGTCGCCCACATGGGAGACAGGGATGAAGCTCTTCCCTTCTGTTTGGCCAAGCCCTAGCCACTTAGGCCATCTGGGGGGTCAACCAGTTGATGGAAGAGCTAGGTACCCCTCGCTTTGTCACTGTATAAAATAAATAAATCTCAAGGAAAGAAGGGTACAAAGTGGTGGTGGTGGTGATTTTGTAAGTAAAGCCTAAAATGAGATGAAGTTGGGAAAGGCAGCTTGGAGTAATCTTAAAAGTTTTATTAATTGGAGATGGGTATGGATAGTAATAATTAAAATAAGTTTTGCTTTTAAGAAAACTGGCAAGAGTGGATAAGATGGATTTTATGGGTGTTAGTGAAACCGATGACATATCTGAGGAGCCATCTTGTACGATAAGTTTCAGCCTCTCCAAAATCCAGCCTGGCTTCCTATAAGTTAGGTGACCAAATGGCCCAACCACAAGCGTCAATGTCACCCCCCACCCTAACCTGCTCCCACTTCCTTATCCATGCAAGGCTATAACAAGACCTGCCTTCCCACACAGACTCACTCACTCACTCTCTCTCTCTCTCCCCCTCCCCTCCCTTCCAATAGCCTGTTGCGCTCCTACTCCTCCCCCCCCCCCCCGCCCCCATAAACTTTTTTTTTTTTTTTTTTTGACAGGCAGAGTGGACAGTGAGAGAGAGAGAGAGAAAGGTCTTCCTTTTGCCGTTGGTTCACCCTCCAATGGCCACCGCAGCCGGCGCACCGCGCTGATCCGATAGCAGGAGCCAGGTACTTATCCTGGTCTCCCATGGGGTGCAGGGCCCAAGGACTTGGGCCATCCTCCACTGCACTCCCTGGCCACAGCAGAGAGCTGGCCTGGAAGAGGGGCAACCGAGACAGAATCCGGCGCCCCGACCGGGACTAGAACCCCGTGTGCCGGCGCCGCAAGGCGGAGGATTAGCCTAGTGAGGATTAGCCTAGTGAGCCGCGGCGCCGGCCTCCCCATAAACTTTTAACTCTGGTGTTTGGTGTGTTTTGTGGTGGCCTTTCAATGGGAAGACAGCTAAAATTGCTAGTCGAAGTGCCGTTATGGTTGAGGCAGGCTGTTATGGCTTCGGCCTGTGGAAATAAATGGAGGCACGGCTGATTTGAGGCTGCTACATTAACATTCTAGAACGTCTGCCCCTATTTCAAAAGGCAGAGCAAATAACCTGCTCCAGGTCACACATCCGTGCAGTAGAAAGGCTGGCGTTCTGATTCCCACCCTAACCCCATGCATTGAGGGTCACTTCCGCCCCTGTTCTCCTAAGTGTGCAAAGCCAGGACTAAGATGGCGGTGGGGCGAGAAAAGACCATCTGAGTAGCAGCCTTACCTCCGGAAACGGAGATCCCAGAGGAGGAGGAACGGCTCCGGCTCCGGGTGAGCTAGAAGTCGGATAGAGGGGTGAAGTGGCACAGGAGAGAGACGCCTAGGGGTCTAATGTGTGGAAAGTCAGGCGGATGCGGAAAACCGGAGCCCAGGCTTCCCGCCCAGCCCTCCGCAGGGCCGCTGAGACCGGACGTCGCCCTGCGGGCCTGGGCCCTGGCCTGGCCTGGCCTGGCCTGGCCTGCCCTGCCGTGCCGTGCCGTGCCGTGCCGTGCCGTGCCGTGCCGTGCCGTGCCCAGAGCTGGCCGGATGGCCGGGGCGGGGGATTGTGTTCACGTCTCTAGGCGTGGGGCTGTCAAGTCCACCCAGCGCTGGAGAAGGGGAGTCGGGCTCTGGGGAGCCTGTTTTAGAGCCCGAGGTGTGTGTTTGAGTTGACCGCTTTTGAAACTTCAAAACCTGCCCCAAGCGCCGGTGTGAAAGAGACCCTCAGATGTTGGGAAAGGCTTCAGCTGCGGTCCCCGACAACGTCTTGGGGCATCTGTGTGGACCTTAGAAAACACCGTCTGAGATCATCCCTTATTGCCACATGGTCCTCTTCTACAACAAGTCGAAGGCAGCAACGTTGGACCTTCCATCGTGGTCACAGATCAAACAAGCGGGCAGACACAGCTACTTGGAAATCCAAGCCTCTGACCATAAAACGTGTCCATAGTGTGAAATTATCTGAGTAACTGACGACAGCCATAAAGATCTGTTTTTGTTGCAGTTCCTGCTCTTGTACTTAACTCCTAGTTATAGTTTTTTCATCCTCTCCTCTCCTCTCCGCCCTCATACTTGCCTTTGCCTGAGACATTTTATACTTAACCAAAGTCATGCCTAACGGAGAAGGGGTTCTGGCATCAAACCAGGGTTCTGACTGAGAGCTGAGGTGGACCCAAGTAGGTAGAAACCCTGCTCTGACTTCTAGCAGAGCAATATGTTTCAAAATCATCTCAAGAGAAAAGTATTCTTTTTTGAGACTCTACACTGATCGAATTATGCAGTGTGGAGTAGGAAAGCACAGAGGACACACCTTTGTCTTCAGTAACTATGCTCCCAGGAAGGGACTTAAAATCCTGTTTCCTAATGTGCATAAAATTTTACTAATTGAGCAAAATTAGTGTGTGCCAAATATTCTGGGTCCATGGTTTTATTAATATACAGTTTTGAAAGCATTATTTGTCCATGTTAGGAAATTTGGAGGAATAACAAAGCATACGGACTAATGATTATGCTTGCTATTGGCCAATTCTGAGACCATATATATCCATATTTATTTTCCTGCAACTCCCAGAAAATTGAAATAGAGCATAGCTAATAGGACACTTGATGGACGATCACTCTCAGATCAAATAAATGAGTATATAAAAACTTCACTTAAGAATTAATAAGTTATTAGAAATCAAGTGCATTATTTTAAAAGCACCAAAGATAGAAACAAGTGACCACAAGTGAGGACAGAAATAGCAAACAACAGATCAAGCCTTAATGAGGTTTGATATTGGAATTATGAAAGAGTACAAAGTAAATGTGTGAACTTTATTTGTTTATTTCTAAAGATTTATTTATTTGAAAAAGTTAGTGAGAGAGAGAAAAAGAGACAGAGCTTTTCCATCTGCTGGTGCATTCCTCAAATGGCTGCAATGGCCAGGGATGAGCCAGACAAAAGCCAGGAGCCAGGAGCTTCTTCCAGGTCTCCCATGTGGGATCAGGAGCCCAATCACTTGGGCCAGCTTCTGCTGCTTGCCCAGGCAAATTAGCAGGGAGCTGGATCAGATGGGGAGCAGCCAGCACTCGAAACCGGCGCCCACATGGGATGCTGGCATTGCAGACTTTACCCTCTATGCCATAGCACTGACCTGAACTTTTATTTATTTTTAAGTATTTATTTATGTATTTATTTATTTTTATCTACTTGAAAGGCAATGATAGGGAGAGAGAGAATCTTCCATTATTGATTGAAGGAATAAGTTTCTAGTGTTACACAGCATAGTGAGGTGACTGTAGTTCATAATAACCTAGTAGATATTTTATGAAGAAATAGAAGAAAGGATCACCAAGCCTCTGATCTTGAAGTCACATCAAAGAAGGGGAAATATTGATTACCCTGATTTGATTAGACATGTACTGATATGTCACACTGAAGCTCATAAATATGTACAATTATTGTTGATTAAATTAAGAAATCCACACCTAGGCACATAGTAGTAAAATTGCAATTAAGATAGGACAAACTGAAAGTCACAAATGGAGCCAGAGAAAAGAATACAGATCACCTATACAAGAGCAACAGTTAAAAGCTCAGAGCAATAATGGAAGCTGGAAGAAAATGCTGCGTATCCTTCAAATCACTGACATAAAGTAACTTTTTACCTACAGTTGTGTACCCAGTTCAGTGATCATTTATATACTGGAATAAAGTAAAAGCATTCACAGTTTAAAAAAAAGAGGAGGAGGAACAGAAGGGAAAATGTCTGTGGCAACAATACATTATATCAGGAGAAAGCATGTGGCCCTAATAGTCTGGTGTATGAGAAGCTAGGATGATTATAAAGAAAAAAAAAAAAATGGTGGACAATTGGCACAGAGGTTAAGACCCTGTGTGGGACATCCATATCCCTTTGGAATGACTGGTTCAAGTGGATGCTCTGCTTTTAATTCAAATATCCTGCTAATGCATACCCTGGAAGACAGTGGTGATGGCCCAAGTACTTAGGTCCCTGCCACCCATATGAGAGACCTGGATTGGATTCCGGACTCCCGGCTTCAGGCCAGTCCAGCCTTAGCTGTTGCAGGCATTTGGGGAGTAAACCAGCCGAAGGAAGATCTCTATCTTTTGTTTCTGTCTCTCTCTCTGTCTGTCTCTTGTGTCTCTGTCTCTCTCTGCCTTTAATTTAAAACAAAAACAAAAGAAAAAGCATTTAGATAAGCCTAAGTAAACATTAACTTTATCAATATGGTCATCTATTTTGTGGCTTATATTTTAGAATAAAATATCGTACAGGAAGAGTATATCAGTGGGGAGTATGAAAGATGGCATGCAACCTGACTTTGTAAAGGGTCACACAGTGCTGGGCCGATTGTCACCCCGGCACCTGCATTCCCTGCCACAAACCACTGCCGAAAAACACAAGGTGAAGGTCAGTTTAGTTGGTGTTACAGTAGAGGCAGAACCCTACAGGAGACTGTCGAGGTACCAGCCAGCTCCTGCAAAGGGTGAAACTAAAAGAAAAATGAAGAAAGGATAAATCTTTTGCCAAAACAATAGCAATGGAAAAAGAGCAAAAGACAAACAGGTTGAAATAGCTACCCATGGAACTAGAGGCAACTTTCCTGTAAAAAGTGAAGAAACTAAAAATGAGGAGACTCCAGCTTCTAATTGAGCAGAAAATCAAATAAATCTGGTCAGTATAGTTTAATAGCTCTTAGTGGTTCCTGTTTACAGAAAACTTCCTTATTACAATTTGGGGAGACATTTCATCACATATTTTATAAATTCAACGTTTTTCAATGGCAGTTAAAACAGAATTTTTAGAAAGAAGGACTACCACTTCATCCCATGGAATATACACATGTATTTGTGTAAAAATACTTAAAAAAATCATATATGGGTTTGCATTTTTCTGTCCAGTCAGAAAATGAGTAGAAATCAACATATGGGGGTCTTTAACAGTCTTGAGTGTCAACTGTGTTAATCTACCATTATATTGGCTTGGGACAGTTTTCATATCCTAGAATATGAATTTAATTTTACATGGTAATTTGATGTCAAGTTGATCACCTAATATGTGTTATTTAAATTACTTAATATCTACCTCCACATCATTTCTGCTGCTGCTGCTTCCTCCTCCTCCTCTTCTTCTCCTCCCTCTCTCTTCCTCCTCCTCCTCCCTCTTCTTTCTCTCTTCTTCTTACTAGCACTACTCCTAAAGAAAACTCCCAAACCTTGGCTCTCCATATTATAATTGCTAATATTCTGTTAAAGATTGGAAATTGGGAATGTAGTGTATAATTCTAAATTCTGAATTAGTTGGTCTTTAAGCTTATCAGTTTATCAACATTTAAAGTTATTTATGTTTTCTGTCTTTTTTATAAAATATTTATATATTTATTTGAAAGGCAGAGTTAGAGAGAGACAGAGACAGAAAGAGAGAGATCTTTCAGCCATCAGTTCACTCCACACAGGGCTGCAGTAGCCAGGCCTGAGCCAGGCTGAAGCCAGAAATCTACTTTGCATATATATATATATATATACACACTATGTATATATATTTTCGAAATATGACATTTTTAAAAGAGTGAAGCATTTTAAGAGTGAAGCATTTAAAAGAGTGAAGCATTAAAAGAGTGAAGGATTTTGATGGTATTTTTATGGTCCTTCTGCTCTGCTTGCCCAGAATTTGGCCAATTATCATTGAGACTGTGAAGAAACCATTTTCTGCTGCTTAGGAGCACTCTAATAGTTGCCTTCCTTTATTGCAAGTTTTTAATGTCTCTAATGTCTGATTAACCCTCAAATATAAACCCCAATTACTGGAACAGATCTGAAGAATATAGGAACAAACACAGAAATATTAAATTTTTTTGCAGTATCTCTTTGGAGTGGGCAAATATTGTTCTGTGGAAGTGTTGACAAAGAGGCTAAATGAATGAAGGTGTTTTCATTGTATGAAGTAGTGGAGATAAAAAAAATCATTCCTCCTGTGCTATCAATATTGTATTTCGATAGTTGACGTGCAGGTTTTATAGTGTCCTGATTATGAAGTAAAAAAACACAGATTAAGGAAGGAGGTTATGTTTTTGGCTGACTACTGAAAGAATGGTTTTATTTTACCAGGAGAACGATGAAAAGACATTCTGAAAATGGAAAAAAGTCAGCAGTAGGTTTGAAATTGTTTCAAGAGTGCATCTCTTGGGTTGTAGAAAAGGACATTCAGGCAACAACTTGAGTGAGGTTTATTGAGATCCACATGCATCACGCAGTTGGCAGAGTCTGCTGTGGCTTTGGAAAAGCAACCCACCGCTCAAGGTCGTGGTGATCTCTGAATTAGTTTAAACTGGGATTCTGCGCTATGCGGATGTCTTATGCTCCTGAAGCCCTGTGGCATTTGTGATTCCAGGAGCACATTCCTCACTGGTGCCCACTTGCAGCGAGGGGCATTCCCTTTATGCTGTTTCAAGTGTCTGCTGCTAGTGCTAAAATGGGGGTGGGGGTGGGGGTGGGGATGGGGTGCACATAAGGAATGACAAGTGAGATATGTGGAGGGTACATGGGGATGATTAAAGGCAAAGCCCAAAATGAAAAGGGGGAGAAGTTTGGATGGGGGGCAGAGTGCCATGTTTCTAAGATGAGAAGCCCTGATTTGTGTCTGTAGTCATGGTGTCCTTGCTGGATTGTGACACAAACAACAAAAACATGTCCTTCCCATATAGGGACAGATTCTGCATTGCTCACCTTCTTTTTATTTATTTTATTTTTAAAATTTTATTTTTGGAGCTGAAGCTGTAGCTCAGCAGATTAATTTGCTCCCTGCAGTGCTAGCAACTCATATGGGCAATGGCTGCTTCACTTCTGATCCAGCTCCCTGCTGATGCACCTGGGAAAGCAGCAGAAGACGGCCTAAGTTCTTGGGGTCCCTGTACCCATGAGGGAGACCTAAATGAAGCTCCTGGCTCCTGGCTTCCGCCTGGCCCAGCCCTGGCTGATGTAACCATCTGGGGAGTTAGCTAGCAGATGGAAGATTTCTCTGTGTGTGTGTGTGTATGTGTGTGTGTGTGTCTCTCTCTTTCTTTCCCTCTGTCTTTGTAGCTCTGCCCTTCAAAAAACATCCTATTTTTAAAATTATTTATTATTATAAATTATTTATTATTATAAATTATGATAATATTATATATTATTATATATTATATGTTATTTAATATAATTAATGTCTTGTATTATAATTAATATCTTATAATATAATAATATGATATAATTAATTTATTATTATAAATTATGTATAAATTATTTATTATTATTATTTATTCGAAAAGCAGAGTGTCACACAGAGAGAGCAGCCACTAGCCACTGCTTCCCTGGGTGTATTAGCAAGGGTTGTTCACATTTTTTTAGGAGAGACTGAATGATCATGTGTTTGTGTACTAGACAGGGAAAGGGTTGTATGAAAGCTAGCAGAAGCTTCGCATTTATTGATATTTAATGTAAATCAAGATGTAGCCAGGGACTGGTGTTACGGCACAGTGGATTAAGCTGTCACCTATGGTGCTGGCATCGCATATCAGAGCACTGCTCTGAGTCCCAACTGCTCTGCTTCCTATCCAGCTTCCTGCTTCTGTGCCTGAGGAAGCAGCAGAAGATGGCCCAAATACTTGGGCCCATGTCATCCACATGAGAGACATGGATGGAATTCCAGGTTCCTGATGTCAGCCTATCCCAGCCCTGGCTGTTGTTACTTGGAGGAGTGAACCAGCAGATGGAAGATCTGAATGTGTGTGTGTGTGTGTGTGAGAGAGAGAGAGAAAGAGAGAGAGACTCTGCTTTTAAAATAAACCTTTTTTTAAAAAGCAATGTAGTTAAATTGTACTGTTCAGACAGTATTATAGTGTTTAATAGAAATAATGGTTTGCTACTGAGTATTTCAAATTAATATTTTAAAAGTTTTTTTTTTTTTTTTTTTTTATGAAAGGCAAAGTGACAGAGAAGAGGGGAGATAGGGAAAGATCAATCTTCTATCCACTGGTTAGCTCTCCAAATTCCCACAATGGTGGGACTGGGCCATGCTGAAGCCAAGAACTCAGAAATCCATCCAGGTCTCCCAGGTAGGTGTCTGAGATCCAAGTACTTGGTCAATATCTGATGTCCTCCTAGGTGCATTTGTAGAGAGCTGGATCAGCCAGGACTAGACCTGGTACTGATATGGGATGTGGATATCCCAAGCAGCAGCTTGTCCCACTCTACCACAACAATGGCCCCTCAAATTAATATTAACTAAATTGTGGCTGTCTAGTTCCTTCAGAAAAGCCTAAAGAATTCTGATTGAAATATAAGTTATTTATAATTCTATTTTGTTTTTTAGACCTGATCCATTACTATGCTTAATAAATGTTCTTGGATGTAGTAGGTATCTACTATGAAAGCTTGCATATTATCTTGAATCACCTTCCTATCTCATAGCATTTATTGTTTAAAAGTGTCTCAAACTTATCTCTTTAGTATTGATTATGTGTTACTTCAAAAGTGAAAATTAGAAACCCAAAGACTGCAGCCAAGAATAATTGTGTTACTTAATAACCTAATTACCTACATTCCCTCTCTTTGTGTCTTCTTCCTGCCCCAATGGCTTTATGAGCCATCAATACACTGATAATTCTAAAATTCACATATATCTAGCCTTATGTTCTCTGAATTTCAGACTTACATATCCAGCTGCCTAGTTTCATCTTTACTTGATTGTCCAATTAATTATAACGTAACTAAAAACAAAAACAAAATAAAAATTAATTCCATTTCATTCTTCCCTTTGTACAAACCAAAAATCTTAAGTCATCTTTGACTCCTCTGTCCTTTCATTTGCTTATCCCCCTATTAGAAAAAGCTGTTGACAATCATCCCACTGCCACCACATCTTTTCATGCTGTCTTCTTATTGCATTAGTTTGGGTATTGTGTAGTTCCTTGTGAAGTCACTCACTTATCTTTGCTAACTGGGAGTTTCTTTGCCTAGAACCTGGGAATTGGGTAGAATCTGGAACAGAACTGATTGCTATCTGTATTTCCCCTCAGAAGGATAAAAGAAAAAAGGGAGTAGCAACCATTATAATACCTTTTCTCGTGGACACGTTAGTTGAGTCACTGCCACATTAGGCCAGAAATGTGGCCATTGGGGAGTGAACCAATGGATGGAAGATCTTTCTCTGTCTGTGTCACTTGTCTATGTCACTCTGCCTTTCAAATAAAATAAATAAATCTTGAAAATAAAATAAGAGAAAGCAAAAAAAAAAAAAAAGAGGTGAAAGCAACAAAGAATAAATACAGTGACTATAAAACAGTTACAAACATGATAGATATAAACCAATTATACCAATAATCATCTTAAATGTAAAATGTTTTAAAACATTTAATTAAAAGATAGAGATTGTCAGAGTAAACAAATATCAAAACTCAAATGCACATTACTCACAAGGAATCACTTCAATATAAAGACATATATAGTTTAAAGAGATAGGTATATACCATATACCATGCTAACATGATTCAAAAGAAAGATGAAGTAGTTATACTGATTTTAGACAAAATAGAATTCAGAACAACGAAAACAATCACAACAAAAGGCACTATAATGATAAAAACATCAATTCTGGGGCTGGTGCTGTGGCGCAGCGGGTTAAAGCCCTGGCCTGAAGCGCCAGCATCCCATGTGGTCGCCAGTTCGAGTCCCGGCTGCTTCTCTTCTTATCCAGCTCTCTGCTATGGCCTGGGAAAGCAGTAGAAGATGGCCAAAGATCTCAGGACCCTGTGCCAGTGTGGGAGATCTGGAGGAGGCTCCTGGCTCCTGGCTTCGAATGGGGGCAGCTCTGGCCATTGCAGCCATTGCGGCCATCTGGGGAGTGAACCCCAGGTAGAAGACCTCTCTCTCTGTCTCTACCTCTCTCTGTAACTCTGACTTTCAAATAAATAAAATAAATCTTTAAAAAAAAATAAATTCTCCAAAATGATATAATGTTTACAATGTATGCAACTAAGAGCATTAAGAAAAAACTGGTAGAATTGCAAGAAGAAATAGACAAATTGTTATAAAGACTTTAACATCTTCTTCAGTAACTGATAAATCAAGCAGGCAGAAAGTCAATAAGGACAGGATGGATGTGTGGCATGGTGAGTTAAGCTGCCTCTTGCGATGCCTGCATCCCACACTGGAGTGCCAGTTTAAGTCTCAGCTCTTCTGCTTTCAATCCAGCTTCCTGCTAATGTGCCTGGGAAGGCAACAGATGATAGCCTACGTATTTAAGTTCCTGCTCCTCACACAGGAGACTTAGATGGTGTTCCTGGCTCCTGGTTACAACCTGGTCCAGTCCTGGCTCTTGTGGTGTGAGACCTGAGCCTGGATCAAGGTGCAACAATTTTAAATTAGGCTTCCATCTTGTAACTCAGGCCTGACCAGGCCCTGAACCCTGAGCCAGAAGCTCCTAAAAGTAAATAAATGAACTCCCCTTGTAGTAAACTCTCCTAGCAACAGCCAATTAGCAGATAGCAGAGAAATACCTAGAGATCCTGGTGTCTTCTCAGAGCATTTAAGGTAATTGATAGCTTCCTGAGACCCTGCAGTTCGGCACGTACACCCCAGCAGCTCGGACCCTATGCTTCGGCCAATCAATTTAAAAGGCATAAGCCCCAAAGCCATCCAACCACCTTTACTAGGTCCGTTCCCGCCACTGGATGCACTAATCAATTCTAAGAGAAGTCCTTTGAATTTCCCAGGGATGAGTTGATTTGCTAAATGGTACCATAATGTACAGAATGTCTCTGAAAACCCTATAAAAACCTTGTTAACTGAAGGGTCGGGGCTCTCAATTCAGACCCGCTGCATCGGTGTTGATTGAGAGTCCAGGCCCAGACCTGCAATAAAACTCTCGTGTGCTTTACAGCAGTATCGGCTCCTTGGTGGTCTTTGGGGACAAATGAACTGGACATAACAGTGGCTATTTGAACCAGCAAATGGAGCATCTCTCTATTTGTCTCTCTGCCTTAAAATAAATAAATAAATAAATAAATAAATCTTAAAAAAAAAAGAAAAAGAAAGTGAAGGATATATTTCACCTCAGCAGTACTATCAACTTGATAT